>NC_140576.1:25863846-26216346 GCF_057381845.1 Rhamphochromis longiceps
TACCTATTAGCAAACTTCTATCTATTCAAAGCTCTCCATTGCAACATCCACTCAGTGATATGTGTTTAAAA
Organism: Rhamphochromis longiceps; assembly: GCF_057381845.1. Lineage (NCBI taxonomy): Eukaryota > Metazoa > Chordata > Actinopteri > Cichliformes > Cichlidae > Rhamphochromis > Rhamphochromis longiceps. Next base: position 25,863,918 of record NC_140576.1, read on the forward strand.
GTCTGAGTCACACACCTGTCTATCCCATACCTGCCACACTACAGTAGCTGTGATCTTTCTCACACATTTGGCAAATCTCCATCCACCTGACACATTTGGCCTTGAAATCACCCATAAATGACCCAGGCACACACAGCAAACAGGGCATTTCGTGAATGAAGATGAGGACTTTCATGCCTTCATTTATGGTTCTCCTGCTTTGCCATCTTTGCAGGGCCCAAATAAACAGCAGTAACAATGATTCTGATGATGAGACAGATTTGGCTGGCACACAGAGGCCCAGCATTGAGGGAAGTGAAGACGATCAGGTGCTTCAGACTGACATCTGGGTTGAGCTGTTGGCTCTGAGAGACTTGGTGGTGGAGCAAAGTGTAGAGCTTAGATACTTGAAAGACAGAGTGACAGTTCTGGATAGCCTGGTGGAGGCCTTACAGAAAGAAAATACAGGTACAGTGATGAGGGAATCACTTCATTAAAAATAGATGCAACTAAGCTTACATGCACTTTTGTTATAGTCATGGAGGCCAGGATGACTGCAGCTGAGATCCTGGTTGAAGAACTGCAGATAAAGAATGATGGTAACTAAATGCCCCCGGCCCTAAATATTGTATTGTTGTGTTCATTTTTACTTACTCATAAACTGTTACAACTTGCTTCAACTTCTCCTATCGTGTTTTCTATCATGCTAGCACAAGCTAGAGAGCTTGCAATAGCTCGGCAGGATCTCGGCGCTATCCAGGAAACACTGACAGTCTGTGAACTTCACGTGGAGGAGGTGGAGAAACAGCAGGAAGGTAAAGGGTCAGGGTTTTTGGTGTTTATTCTCTGACTTGTAAACCTTCACAATATACTTCCATTTCATTTATCTCCCTTTTCATCATGTTAGCTCAAGCTAGAGAGCTTGCAGCTATCAGGCAGACGCTGACAGTCAGTGAACTTCGTGTGGAAATGCTGGAGAAACAGCGGGAAGGTAAAGCTTCGGTTTGGGATGTATGGAATGATTTGACTGATTGGTTATTCATGTGTATCTTGTGATTTCACGGGGAAATACCACAGCGCAAGAGCTTCAAAATATTAACAGAGATAAATACTTTTCTGTTTCCCTGATAACAGGGGGTTGGGAATCGCATCTGTAACCGGAAGGTCGCCGGTTCGATCCCTGGGCTCTCTGTCCTGGTCGTTGTGTCCCTGGGCAAGACACTTTACCCTACTTGCCTACTGGTGTTGGCCAGAGGGCCTGATGGCGCGATATGGCAGCCTCGCTTCTGTCAGGCTGCCCCAGGGCAGCTGTGGCTACAACTGTAGCTTGCCTCCACCAGTGTATGAATGTGAGAGTGAATGAATAGTGGTATTGTAAAGCGCTTTGGGTGCCTTGAAAAGCGCTATATAAATCCAATCCATTATTATTAATTAGTGGATGATCATTAATGATTCTGAGTTTACTTTATTTATTTACTTATTTATTTATTTACTTATTTTGTTTTCTTGCCACAGTAGTGAAGGTGGCTTTTTCTGCCTCCCTCCTGGAATCTGGTGAAGGTAACATTGAATATGGCTCTGAATTTGCAACACTCATCTTCAGAAATGTCTTTACCAACACTGGAAACCACTACAACCCAAACACAGGTAGGCAGATTAGGCTTCTATTTAATTATTGGTTTCATTAGTTTCACCACAATTAGTTGTGACTTTTTTCTCTCTCTTTTTTAGGTTATTTCACTGCACCAGTAAGAGGAGTCTACTACTTTAGATTTACTGGTCATATAGCGCACTATGAGAAAAATATGAGGATGAGACTTGTCAAAAATTCTGATGCCATGGTTTTCATTGGGGACCGTCAAACCACAACCACCGATCCTGAGGACAATGCATCCAATGGTGTGGTGTTGCAGTTAGAAGTGGGAGATGTTGTTTCAGTACAACTGTCTGGTAGTGTTTGGGATGACCAGTACCACAGAACAACTTTTAGTGGCTTTCTGCTCTTTCCTTTGTAACTTCCAACATACGAGTTGGACACAAGGCAAAGGTAACATCAAATTCACAGAGGATTTTGTTTCTTAATTTCTCTGCACTGGGTAGGTTTATGGAAACAAACTCATAAACATAAAAGCATGTGTAATTCTGGAGCATTCAATTAATAAATTAAAATTCTCCTACACAAACTTAGTCTTAACTTTAATCTTTGACAAGACTGACAGCCATACAGTAGTTGATATGTCACAAATCTATAGCCCAAACTACATATTTTAAATTATAGGTTCAAGGCAGACACATCTAATTTGAAGCACTGTTAAATGACTTTATGGAAAATGTTATTCTGAAAAAACTAAAGTAATGGTGAGTTTAGATTAATTTACTGACTTACTCAACTCGTTCTAAGCCTCTCACACTCTAATCCATAAAGAGAAAATACAACACTGTTTTCAGTGCAACTAACCACAACCCCATTCGCCAAATAATTAAGAAGTTGTATAAACTATAAACAAAACATAAGCTTTACAGATGACTTGATTATTTAGAGAAGAACTTGCATATTTCAACAAGACAGTGCTAAACTGCATCTATTACAACAGCATGGCTTTGTAGTAGAGTCTGGGCGCTGAACTGTCCTGCCCGTAGTCCAGACTTTTCACCAGTTCAAAGCATTTGGCACATCATGAAACAAAAATATGACAAAGAAGACCCCAGACTCAGTTTCCAGATGTGTACAATCAGTTAAAAGTAGAGAGGATGCTGCACTTTTGTTGGACTAACATGGGCCCATCCCAACTTTTCTGAGCTGTGTTGCTGCTATCAAATTCAAAATTGCCTTACTTTTTCCCAAAAGGGTACATTTACTCATTTGAAAAATGTTATACTTCTTCTATGTTTCTATTATGTATAAAATATGAGCAAATCATCGCATTCTGTATTTATTTACACTTTACACAGTGTTCTAACGTTTTTGGAATTTGAGTCGTGGATGTGTGGATGGTTGTTATTGCAAAGTAGCCATACTGTACATTACTAGTGAGACTGGGGTCAGGTTTTCAAACAAAACCTCCTAACAGGGCCCCAGTTTGGAAAAGGTGAACACATTACGTTATGAAAAAAAGGGGGGCAAAAAACTAAAGAAATTCCTCAGATAAAAGTGGAAGAAAATGACATCTTATGAATGTGATCATTGTTTCCTTTCCTTTGGTGTTTCACATCATAAAGCTCCAGGAATGCAGCTGCATCAGCGTTTGAGCTTTGACTAAATCCATTCAGACTCTTTGTTGTGCAGTCATTCAGATCACACAGGCATACACAGACACACACACATTACACAACACCACACCTTAGTTATCAGTCATCTAGCATGGGTCCGATAACCATGATCAACACACAACACAGAGGCAGGCAAGCTACATCTCCTTTCACTGCCAGTGTCTGTGATGAACTCTTTCTCTCTCTTTCTTTCGCTGCCCTCTACTTTCCCTGTTTATTTCCCACAATCCACAGAGAACGCTATCAGTCGCAGCTGATCTACAAGCTATCAGATGCCCTCACAGTACAATTTCACACCCTTGCTGGAAGATATGGAGACATTGTCCAATATCGTTACGCATCTACCGCTGTGAAATTTGTAGTTGGTAGGTAGTTAACATTTCTTCAGCCTCGTGAAAGGAAGGTGGACGTCACTATCAAAAAAGGGGTGCTCAAAGGAATAATTCAGCGGTGTTTATGGAAAGAGCCCGGAGTGTATTGGAGACGCGGTGTCTCCTTTGAATTTGATGAGGAGTTTAGATCAGACCTGAAGCTATGGTATGGCTAAGGAGCGCTGTTAGTCTGATCAAACAGCTGCCAATATGAAAAGGACTACCGTATCCTCTCGGCACCTGGGGCTGTGTGAAATGAATGCAGCTTCTATGGTTTCCTCTCTCACAGGCACCTCTTGGGTTGGAAACATTTTTTCATAATTGCATTTAATTCTATGTTAGGTGTCCCCACAGTGCCACTATTAAGGTTGAGGCTAAGCTGGAGAAGCTTTTCACCCTTTGTCATCAAGGCTTCGGCTCGTTTAGAGGTAGTATCATTGATCCGACTTTAAGAACACAAGAAAACACACAGCACATTAAGGTGTATCCCTGTTATTGTCGATATTTGAAATATGCCCATAAAGACAGCATTTTAATTGATTATGTGTGCAATATTGTGAAATCCCTCTGTTTTGGGATAATTTAGCCAGCTGATGAATCAGCACTTAACGAGAGAGGGAATTTCCCATTTGAAAACCTTAGTTTCATTAGTCTTTCATTTATTTTTTTTTTCTTTGTCCTGGAGCTTAAGGTGTGAAAGCTCATTAAAGCTGTGACAGTGCACGTCTTCTCTGTCTCGTGAACGGCTTTTGCAAGCTGATCTTTTGAAGTGCGAATGTTTTAGTTAGAGCTGAGTGCACCAGAAAAGGCTGCTTAAAGTGTCTCCAATATCATTTGTTTGGCATCTTCTTGGTCAATGAAAAAAATCAATCAGAGCAGGAAGACATGTTTGAAAACCTCGTGAATGTTCTTTAGACACACTCATGCCTCCACTTGCTTGCATGTGTGCATGTGCACCCATACACAAACACACAACAGAAACGGCATGATTTCTTTTGACATTTAAATTAAAGAGGAGGTTCATTAGAGCCTGATAAGAGTCAGCTATAGATTTTCATCAATGCAAACTAACTATAAGGTAATTTATGACATAAATATGATAGCAATTGCTAAGCAAAATCTAAATCATTGTAACAATATGTTCTACATTTTTACATATGTGGAAAGAGTACTTGTTACACATTTAACTCGGTATACCCTTTTCTTGTCACATTTCATGCATAGCTAAAATAGAAATTAAATTTTAAGATAGATCTTGGACAGTGTGCCGTAACAGCTGAACAGATAAAGGAACCCCCATTAGTCTTCCTTCTGCACTCCAAAAAACATGTTTGGTGCAGGATGAGCCCCAAGGCGTGTGAGTGTAAATGTGCATTCCTTTCTGCCTGATTTAAAAGAGAAGTCTCCTCTTTTTTATGCACTTTAGTTGATCAGAGATGAGCAAGAGGCATTCCTTAATCATCACTATAACTATAAAAAAGGTAGACATCATGTGACTACTCTGGAAATTTCTATAGCTTCCAAGAGAGTTTCTATTGAGCAGTAATAAGAGTACTAGGAGATTGAAAGTGACAGCTGGTTTCATAGATCGCAGAGAGGGAAAAGCTGATTTCCGTTTGCAGCAAATGCGTCTATTTGCATGACACGTTTGCATATAACAGCGCAATGTGCTGTAATACAAAGGATCCTGGCACCGAATGTACATATTTCAAGCTCTGTGATCCGAACGTTCTGGTGCAGGCAAGTTGCAAGCAACAAAAACACAAAGGAACGACACACACAAGCAGAGACTCATGTAGAAACGCAGGTATGCACACAGAGGGCAGCTCTGAGCCAACAATTCACTGGAAATGAAGCCCTCCACTGTAGCCAGAGTCTATAGATGCATATCTACTCAGAGTCAAACAGCTGATTGTACTCAGACTCAAATGGACATGTTATTGGGTTGTGCAAATGCACACTGTTTTATTAAAAACATACTCATGTTAAATTATTTGGCATGATTAAGTTGCATTATTGAATTTTATAATGAGTAGGTGCACTGCATTAAAGGTTATTGACAAAGCTCAGTATTAGTGCTGGTCAGAGAGGCTGCAAAGTACTTGGCAATCACTTCACATCTTCAAGTGATGAAATGTACTGGAGTGTTTGTCCAGTTGCATTGGGTAACAGTAGATACTAGAATAAGATAGCCGGTACTATCACGTTTCAGATGTGCAGTTATGGACCTTCAGTTTTGATCAAACCAGGGTCACCTTAGGAAGAACAATGACTGCAGCAGAAGCAGCAGCAGTTTAGACCTGGAGAAGCTGACTTACTGTTTAGGACCCCCTGCAGGATACCAGAGTAACTGCCTCTGCAGGTTATAAGGTTACATCTAGAACTTCTCTCTTTTTATGTAGCTGATATATGTGCATTAGATGAGATTAGATAAAATGATATTAGAAGAAACAAATGGTCTGGGACATGCTGCAACTTTCTGCATCACTTGTAGATTTTAGTGTTTTCTATTCATAGATAAAACACAGTAATTTGTAAGTTTTTTTTCTTGTAAACAAGTTGTTTACACTTGTTTACAAGTGTGTCTGGTCAGCCCCTCCGGCCAACCTACACAGCCAGTGGTTAATTAGGAGGCTACTCACTAAACTAAAATTACATTATGTAAATACTACAGGACTTTTTTGGGAACCCTTTTTTCGTTGCAGTTGTACTTCTGTAGTGGTTAACATATTCACTTGACAAGGGAAAGGTTGCTGGTTTGATTCCAAATGGAAACAAATCTCCTTCAGGGTTGTGTCAGGATGGGTGTCCAGTATCTGCGACTTTAAAGGTCCTGAGTTTGACTCCACCATCTGTCTGGGGCCTTTTTTGTGTGGAGTTTCCGTGTTATCCCCCTGTTTGCATGGGTTCTCTGCAGCTACCATGCAGTTAGTGGGGCTAGGTTAATTGGTGATTCAAAACTGCCCATAGGTGTGACTATGAGAGCATATGGTTGTCTGTCTCTCTGTGTGAGCCCTCCATCAGGCTGGAAACCTGTCCAGGGTGTACCCCACTGTGGCATGTTAGCTGGGATAGGATCCAGCCACGACCCTGATGAGGATAAGCGGAAGAGAATGAATGCATGGATGGATCGATAGATGGAGCAACCACCTTATATCAATATAAATATAAATATATCAATGTAGATATAGAAATAGAAAAAAGACAAACCATTCAAGATTATTTAAATGAGTTGGTGGTTGCATAAAACAAATTAATTATATGTGCAACTTCTGCATGGAAGCCAAGCCTGCATAACCATATAGTAAGAATCAGTGACTTAAAAACTTTAACTGTTTTGGTTACAGAAATTTGCCACATAGGAAAAAAAGTATACTGAAGGTCATTACTTACATTGGGCTGGCCTATGTCACTAATAGCGGCAACACAGTGTAAGTAATGATTCAAACTTGACTTCAGCTATAAAACTTACGGTTGCAGTGGTTCCACCACTGCTATTATGACTGATGCAATAATGACCAAATAGCTCCCTCTGTACAGAATTAGTCGTTGGCTCAGTACGCGTAAAAGGTTTTCTGAGCCCGTGACTGAGTTTTACCTCATTTCCGTGAGATGTTTTGCATCTGAAAAGAAAAAAAAAAGAGCAAAGGAAAAAGACTGATGACGCCGTCTTATTTACTTTGGCTAGGTGCTTATCTACCTTGATGAGATTTGTTTGTTGAAATGCACAGATCTGGGTGGCCCCAAAAGGTTCCAGAGAATCCAAATTTAAATGTGCAACTGTGACTATCTGCTGCCTGTCAGTTGTAGTGAAGCTTTGCAGTTTCAAGACCAGAAAATATTTTGTTTAGGAATTTATGATACTGTAATCCTCTCTTTTCATTTCATTCATGATGGGAAAAAGATTATTCCACCCCAAACAAATATATCACTCCTTACACAGGAAGTTCTGTTTTTCCTGAATGACATAATGTATCTCTATCATCATTGAAAGCTGACGGTTGAGCTGTGTGCCCACCTGATATAATATAAAAATGTAAATGATCCTTATGTTCCCTTTTCTGCTTTTTTCTGCAAACATTTAGCTACAAGTTCTTTTGCCTCTTTTGCAAAGAAGTTATTCAGCCACTTTCAAGCTTCCTCTTTCCATGAGTATTTTTAGCTGCAGGGCTATGTTTTCTGTGTTTTTGTTCTCATCTGCCTCATTGACTCTAATATGGGCTTCCTGAATGGGTTATCTTCAGACTTGTTCCCACAAGAGCTGATGACTCAAAATGAACTGAAAAATGCATGATGAGAATTCAAATCTTTTTGGTTTGAAGGAACTGGATTTGGTGCATTTTACACTAAAGTCATATTAAAAATGTCCAAGTCAGCAAATGAAGTTAACATGGAATACGCATGTGTAAGCCAAGGCAACTGTGTTTCTTTCTTCTCTACTTCTATGCACATTTGAAGCCTAGAGCTCCTGAGGCAAGTGTCCACAGCCAGTCTACTCCCAGTTGTGTTCTTTCCCCACCCAACATGTTTCTGAAAGTAATTGAATTAATATGCAAATTACACAGACTTCAAAGCAGAAATGGCAACATCAGCACGTCAGTGACATGAAGGCAACACTTTCAATGTTTCCAAAATTTAAAAAATGGATTCTTCTTTAGGGGTAATGCTGGTTTCTTAATCATCCTACCGCTTCTGTGCTGACTCACATATTTTGATCAGCTACAGGACTGATTGCCGGGAAATCCAAAACAATAGCTGGTCACGAGAGAATGAGTACTAATGAGTTTGCTGACACCCTATTTTCTCTCTTACCACGATGAAAACAATTAGTTTGTGAATCTGTCAAGAACTTTAATTAATACCTATCAAATAAAATTAAAGATGTTGGTTAAAATTTGCACTGCTGAATGCTGCAGATACTGAACAATATATCCTTTTAAGTCCATATGGGAGTCAGTTGTTTTTACAATTGGATTCACCTTAAAAAGGTAATTATTTTAAGACAGCCACCATGCACTGAATTCATTTAAACTATATCTAATGAATATTAATAAACCTTTGTTTATCCAAATAAAATTCTGACATAATTTCCACTAAATTCTGATTTTACTGCTGGAGGGAAAATTGCATACTTCTTAAAAAGTCTGTGTTAGGATGTTGTTAAGGTGGTGATAGACTAAATCAAATGTCTTTTTGGCTTAAAAAAAAGACCAATTACAGTTCCTATTCTTGCTCTTTTCTTACTTTTGCTTTCACTTCCTGGTTAGGTTTGGGCATTAAAAACTACTGGAATAGATTTAGACTGTGGTGGGGGTAAGAATGCCCCTTTACATTCAAAAGAGGAAATGTTGAAAGTGACAGTCAAGTGTCACTAATGCCATACCCTTGTGTATATATGAGCCAGACTGAGCCCATCGGGTGAAGTAAAACAGAATGTCAATAAAAAACAAATATTCTCTTCCTATGCAAAGCCCAGGTAAATGAGGAAGGCTGCATCAGAAATGGCATCTGAGGCAAAACCATCATTAAATTAAACATGGAGATCATAAAGAGAGATATTTATGTACTTGATCTGTCAGGGATTGGGTGGAAACTGTGCTGCTGTTGGCTGAAGACAAAGTTAGGAGTGTAGAGGTGAATGTAATAACTCTAAATGTAAGTAGTATGATTTGTAAAGGGAAAAGCTTGGCTGATTTGATAAGTGCAGAGAAAGGATGTTGAAGATAAAGCTGCCAGGCTCAAGGAAAAGAAAAAGACCTCTGACAAGGTTCATTAATGTAGTGAAGGAAGATGTGCAGAAGAGTGATGTGACAGGATCATTTTCATAAGAGTGGATGAAAATGATCCACTGTGGTGACCCCTAAAGTGGGGAGCCAAAAGAAGAAGAAGATCCTAATGAGTACTTTTAGGTCGTGACAAGAACCTCCCTTCATTAGTTCTTTTCTTTGCTCTGAGAACCGTGAACAAGTGACAGAATTTCACCCAAACCCTTACCCAGCTTTGGACAAGCAGAAGCTAAAAAATGGATTAGCACTTGTGAAGATTGATTCAGAAACAACAGTATCTAAGAATTAAAGACAATATATCACATTGCATTATATAATTGTCTCTCTATAGATATTATTTAACTGTCTATTTGATCATCTCAACATTATAAAAGAAAGCAAAATTAAGCCAAAAAAATGGAGACCAGCATGTAATACAATATTCTGATGTGCGGGCCTCACAGGTGGGGTTAGTTTTACAGATGGTTCACAAAAGCTGTCTTGTTCTTTAAACACAGGCGCCGTCAGTTCATTTCAATATCAAGTGCAAAAAATAAGACATCCTTTTTTGTTCAGTTCACTTTAATTCAGTCACAACAACAGCTGCCTCAAGGCGTTTTATTTTGTGAGGTAAAGACTCTACAATAATGCAAAGAAAACAGAGACAACCCCAACAATCATATGAACCCCCTTTGAGTAAGCACTTTGGTTACAATTGGAGTGAAAAACTCCAGCAGAACCAGTCTCAGGACCGGTTGGGGTGATGGGGGGAAGACAGGACAAAGACACACTGTGGAAGAAAGCCTGAGATTAATAATAACTAATGATTCAATAGAGTGGCAGCCCACACAACTCAACAGGGTGAGTTTAATGTACAGTGTTAAATGTCAGAGCAATTAGGAGTAAATTTCATCTTGCAAACATTAGTAAATCAGTTTGTGTGCTTGATATAAGTATTCCTTCCTTATAATTTATGCCTTGAAGGAGAACATGCTAGAAATATGTATGCAACAAGGTCAGTCCCAAAAACCTGCAAGCTCCACTTACACATACTCTTGTCACTGTGCTCTCTTTGTAAATACCAACATTTTTTTTAACACTAAAACCCAGTTTGCACTGGTGCAATAAGTTGCTAAATCAGGCCTTGGGAGTCTGACATTAGAATTTAGCTCAAAGCACTGCTGCGCCTACTAGCTGCAGAGTCCCAGGGCTGCTAGCGCACCTCAGCAGATTCTCTGGAATAACTGTCATGTTCTTGAATGCCTGCACTAATTACCCCACATTTATCTATTTGTGGTCAAAATCACTGGAGGCGTGGCTTCAAACCTGACATCTCCTCAGCTGGTGCAAGGCATTCATCTCAAACTGCTTGGCTCTCATAGCCAACCAACTATGGAATGCATATTGTCCTAAGTGGATTTGAGCAAGGATAATAAATTTTCTTTTGGTGAGCAATAGGAGAGTTGTATAATGATGAAAAGTTGAGGCTTGCCTTGGAAGAAACAATGTCACCCAAGTAATGAGCTGGCTTCAAGTGTTTGTTATTTCAAAAGGCATTTTTCCTCTTCAAGGTGCAATCGTCATACAGTTGTGGACTCTGCTGTGGCATGTGAAAAGAAAATGTGAAGAGGGATTTGTTTTTAGCATTCCCTAAAATAATGTCAGTCAGTGAAGACAACCAGGAGCCAAAAATAGTATAACTGTATCTGATGCCATTAAAGATTGATTGCAAATTAGAAAAATATCACCTTACCTGGTTTAAACTGATGGTTCCCGGTTATTGTGGATCCACGATCATGAATAAGAATACATTTAGCACGGCAATGCAAAACAGCACTGCGCTTTGGACAAAGCATAGGACTTTTCATTTTGACTCTGCAAAGACATCAAAGCAGTATAATTTGTTGTAATGCTCTTTTAAAACTCTTAATCTGTTTGACGCTCTTGCCTGCACTGTTTATTCATGTCCTTAATCTACATTAGGATTAAATTTGATGCATCAAGATGTTCCAGCACACAAGAACAGGCAGGAATCGGTTAACGTGAGGTGCCGTTTTGACTTGCACATCAAACACAGGTATGTAAAAAAAAAAAAAAAAAAAAAAGCAAAGGAAAGGAAAGCATTTCTGTATAACGCTGCTGTTTTTGTGAGTGAGACACAGCTGAACAGTGATAAATATACAAAAGCGTTTATCACGTCTTAATTGGAACCTGTGAGTATAAGTAGCTGCCAAATCCTAGCGTGCCGGTCTTCCCATAAAACTCAACACATGTCGACCTTCCTAAGCCACCGAGGCTATTTAAAGCACATTGCTGTATAGTTCACTGTGGCCACTTGATTAGTTGATTATAGCGCGAGACACACGTCATATGTGTTTGTATAATCTGACAAGTGTAAAACAACACTAGTTCTTCTTACCATTAGACAGTCTGTTTACCTAAGGCTGAAAGTTATCAGGTGGTGGTATTGACTGGGTATTTTCTTCTCCTACCAGTAGTAGGAATCAGGAGTTTGATGTTTAATCGCTGTGTTCCTGGGTGTTAATGTAGGAGGATTGACCTTACATCAAGGCAGCCCATTTAGTGGTGTTCTCCTACACATGAAACACGGTTTCCATGTGCAAATAGTTATGCAGGTTGGCACAGAACTCTGACAGAATGTGCTCATCTTTTTTTTTCGTATTTTTTGTTGAATGCATAAATTCAGGAAGCCCAAACATTGGCCGACAGCGCTCGCTAACCAGGACTACTCTCAGAAAACACGTGTCAAATGTAAATATGTGCACTCAGTCAATGCCACTCATCCATGATGTGATGATAGTGCTGTCAGTGTGGCCCTCTTAAATGGAATTACTGTCATAGTTGGCAGGATGACTCTCATCAGGTGATAAAAGAGGTGTTGATACAGAAGCATCTGGCAGGCTTCAGAGCTCCAGACAGTTTCTACTCTCACCCAAATCTATCAAACTGCAGACAACATCTGCTCGGGCTGAAGATTAGCCTAGTTAGCAGATATTGTGAGTTTCAAAGCTTGTTTCTTGTGCAGAGCAAAAATATTGATTCTGTTGATACAACTTAGATTAATCATAAACTCACCCAGGATGGGGGGGGGGTTTACACTCAACTAAGCCATCTTCAGCTCCTCCTCCGCAGGGTTTTTCCTGCATTTGTTACCCAAGGCTTGTTTTGGAAATGTTTTGATTGATCACCAGGATTTAGGCAGGAATCTCACACAATTTAACACAAATCGCTGTAGTCTTGGAGAATAAACCGGGGATGCTCGATGCCAGTGGCGTTTGGAGTTCTACACAGTCTTAAACAGACTGTAACACTGTCACTGCTCCATGGTGATGACATATAGATTTGATAGATGTTGATTTACAAAGTTTATTGTCTGTCGTGTATTTTATATCAAAGAAATGCTGGCAGACACGTTTAAATCTAGGTCAGGTTAAAGCCTCGTGAGACCTGTACAGTGCTTTAGACTTCTTTTTCAGATTCATTTAACTGGAAGGACTTTGATTGAAAGGACTGTGGAGCTGATGTTAAAGAGACAGAAATCAGGGGGAGTGATGTGAAGGAAACACGTGTGCTGAAAGTGTGCTGAAACCCAGGCGTCTGCAGTAGGTCATATGCTCAACCCAGTGAGCTATACTGGCATCCATGCTGACGATTTTGGTTCACATACAGACAGACCGCACGAGACTCCATCCATAGATCACCACGGGTCACTGAGGGGTTGGGTGAGTAGAGAACACCTACAGGAGATGATGATGATGATGATGATGATGGTGCTCTGTAACACCAAATCAAAACATATCAAAACATCAAATAAGGAAGTGTGCTGTGGAAGAATCGAACATGGCGGAGCATTGAGATACTTTATGTTCTGTTTTCTTTTCATTTGCCACCTGCCTCTATATGCTCGTACTAACCGTCAGTGCTTCTTCTGTACATCAGCATTTCTCCAGCGTTTCTCCAGCGTTTCACACACACACACACGCACGCACGCACACACACACACACGCACGCACGCACGCACGCACACACACACACACAAAAGCACGCAAAGACACCTCTTCTGTCTCTCAAATGTGGCCAAAACCCCTGAGGGACCAAAGCCATTTTTCATCTAATTACAGAAAACCTGCATGACTGGCTTTGAGGCAGCTTGTGAAAAGAGGGACGTAGTCTTTTCTTACACTGCACATACATCTAACCTGCAATCTTTAGCAAAGGTTTATTTCACTTTCAGTCACCGGTTCATGTTTGTTGCCACTTCTTTTGGTGGTTGAAATACGTTGACCTCAAATATCACTCACCTTCCCAAACGCTTCTCCTGTATAGAGCCTTAAAGCTAAACAGTTGATCCAGGAATTAACTAATAATCCAGCAAGCAGTTTAACCTAAGCACTTTGTTTTCTATATCTAAAACACCTTGTCTAGTCCCCATCTAAATCCTGCATGTCTTTCAGACTTACTGTTCATGCATGAGTTCACAATAGTGGTATTTTTCCATCATTGAAGCACACAAATATATCATCCTATGACCCAAGAGTGACAACTACAGTCTGCTTCAGAGGGGGACAGTACTAGAAAGGAATTTCCCCCCGGGACAGATCAGAACAGACTCGGTGAACTGACGCTGTCTTTGCGGGTGTGCAGCAAGTCTGCAGCAGCACTGGAAGAGGCAGCTCTGAGGTAATGTTTGTCTGCCTCTCTTGAAGATAAACCTGTCATTTGTGCACTGACAAACCTGACACATCCTTATCTTTTGCTTTTTATTTCTTCTTGGGAAAATGGAACCTAACTTGATGAGATTAGGTTGGTTTCATCTACTGGGTCAAAGAACATGTCCTGGCCGTGGAGCTCATAAAAAACATCTCCTCTTACTTAAATAATGGTAATTTAATAACTTAAATGGACAAAAAATGTGCTTTTATTACATACATTACAACTTAGAACATCTTGTTCAGATATATGATATGAGACATATTATCCTCTAACGTTAAGACTATCAAAATAGCTTCTGCAATTTTTATGTATAACTCCATCAAGAGCTGCTCTTCTCTGCCTTACGTGTAGCTGTTTTAGCTTGTTTGTTCCCCTGGGTTGTCTGTACATTGCCTTTAATAGTTTTTATGCTTCGCAGCACAACTGAGAAACATTTTATTTGCTGTTCGGACCTGTCTGGACCTCACTGTCCCAGTGGCTGATCATAAATTTACAACTAGCAGCATTCAGCTTTACTGCTGCAGCACAGTGGGTTGACATCATATTATCCTATGTAGCCCATGCCACCAGTGAGGACTCTATTGCAGATGCCACTGAGCCACTGGTGGAGTACACACTAGACAGGTTGCCAGCCAATCACTGGGCCAACACAGAAACACAGACAAACACAACTCTCACATTAATTAAGCATCTAACCAACATGCAGGCTGGAGCAGGCACGGAGGGAATATACAAATTCCACACAGAAAGATCCTGGCCAACCAGCAGGTCTGAACTCAGAGCCACTGCATTACAGTGATATCCTTTCATAATCACTTTAATGTTATCAGTGGGACAGTTTTGCTGTGGTTAGCAGCACTGGTCCTGGGTTTAAGGTCCTAGGCCTTTCTCTCTGGAGTTTGCATGTTCTCTTTTTAGGCCTGCACGTGTTCTCTCACAGTCCAAAGACATGCTTTTTAATGGTGATTGCTGAACTGGTGAATAGTTGTCTGTCCTTAATTGTGATCCTGCAGTAGACTGGCGATCTATGCAGGTTGTACCTGATTTCTTTGCTCTATGACATCCCTGTGAATCTCTTTTTCAGATCATTGTTTTAGTTTTACAAAATAGAGCCTTAAGGTTTTGTGTCATACTGCATAGAATAGCTTTATATCACTAAATTAAACTGTTGAAGCAAAATGAATAAATAAAAAATAAATAAATGTCTGGTGACTATTACATTTAAATTCATCAGCTTACTGCTCCAATAAGGTCCATAATATGGGAGGGGCTTTGAAGCAGCTGCTAGTTAGTTTGCCATCTAAAAAAGTGGTGTTGTCAGTGTTTACTGCTTGTTTTTGCTGCCCCCAAGTGCCTAATAAAATCTGTTATTGTGGTCCATTTTGGCATTTAGCCATTACTTCATGGCAGTTTTAACTCTTCAGTTTAAAAAGCAAGAAATTTTAAATAATAATAATAAGATACAAATATTACAAATAAAGTAATTTTGACCCTGTATAATAGGTTAAGTTTTTGTGTTGTTGTTGTACATGTAAACATCATATGACACCAATTAACATTTTTTCTGTTGACTCTCATCTTGAATTTTCAAAATGATCAAAGAAAACTTGTGCACTTTTCTTTTTCAGCACCTCCTAAGATCAGCCTGCATTTCACATCATTTTTAAATAACAACATTTTTCCAAATGCATCCTGATTCTCAGAGTCTGCTCTGGATCTGGAGAGAAAACATCATCTCAAGCACCATGAAGGACTACTTCCACCGCTTTGTTCAGACGTCTCACTTTGTCACCAGACACCTAGCCTTTTGAAAAGCAGTGATTTATGATGGAACTGATCGCTGCGGCATCTGTGCCAGCTGACAATGCTTTTGTTCCCTCTTCAGGAGTCACAAGTGACATCAGATCATAGTCCAGATCCTGCTTTTATTCTTCCCCTTGTGGCAACTGTAGGAGATTTTAAAAAAAGGAGGAGACTCTACACAGAGCAGTTCTATCTCTGCATGTCTTACTAATATCAATGTCAGTGCATGACAAGGTCGTTTCTTTGCCTGCAAAAGAGCAAAAAGTCTAAAGACTTCCTGCCAAGAACCCTTCAGGGTGTCATTGTCTAGCACAGTATCATGACTCACTGTCCATCAGGCTTTCATTCGGGATTTAACTAGGCCAGGAGGAGACACTCGCTAATGAATGAAGCATCCAAGAAATGCCATTTGTACTGCTTGACCTCAGTACTGCAACAACAACAAGACCTAATATAACATTACAATAACCATAAATCAATGCACTGCAGGTATAAAGCCTCTTTAAAGTCATTAAAGGAGGGTGAAAGTGAGATTCGCTCCCCTTCGTTGCTCTCTTTATCCCCTGTCCCTTTTGTTCTATTCTTTATCTCATTACCATCACTGAAGCTGACCTCGGAGCATCCATCCCTGCCCTGCAGACAAACCTCTAACCCTGCGCTGAACTGTAGGATCATCCACCACTGTCACTGAGAAACCTCCACAACTCTGGGGTCATTTGGTTCACATTACCCCCGTTTTTCAATGAAAATTTTGGATTTGGACTGTAATCATGAATGTCCCGGCATTGTAATGGAAAATGTGATGAATGAACAAACTGACCTGAGATACCACCTGTCAGACATCAGGCCTTTACCTTGTTTACAGCCAACACTGGCTATTATTTACAGGGAGCCACACAGACATAAAACTCTCATACAAGTGGTTATTACAGTTCATGGCACTGTGTGCACAGTTAACCACATGCTATGGCCAGCTAGGGTCCTGTAGACACAGAGGTGGGACTCGAAAGGTTGGAGCAATGTTGAAAAATACCTTTCAAAGACTTCTCTGGAGCATGCATGTCAATCCAGCGGCGGGTAATGAAATAAAGATAACATGATTGAAAGGGTCTGTGGCACTGACTTCAAAACACTTTTGTCACCAGCATTGAGGGATACATATCAAAAGAAGTACTTTCAGGTATCTCTTTACCTCTTTTGGGTTGAAGGTGAGGGAGTTTCCATTTCTTGGCAAAGCATGAGTGGAGAGAGGGAGAAGATTAATGATATAATAGCTCTGACCACACGGTTTAGTTATTTAAACTGGCAGCATCAGCTCAAATTGTTTCATGGCTTTCTGCAATGATACATTTAGGAGCGTGTCTGGACAGGTTGCAATATGCTAGAGGAGAGAATTCATTGCAACTCTCTCTGAACTCAGCCAAGAGAGAGGAGCTTGGAAGCTATGACACCATTGCTAAAGTACACGCAGGATGTTTACGTCCCAGCAGCTTGTTTGCACACCTTTCTTTTCTTGTGACAGAAATTTTGAATTGAAATGTCAGGATCTAATTAAATGATTGCCTCGCTCCGTTACAAATTGATTTAAAAGCCGAGGACAAATGTTTCCTCAGATGTGACTACAGGTGAGCTGCACTGTGAAACCAAGAAGAGAGAATTCAGTCAAAGTGAGGAGATAGCGTCTTCTCTTTGGAAGGGCAAAGAAAGGCTGTCAGGTGCTACCAGACTGGCTGACTGTCATGACGCTGGATGATGATCCGTGATATTTCCTAAGCGTCTCTGAGTCTTACGGGGTTGTAGTGAGTTTGGTGTTTTTGTTCAAAACAACCCAGGTCAGGATGCTTGAGACGTGGGAGGATTACTGTAAGCTCAGCTCAGGTGATGTCTTCTGTTGGGGGGGGGCAGGCATGAGGGTCCTCTATAGCCCTGTTCCAAACCACTCCAAAACCAGGGGAAAAGTATCATATGGGGTTCTCAGATCATTTGGAGACACACCATTACACACCTTCAAAGACAGCTTTTGACATACTCCCTCAAAATTCTTATTACCCCGCGTCTCAGATGCACTTCTGTTCCATGATTAAATATTTCAAAAGCTTTGAAGGGCAGGTTAAGCGGGCTGGTATGTTCATTCATATCATTGTAAATGGGTGTCTCAAAATCCCCCAGGAGAGCTTAACCAGCCTGTATTCTTACCTTAATGCCACCGACAATACCCTGAAGCTATTTGAACACTGTGTTTACTTGTACAATCAGATAGACCATGGGAAGTCAGATAGACCCTGCGAGGGCCAGGATCTCTCTTGTGGGGAGTGGATTGTCGGCTATCTCGAGCTTCCATCTCAGAGTCTCAAACAGAGTTAAGAGAGTGCACGAGTGAGCTCGGCAACCATGCAGTATCTCTGGAATCACATAAAGACAACCTTGTGCTCTGCAATTTAGTGTGCAGCGCTCAGGTGCTTGTGCATGTCTCAACCAGAGGAAAAACAAAAGTATGACTGACATAATCATGTGTCAGAAGATTTATGGTCAGAGAGAGCAGAGGGGAGAGAAAAACTGGGAAGCGCATTTTCTTTCCCCACCTCCTCCTCCACCTTCAAATTATTGTCTTTAGTGCCGTCCACTTGTTTGAGTGAAATGTTGGAAACTGTTGAAACAGAATTGACTCTCTGAGCCGCGAGTTAATGAAAGCCTTGATTGAACTGCTCTTTATCTGTGAAATTGAATAATTTCCTTATTCATTGGTGGTATATTTTCACTAGTCATGCATCTTCTTTGTTTAGTGCGTAACCTGCTACAGACACGAAGACATACAGACAATCTAATCACTTTGTAAGCTGTGGGTTTGGGTTCATTATGCGAATTGGAGCAAAATCCTCAATTCAAGCGCCAGTTTCAACACATTTCTGTATCATCAAACAGATTTAAATTTTAGCCATAAATCTGATCACTGCTGTAGTCAAGCTTGATCTAATGATAAAACATAGAGCAGGATGGGTCTTGCTTAGATATATTTTAAAGGCTCGTTGCTGGCTTTGACGCTAATTGCTGGCTGGAGCTCAGTGCCGTGCTGCCCTGATCTATCGGGTCATGGGAGCAGATAGGGAAGCTGTGGCAGACCGCCAGCAATAACAAAGGGAGTGAGCCAGACTACTAACCATAAATCTGCAGCTACCACCAATTTCCAGCTCCCGCAGGTGATGGGTGAGCGTGTGTGTTTGTGTGTCTATGTGTGCGTGTTTATAAACAAAACTCCAAAGGGTAACACTACCCCACTTCAGAGCAACATGGATATTACACCTCTGAATATCTTGGCATGGGCCCGGTCCTGTTTATGGAGAAACACGGCTAAGAGTATAATTAGCAATTCAGTGATCCTGCAGGGTGTCTGACTTATCAAAGAAGGTGGTATTTTGTTCTTGTGACTCAACGAGTCTGAAGTGACTGTGGCCTCTGTGTGGTGGGGTTTTGCACCTGACTGGAAAACACTGCAGGTGGATTACCTGGAACAGTAGCTAAACTACACTGTTTGTTTTTAAAAAGGCGTGTTTTGATGTAAATAATAGCATCAAAGGCTTCACGGTGTAAATCTTCAAAATCCGCATTAGCAGAACCAAAGGGCACCTTGTAACTTTAGAGCGCCACATTCAAAGTATCCACACAAAGCTGGGATTTTTGCCCCTGTCATTCATGTTCGATCGCTCCAAGTGAAAGTAAATGGGGGACGCGTATAAAAAGGTCTCGGAGACGCAACTGTTTTGTTCCTGAGATAGTGGGATGTGCGTCTTGCACACAAAACCCCTAGTTTAGTTTTAACCAGAGCCTTCTGAGCAGCTGCCTTTTCTTATGCGTGAGTCTTTTGTATCAATATTATGAAAGCTGAAAGCCTTTGTCAGACAGAGACAAGCCCCTGTTATTATCCCTTCACGCCCTTTTCCCTTTATTCTAGGTAGATTATCACTGGCAATGACACATGATATGGCTAATCTACTGTAAATTAAACCTGAATTCTCATGTGTCTCCGTTTTTTTTTTTTTTCACAAAGGAGGTAGGGGAAAGAAAAAAAAGTTTTTTCACAGAGAACATGCCCATTTGGACAGTCTCTAATTTACAGCACCGCTGAAAATTTTGTCATTCAGTCCTTGGAGGGTACTGGGAGCAGGTTTTCCATCAACACCTTCGGGGCCACCTCCTCACTCCACTTCCAGGCCAATAAGAGTGGAATCTGGAACGACTGTGGGCTTTTGCATCGTTAACATTTCCCTGACACGCTGGCCGGCCTCTCTTGGAGACTACCCTGCATTTTCTCTGCAGCGCTGGAGTTGTTGTAGCAACTGGTGGCCCAGAAGTGAATGAAGCAGATGTGCGAGTCATCTATCACCTGACAGCTCCCACTCCCCCGACTGAGCAAGTCATCACTGTGACAGTCCGCCCAAGCAGTCTCATCAATTACCCCTGTACCCTACCATTAGCGGACAAACACTTTTCTTCTGAGGCACATTCAGCTCCTTCCCAGTGTGCGAGATGGGCCCTCAATTGAGCCTGAATAACTTTCCCCTCTCAAAGAACATCTCTGTTTCTGCTGAGCATCGCACACATTGTGCTAATCCTTGATTTATCGCCATGGTAACTGCGTGATATTAACAAACATATTTATTTTGTGATAATTATGTCAAACTGTTATGTTTATCTGGATGAAGTAAAAGCACTACCAGTTAAGGGATTCTTTTTTTTATGAGCAATTAAAGTAATTAGAGCCATAAATGTTCAACGGCTTCACTGCATCACTTTTTATGGCAACAATATGACAGCTAGGCTTCCTTTTCTTTAATTTACAGT
This sequence comes from Rhamphochromis longiceps, assembly GCF_057381845.1. Classification (NCBI taxonomy): domain Eukaryota; kingdom Metazoa; phylum Chordata; class Actinopteri; order Cichliformes; family Cichlidae; genus Rhamphochromis; species Rhamphochromis longiceps. The sequence goes on from NC_140576.1 coordinate 25,884,679, forward strand.
TACTGATAAATTCACTAAGACATGCTGACTCATTCTGAGACATATCACAACTGTTCAAGTGTGTTTTATCCACATAAAGCTATTTCAGAACATTTCTTTATGGCATAATCGATAAAAAACCGATGTGTGAACAAGAAATAAGGGAACTCGTGTCTTGTAAGTGTTATTCTTTTCCTGTATTCCATCAGTAGTAGTCATGAAATGCAGTAAACACAGACATTTGAACACTTATAAACAGTCTCTATCTCTTACAATATACAACTATGGCAGCGACAACAGGGGCCAACTTACATATATCAGCTTCTTTTTTTCACGGGGGTATTAAAACAGACGTCGGGGTCAGAATGCGACCTTGAATATGCAAAATATATAAATAAAACATTCATATAAAAATAGGCTTTTACAAAATATACTCTATTAACCAATGCTTACCAAACATGGAAAGTGTGCCTGTGGTTTTTGTTTGTTTGTTTGTTTGTTTTTGATCAATGATTCCAGTTAAGCTAAATCAGCTTGAAGTGAGGTGGAGGTGCCGCTGAAGACGGTCAGTACAGCATACAAGTGCAGCCTTCTACCTCACGTTTCTAGACTAGCAGCAAACAGAGGGAAGACGAACTCATGAGAAGGTCAGAAGGTCAATTTGAGCAGCCTACAGCATTTTCATCTGGAACAACATTAGTCTACAGCAATACGGATTATTCCAGACAGATTCAATTCCAGTGTCTTAACCATGAACAAGGTTGGATTTCTTTATTAAACTCATGACATTTAGTTTTTGTTTTTTGTGTCCATATCGGACAAAATCAGTAGTTCTTTATAGAATAAATTAATATTAATTACTTTTCATTCTCTAAATACAAGTATGTTAAATATTCCAAATTGCTGCTTAATTTCATCTGTGCACAGGTGGCATTGGAACGACAGCAGTGTGTGCTGCCTGGCATAACGTCCACCATAATTTATCTGCATTGGCAAAGTCCAAGCAGTCAGCATGTCGGTACACGTCCATGTAGCTTAAAGTCTTGACATTTAATTTTAGAGACTCCCTTTGTGGTCACCCACTCGCATATGTCGGGCTACATTTTTTTTCCCCCTTTAACAGTGGTTGTCACAATGCTTTGCCACTACATCCCAACGAGCAGTCCAAGAAGAGGGGTGAAGAGCTTTTGTGCAAAAGAATCATGGTGCCTCATTTTTAGCTTACTGTATATGCAGTACAGTAGTTCCTCATGATGTGTGTAAAGACTGTAAAAGCAGCCTCTTTTTTTCTTGTAAAGGTTGTCCGTTAAAACACAAAAAACAAGACCGCTCACATGCATACATCTCACACACGCACGCACAGACTCACACACACACCATCCAATAAATATTCTCATTTGCATGTGTACACCTCTGTCCTCTCGCTGCATGTGTTGCATTTCACATAGCAGCACCACAGGAACTTGCAGTTGCACTGCCAGACCCGGGAGTACTGGTGTGTGTTGTATCCCCGACCGCAGCACATCAAGTCGCAGCCGCTGATGTGTTGCATCATTGTCTTGTTACACACCCTTCCCTGTGTCCCCAGGCTCCCCGTGACGGGGTCCGCCTCACAGTAGTTAGGAGACTTGTCTATGTACACCAGCTCTGTATCCGTTGGCTTTCGGTAAGAGTACGGCTTCTTGATCTTGAGGAATTTAGGGCGCTTGTTGCGGCTGGCTTTGACTGGTTCCACGTGTACAGCGTGGGCATATTTCTCCTTGAGAATGTAGCCAAGCTCGCGGAACTTGGGAAGTGTAGTCCAGCAGGTTTTGGTTGTGCAGGAGCCCGAGACACCATGACACTTGCATTCCAGTCGCATGTTCTTCTCCAGCACCTAGACACAGAAAAGCAGCTTAGTAAGGTAGTAAACACACTCCAGTGATGACTATTTTACAATCAGTTCCTGTACTATAATGATGACTTCACTGGTCATATTAAAATCAATCAGAATTTGTGTGTAATTAAAATTGAAACTATGCTTGCATATCCTTACATAAAACTGTTTCAATCCATACTTCAACTTCAGTGAAAAACGTGCAGCTTATTAAACAATGTGACTGACAAATACAGTACGGCTAGGGATTAAATACAGGCCCACCACATAACAGTGTGGTACCATATACACAGAAGCCAAAATAATGTATCAGATTTCAGGCTCTGTGTGTGTAGTTACCACACACACCACACAAATGTCAAGAGCGACTCAACAAGGCGCCGAGTGACTGGGATTACGACTAAAGCCTCAACTGATGACATTAAGAAGTGCCATTGACTAAACTACAGTTTTCTTTAGCAACAAGGTCAATTGCAGTTTCCGTTTTTTTCTGAAATGCTAGGTGTTTGGTATGCGATACGGTCTCCTAAAGCCATTCGTGAGAAATTTACGTGTCTGTGTTCTTGACAAGTAAACTGTAAGGAGTAAAAACCCAAATACAGACGTGTGAACAAGGACCAAAAAGAACAAGTTTTCCCTGAGCAAACCACTTCATAAAAACATTGGCTTCACTCCCTAATCCATCACTTGTCCTGTGACCAACACTTGTGACAGCCATTGTGTGGACGTCTTCGACCAGGGAGCTGTGAACGCTGCTCCTGCTCAGTGTCACTGCTTTTGATTAGCATAAGTAAAGGAAAACAGAGAGTCTATTTATTTGCAGAAAGAATAGGAAATAAGTGAGACGGCTCAAAGTTTGAATCCACGAGTAGTCCTTTTCGTTGGGAGGCAGTTTAGCTGTCCAGAAAAGCCAATCTGAATTCACCGCCCTGAAATGGGTGCAGAAAATTATCTGCTTGGTACTATTGTGTTAGGAGGCTTTTCAGCCTCTGCGTTCAATGTGTCGGTTGTGGGAATCAGGCTCTTTTGGCAGAGTCAGAGAGGGAGAGAGGATATGGGTTAACTTGGGCAAAGCCTTAGCTGTTGGACACATTATTCCACTCAGTTTCCAACTTCTAGACCTACTGGAGTCTCTTTGTCATTCTGCAGCGTTATGCAACCATCCACACAAAAACACAGGCACAGAAAAAAGATTAAAATTAACATCTAATTAAAACTAACTCTAACAAAAACTGTCTAAAATCTAGTTTTCAATATAATATTGTTGGCTTCTATTATGTTTTCATGTTGTGATCATTTATGTTTTGCTTAATTTGTTTGCTTGGGGTTGTTTTTGCATTTTATTGTGAATAAAAATATAATAAACTCTGAGAATTGACGTAAGCAGTGAATTTAACCTGTGCATTAGAAAGTACGCCTCCATAGAAGCAAATATTACCCAATGACAAGCAGCCCCAATCGCTAAACTGTAAACAGCCCCGAGCTGCATGTGCATGCACATTGCACCTGATGTGTGTTTGTGCGAACAGAGAAATTGTGGGTGGGGATTGTCATAAAGGTAACTGTATACTGTCCCAGTGGTGCAAAACATGAGGGGGACTGGGCTAATGCCTTTTTGTACTGTGTCAATCTGTTTTCAGTTCAGAGATCTGGGCTGTAATCAAACCCTGCCACTTAGACAGCTAAAAGCAATCTTTTATTCCACTCCTTGTTTAAGCTTGGTCCCACTGCTCAGTGCTTTGACTCACTCCTATCAAAGCATTACCAGCTTTAGACTACTTAAGATGAATTCACCATTATATTTAAGTATGGAAAAAAGGATGTGGAGATCGGAGCAGGACTTTTTCAAAGTCCTCTTGCTAATTACCTACCTTGCGTCCCACCTCGTTATTATGGAGGTTCATGAGTGTCCTTGCATTCTGTTTGACCTCCCGTGCGTCAATAAATACTTTGGAGAAGCCTAAGCCGTAGCTGATATCTGCTGAGCAGCCTCCCCACTTCCATCCTTGGTCTTTACTGTAGAAACCCTGCTTCTCCTTGTCACAGCTACAGTCACTCAGGTTACCCTGTGTACAGGCGGCTGTGATTGCATGGGCCACCCCTGCTGCGATGATGGCGTAGGTGAATGCAGCCTCTCTACTGCCTAGGGGAGCGGGGAAAAAAAGGTGATGAATACTATGATAATGATGTGTAATAATAAAATGTAGGCACACATTTAGATTTAATTAAGAGGGGAAGATTATAGTGTTTCTCCTTTACTATAAAAGAAATACCACAGAATGTAAGAGGTTGTTTAAATAGGAAAAAGAGGTCAATTATTAACAATATGTGTGCTTACATTACAGTCTTACTAACATATCGCTCAAGGGCTACAGTGTTTCGAAACCTGACCCGGAAACTGTCGTGCCCGTGAACCAAAATGTCTGCAGGCGTACCGTCAACAAAGCCGTATGAATAAGAGAGTTGTCGGCAAGGAAGGGCTATTGATCCACTTAGAAGCTGTCACATTCTGTGTAAACTCATAAGGCAGTCACATCAGAATCTTCATTCTGCCGTTATCTAGTTCCAGGCCCAGCTGACAAATCATTTACACACGCGAAAATATCGACAAATAACTAAAGGTTAATCTGAAACGGCTCAGACAGGAGTCAAAAGACAGAACCTGAAGCAAAGCTCCCAAGTCGAACGAGCTGAGAGACAGTCTAATATCGCTTTTAAATGTCTTATTTGAAACCTCAAGTGTAATGTAAACAAAGCAATTCAATGTTGAAATGTTCCCAATATGTATGTTAGCATTCTCAAACAAAATCAGCAAGTATGATGTTTTAGTTTCAGATCTATGATTCATTATAATGCAAACAGGAAACCCCTAAGTGTATCATCCATCATATCTATGTGTAAATAAACTCTTCTTGTTACTATTTGCTCATAACAAACATCATACCTTCTTTATGCTTCCTCCAGCCACCAAGTTCACTACGTAAAGCTGCCGTGTTTTTGATAAACAACTTGGATGTGAGCCCTTGCCATTGAAAAAAAAACCTCATATTGAGGCATCAATTATTTGGACGTTTTTATAGACTTGATGGGCTCAGAGCCAAAAAAAAAGGTGTGTCGGGGTAGTCAGTTCTGGGTGCACCGTTGTTAATTTTTCCCCTCCACTTCTGAGTGCATGGGTTTACCACAAGAGATGGTATGAATACTTCATAACCTTGTAATGACAGAAGGAAGATCTTTAAAAGAAAGTAGAAAAAAAATCAAAAACCTGTACGTGTTGAACTAGGAGTGCCAGTTTACTCACACTTCAGCCTCTCACTATGCAGTCTCTTTGTATGTTCCTCATCTCAGACTAGTGCAACTACAAAGTTCAAGTGCAAACATAGCCGAGGTCTAAACTGTCTCAAATCTAGTGCACGTTGCGTCAACATTGTGTCAGTCACCCTGCTCATTCATTTCCAATTGTTGCTTCCAGAACAATAGCAAGCTACACAGCTCCACTCAGCCCAGGGATCAACAATGGTTTTCATTTACAACCATTCATCTTCTAAGCTAAATCTGATCAGTGAAACCAATCTATTTGGTACGGCTGTCCAAGCAATAGAGTTAAACTCCTCTTTTGGACACACAGACCAAAACTCTGGATTGGCTAAAAGCGCTCATTCAAAAGGGGACAGACTGTCAAGTGCATTGTTTTCATTTTAGAAGCATGAAGAGATAAACTTTTCTTTCCAAAGCAGCAGCCTCCAACAGCTGGCCCAAGCTACTAACCATTGTGCATAGGGCTATTTGTGATTTTTAAATTGTATTATCTTTAGCTGGGGATGGAACAAAAACATATTTCATGTTTTTTAATGCTAGGTAAAAAGTTTGACAAAGCCACCTCTGTTGTTCTAAGCCTTCCACTACCTGTAGCCATAAAGGCATCATAAGATAAAATGCCTTTAGTCTTGAGCAAACACTTTCCTTTCCACTATCTAATAATCTTTAATCCATTTTAGCAAACAAGCCACAAAACTTCAAAGATAATTGAGCATCCCCTGGAGGGAGTTCATCCCTCTTTACAGGAAACTTTATTCCAGCTGCAGGAACTCGATTTGGATTTATTTGTTTCTCTTATTTAGTACTTTCATGTCTTGCTTTCCTCTTGGCTATTCCTCACTGTAACTTATACCCGTGGTAAGACCGACATCCTTACAGTGAGAGCCACCCATCACTAGAAGGATAAAGACCAGTGGAAATGTGCCTCTAGAGACTCTAGGGGCTGAAAAGAAAAGCTGCCAACAGTGGCAAGAGTTTTGTTACCATGCTGGACTCAGATACCTCGGAGAGCCCTACTCATTGAAACGTGGGGCGCAAGACTAACCCAGATGTGAATGACTCCTGATAGTATAAATCCAACAATGTATTAATGAAAAACAGATGATTTTTCATATTTATGATGTGCAGGTGCTTGACTGGTGACAGTGAACACACACACACATATGTGATGCATGTCAATTTTTGGAGGTAAATCATAAAAAGAGCCAAATGCAAAGGCTGTTTTACGCACAATGCGCAAAGGTGGTTAATACACTGTGTTTGCTGTTGGGAGGAAAACTAAAGTTTCAGAGAGAAGGCTAAGCAAACGTTAACAGACAGCAACATACCCACTTTCAACTCTTTTCCGAAGACAGTCCTTTCTCCAAGCGCAGAGCAGTTCCAGCGCCCGTTTTTGAACTGAAACTGACACTCGTTGATGCCCATTTGGGCTCCCTCTCCGATGACGATAATGGCATCGGGGCGACTCTGGCAGATAATCCGTTGTCTTGGGGCCAAACCCGGGATCTTGTTACAGATTATACTCGCACCTAGGGCCACCACCGATGAGAAACCACTGTAAACGGAAGATGGATATGACTGAGAAAGCAGCCATCAGCTTCTTAGCTTTGTTAGCTTAATTTTATTTTACATAACAGTCTAAAAACAGATGCACCCCGAGTTCCTGTTTGGTGTTATAAATTGGTGTAATACTCCAAGCATTTAACACGTCCGTGTGGATTAAATATGCTTTTACTATGTAATTCCAAATCAAGAGGAGATGGAATCAACATAATTGTTTGTTTTTCTTTACAATAGATTCTATCATATGTGCGAGCTCAGGTGCACCGCAAGAGTATTTCTGAAACTTACCTACAGTAGCATACAGTTTCATATCATTTGAACTATTATGAATGTATGCGTTTTATGATCATTAAGGCATAATAAAGAAAGCGTGATTCACTTATAAGAGCAACTGCCATGTAAGTCCACGCTCCTCGCTGGCTTTATTTATTCAACTGCGTGCTTCTACCTGCTTTTGAGGAAATACGGGGCTCAGGAGTGGTTTCTGAAGGACCGACAGCATTTAAAAATCCGCCAGTCCTCAGCTTTTAAAGTCTTTTGTGTTGTGACTGACTTACGGCAACTGATGAGAACTCAAATGAACGCTGCTCACCCGATTTTCAAGTAAACAATTCCCAGGCAAAGTAAAACTCTTAAAATCCAGCGTCGTGTTCTCCGACTCATTTCGGCCCAGCTCTCAGTTTCATGCAACGATTCGTGGAGCTGATTAATCACTCGGTTCCCTTACGCTCCGGTCGATCACGACTCAGGTAACTCCAGAGGAAGTCCAAAGTGACGAAAAGCATAAAAAAAGAGCAGCAGATGTTTCGGTACTTTTATAAATCACCGACTAGGGTATCATCCAAAAATCCCATTACGTGGCCCCTATCGCCGGGCCCTCTTGTCATTGCGAGGGTGTCACAGGTAACTCTTGGGGTGAGCAAGTGCGATTATCTGTGTCTCACAGTTCCTCTACTACCCGCAGGTCTTGGATATTTATCTGCTTCATCTATCTGGGGCGTGTTCATAGGAGCCATGGGGCCCTGCTGAAGAATCCCGCCAGGGCTGAATCTCAACAGAAACACTCACACACACACGCTTTCAAGCCTGCACACTCCTCTCTTCTTCATTCACCTTGGCTGATTAGGGTTCACCTAAAGGGCGATATTAATAACTCAACGCGTTAACTCATTTTAAAGCCTTCTACTTTTATTTTGCCCAGGTTAACATTTTTGGATCACTGCATTTAACTATGTTTATGTCACACTTTCCAAAAAGAAGAGGAGCAAAGTAAAAAGAAGAATATTTAACGATCCTGATTAAAGCCAAGATCAGATTTTTAAACCGATTAGAGAATCTGATTGAAGAGTAGCCCACTCTCTCAACTCTTTTTGACAACCCCCGGTTAAATTACGCCTTTATTGAATTTTGTATGTGGATTTATGTTGTTGTTTTTTTAAACCCAAAAGTAGAATTCGCCGGTCTCTTGTCCACGCACAATGCGTCTGGTGCGCGCAACCTGTTGTGCGTCTCCGTCCCAGACTCTGTGGATCGCCTGTCTTTGATGATGGCGACATCTGGTGGTGCAGCGAGGACACTGCGGGTTAAAGCGAACTCTCCCTCCTTGTCCCTGGATTCCTTCCGTAGCTTACCCGTTTGCTGTCGCACTTTCTCTGTAACTTACTGAGGAGAAAAAATAAAGACAGTCTCTGCGGGAATATCTGTTTAACGCCGTATCGATGCCACCATGGACTCCTGTGAACCGCAGCTAATCGATGACTGCCTGATTCAAATTTTTACATTTCTTACCCAGGAAGATTTAATTAATGTTTCAAGTGTGTGTAAGGTAAGGAGTGTCCACCATGCGGAAGTAGCGCCAAAATAACAAAAATCGTGACTTGTGTCTGATTGCAAATCTGTATTTCAGGATTGGCATGAAGCTGCAGAGACTCCTTGGTTATGGAGGTGATTTGTTTGCCAGTTTTATAACATAAAGCGTGATATTAAAAGTCGATGGGCGTGGAAATCGTGATAACGCGCATGTAAACATTGGACTGTGTGCTCTCCTCAGGAGGATGTGTCTGCAGCGCTGGGGTTTCTGTAACCTCGCAGTCTTGGGGAGTGAACAGGCGAATCACTCCTGGAAGAGATACTTCCTGCGACGATCCCACTTGGAGAAGAACATGACGAAAGGTCGCACAGGAGGCTATACCTGCAAAAGCCTCAGGGGGCACACAGGTGTGGTCTGTATGTGTGTGCGCGTCACTGGAGTCTCCTTTACATCATTGTTAGTATAGTTAACTAGAACTAAACTAAAAGAAGGAGGGCAAAATATTTTAGCTAACAACAATTTTTTTTAAAAAAGAAAGAAAGTGGAGTAAATGAATAAATATCAGGAATCAACTTTAAACACTGAAAAATGAAATTAAGCTGAAAAGGAAATAAATAAACGTAAAATAATCTTGTATTAATCTTGACTGCTGAGGAAAATGTCCGTGCCTTTTACATGCTCAATGCAATAAAAATAGAAACAAACTCTGAGTATAGTGACAGCCAGGATTGTCAATCACTTCAAACTTACCAATCTCAGCCTGGAAAGGATCAAACTCTTACAGTTGGAGTACAACTATAAAGATTATACAGTGCAGTATCTCATATATGAGAACCTTGGTGTAAAAGGGAGAAAGTGTCATTAATGGATGGGGTAAGAAGTAATTACAGATAATCCAGTAACCACCACAGCTGGAAAAGCTCCCTTGTAGCGCTCAGTCCTGCATCAGAGCAGCGAGCCCGCGGATGATGCTGAGGATTTTCCTCTCAGACACCTCCGCCACAGGCTCAAGTTCCACCCCCAGAAGATGACCAGCCTTCCTGGTCATCTGGATCAGTTTGCTGGCACAGCTGCTTTCACCCCGCTGCCCCGGCATACTGCTGCATTAAAAAAAAGTAAACGTAACAACATACTTGCCACCATGGAGTGACAGAATATACACAACTCTGCAGATTGTGAGAATGTTATTAAAACATACAGTTTATAATTATCTTTATTTGTCAACAAAATAGGCACAAAGAAGTCGACAGTTAATCACACATTTGTGACGTAAAACCCGTTATGAGCTTATTATTAAATCTACCCCTAAAGACAAAAATACTCAAACTTTGTTTATTTTAAAAAAAAATTAAACTGCGAAACGCAAATTAGCAACTGATTTGTAGAAACTAACTTAACTCAAACTAAAAATAAAACCAAAATTAAAATAAGTTAAAAAAAATAGCAAAACAAAAATGTGACAATTCAGGCTTGCATGCCGTTCTTTATGTCTATTTTCTTTGTCTGTGGTCTGTTTTCCTTTCCATCAGGCCAGGTTGTGGGGTTTGTTTACCTAAAGGCAATTTCAAGCCAGCTTCCAGATTTCTGGAGCCACAACGCCACAGTCTGCAGTGCTTCTTCTGATGGGACGGTCCGAGCATGGAACATCCAAAACGTCAGTGCTAGAAGTATCTGCACCATTGCAAAGTAGTGTCTTATTTTTATCTGCTTAACATAAATTGTGCATTCAGCTAGATAAATATCGCCTTTGCTTTAAACTTCTGACTTAAATTGAATTTCTGACAGGAAACATATCAAATCTGAACATTATGTGTCAAATCCTGGTCTTTTCTGTCCGTACTGAAGCTTGGAGGATACATTTCTAATAAGTCATGAGGTTTTTTTGTTTGTTTTTTAGATCTTCAGTGCCACAAAGTTAACGCAGAAATACTACACGTGCTGTACTGTTCTGTAACAGTATATATCTTTATTGCTGAGCCAAAATCTCTCCGACGGTTCTCCTGTATTGTTTGAAAGTCTTCTGGGAGAAATGTTTGTCACTTAGGCAGTAACACACAGTTGCACCCTTTTTTTTCTCAGGGTGAGCCCCTGTGGTGTAGTCCTGTACAGAGTCCTCTGATGAAGATTTTAAGTGATGAACAGCATGAAGTTGTGATCACAGCAGATTCTCAGGGCCTGATTAAGACCTGGCAAGGCCAAACTGGCCAGGAGTTGGCCTCCTTTTCTACTTCCTCATCACACTGTACACTGCTACAGTACAACATAGACAATGATTGGTTTCTAACCGTAAGTAACCACAGCATTTCTAAGTTTCTTATTAGAAAATGAAATACAATCATTTTAAAGTAAGATTTATTATATTGCCTTCCAGGTTGGAACTGGTCAGGGATCTGTGTGTACACTAGCAGGTCCTTCGTTGACTAAAAAGTCCAGTATTATAGTGTATGACACCTTTAGTGTCAACATACTCCTCGCTTCACCTGACAAGAAATGGATCACAGCTGGAACTACGGAGAATAACGATTTTTTTCCAAAGGTATTTGTTTATATTGTCTTCAGCGGCTCTGCTGTACGCTGATTATTTTACCACATTACCTCTGTATAAGTGACTCATGTAGAAAATATATGTTGCACAGTTGGAGTAGTCAAAAGCATTTATAGATATAGAGTTCTGCATTTTGTGTTTTGTTTTTTTTTCTGCTAGGTGTTTTACACTGAGAGTTTGACCTCTCCGTCGGAGGATGAAGAGCCCCTTTGCCAGTCTGTGCCAGTCATTGGGTGCCGGGCTGCTGTCTTCATACCCACCCAGCCTGCCAGACTGGCTGTCCTTCACCACAACGACCTCGAACACAAAAATGATATAACCATCTTTGATATCATCATGAAAAAGACTAAGTACAAATCCGAGATCATAGGTGAGGACTCAGATATGTGCACACTAACTAGTAAAAGTCAGACTTTAAAACACAAAAAGGAAAACTCTTTACAGCCACTGCAGGTACTTGAACATATGCAGTTTGATGTATTTGTCGTTTTGAGTTTTGCTTACTTCCTCGAATAATAAAAATTCCATGATTTCAACACATATATAAGATAAGTAAATTAGAATAAAGTGTTAAAGAAAACTGTGTATCTACGTTTGTTTCTGAACACAATATTGGTGAGTGATGTTTCAGGGACAAAAAAGCCCGACATGCCAAGTACAGCACTCACTGCAACTTTGAAATACCAGAAAGCAGCGCACCCACAGATCTGTTTTAAAGGCGGTTTTTCAACTGGAAAAAATGATGTACCAGTCTTATTGCTGTAATTTTAGATCCACATGTTAAGCCTAGACTTTCTTATATTTTCTTAAATATTTGCCTTGTACAAGTGTAATCTGAGTCTCCTTTACATTTTAGTCCAGCAGGTCGAGTCTTTCCCCTTGACACTGAATGCCTTGTCCTCAAACATCCTCCTAGCAGCCAAGGATAGCAACTGCATAGTGCTGGCAGCTGGTGAACAACTATGGGTTTACTCACTGAAAGGAGTCATGCTTGCTAGCTTTAAAGAACATACTCTGCCAATCTCTTCCATATGTGTGGTAGGCTGTTTCCTCATTTGGAATTCAGAGACATTCCCATTAGCTGCTGAAATTCTTGATTTACATAATACCATTTTTGTGAAAAGTTCACAATATTAGTGCCTGTAAATGATCGGTTTATGTTGTTTTCATGTTGCAGGACAGTTTTCGTGTTGTAACAGCATCCAAGGACCTTTCCTTACGAGTGCTAACCTGGAAAAATGACAGAGACTATGGGTTGACACTGGAGAGCCGATACCACTTACTGGGAGGCTCTCACACAATGTCCAGGTACTGTAAGCTGTGGTCTTTTAGTATCCCTTCTGTATCAACACTATCCATGCCATTTTATCATCAATAATTACTGAAAACAAGCATGTCTTTGACATTATGACCTGAGTATCACATAATATTTACACCATACTCTGTTCCAGAGGGTTTACTCACGTCGCCTGTGACTACTCCAGCATTGTGGCATCGGTTGAAGGGAATGATGGAAAAGATGTCCTAAAAGCTTATTCCTTCAATGCCTGAGCATCACAGCCTCACAAAAGTGCCTGCATTTAGTTTGCACCACTCACTAGAGGGATCAACATTTCTTTTTTTGTTATATGCATTTTCTTTGGTAGCACTATGCTTATAATATAAATGAAAGTAATACAGTTAAGGATCCCTGTGGTACTTATGAGAAAGGCATCAGTAGTATTGTGTTGTGAGAAGTCTGTATAAGTGTAAGATTTGTGTTTGAGCGCTACGCTTTTAGAGCTGAGGTATGTGTTGAATGTGACCAGGCTTACGGCCCAGCATACTTAAAGAATACAGTATTCTCATCAGCTGTTTTTCACTATGTTATTTGGAATCTACTGAGGCAGGTTAACATATAAATGTTTATATTACACATTAAACAACTTTGACACAAGGCACAAAAGCATCCTTGTCTTTCCACAGTGTCAGTGCACCAAACATAGATTAGTGGCTATATATTATGTTACAGGGAAGGGAGACGTGGGCGTCTCATCTGCTTCTACTGCAGATCTCATGTCCTCAAGAATACACCTTAAGACTCTGATCATGGACTCGTACACTTTGCTGCTGTCCTCTGAATTAATATCCACCTGTTAAAACACAAACGTGATTCTTGAGTTGTCAGAACAAACTAGAAGCCGTACATGAACTGAATTATTCAATTGATCACAAGTGATTCAGTGTGTTGGTTTTTGTTACCCAGGTGAAAGCCTTGATAGTACGATTCAGGAATGTATTTTCAATCTCCTCTGGTATTTTCAGCATGTGAGCCATGCAATCCAATATGCATGTTAATGTTTCTTTAGGGGCCTAAGAGAAGATGACAAAGAGGATTACACTAAACACTTTGGAGCAATTTAATGTGATACTGCTTTTGTATTAAATCTTAAACTGCACACACTGACCTGATCGAGTGTGTTTAGGATCGTTTGAGCATCCGTCTCGTCGGGGTCCAGGGCTTTGGCATCCTGAATAGAGATGACTGGCTCTTTAAGCTGCTCTAGCCACGCCCACATGAGTCCAGTGAGGATGAAGGGATCTCGCTCCATGCACAGCCTTTCCCATGCACCTCCTTGATTTAGCTCTGCCTGCATACGTGAATACACGTGTTTCTGTATTAATCCATTTCAAGATTGAGTGGGTTTCTGTTATTCTATCATTATTATTACTATTTTGTCACACAGGAAAAAACTATACATGGCAAAGACAAAAATGCTTTGGGAGTGGCTTTGAACAACACTCCATGCAGATGTGGCTGTGAACTGCATACAGACAAAGCATTGTGGAACTAAGCTACATGCATGCTTTCTTTTTCTGCTATCACCACTCTAATACTAATGTGAGTTAAATACCTGCCAAGTCAAAACTTTTCTGTTGTGTTCCTCATGCCCATCGACAAAAAGGTCCACTGCCAGAGCTTGTGCCACAAGCAATCTCCTGGAATCCAGGGACAACTCTGACTGCAGGGTGATAAATGGCACCTCTGATTGTTCCTCTTTACCTTGAGATTTCACCCCATTCATTCCTAGCTCTTCCCTCTGCTCAGCCTTCCATCTGGACAATATGCTACCCTTTTTGGTAGGTTCATTGTTTCCTACTGACTCGCTACGTTGGATTGTTTTCCTCTTCACTTTCTTCAGCAGAATGGCTCCATCTTTTTGGTTTTCCTCATTCTTAACGCACCAAAGTGAGCCTGTTGAGTTGTGGGAGGTATCGGATGTGTTGCTACTACAACCATGAGACTGGGAAGCGGGGAACTCAGATAGGCAAATGAACATTTCAATATTGCTCTGTGACAGGGAGGTCAGAGGATGCGTGAGAAGGTTCAGCTCTGACCCCAACCGTCTCAAGTCGGACTCACTGTAGCTCAGACTTTTACGATGGTAGAAGATGGGGGGCTCGTTAAAATGTCTTGGTAAAGTGGGTGAACCTGGTAAGCGGGGTTCCTTTATATCAATATCCATCTTCTCGATAATGCTGAGACACATTTCAATGTCATGGATATCAGGGGCCTCCAGAATATCTTCCTCAATCACCTGTCGATTCTCTGCAATGTCCAGCAGCAGCCTAGACACTAACTTAACAATCTTTGGCAGGTGCCTCAACTCCTTCCTCTCATAGCCATGCAGCATATGTCTCTGACGGTTCAGGTACTGGGACAGAGTAACTGGATTGGATCGAGGCTCAGCACAGGAAAACACACTCCTTAAGGGGTTAAGGAATTGAACAAATTGTCTGACACAACGCAGCTGACCTCGGGTTTGGATGGAATTAGGGCGTTTGGCACGTACATATAAAATAGCCTGGTTGGCTGTCATTCTAGTAGCATAGGCCAAAAAACATGCTATCAGAACACCTGGAGGGTCAGAAAAGACATTTTGTTAGCTCTGTGTAGTGTGCAGATGAAAGATTTTACCATTTCAAACAGATTTTATAGGAAACTACACGCAAAGCTACCTGTTCTGCCGAGACCAGCGTGACAGTGGATCGCTATTTTTCCCTCTTGCAGCGCAAAGGCCATGACCTTCACCATGTCCAGCACAGTGCTGAGGCTGGCCACGCCATAGTCACTCCAACCAAAATTATAGAAATAAACTGAAATTGCAAAATGTTTTTGGTTAAATTTACTGAACTCTACACTGCTGAATCAGGAATTTCATAAAGCACTTACTGTTATTTTCCATGAAGACCTCAGGGAGGTATGAAAACCCACTCTGTAGCTCCAGTGGATTGCCACAGCTAGCATGTTCACCAGGGATCTGCAAGTTGATCACTGTTTTAATACCATTCCTTCACATACACACACACACACACACAGAGATAGAGAACACTTCATTAGTCTTATTTTATCTGAACATTCTCAGATAGACGTTGAAAACTGCTGACCGCAAAGTTTCATATACCTTCTGAACTGATCAATAATGTTATACTTCTCAATGATTTCTGTTGAAGGTCTGGACATGGCAAGAAGGTGATCAGTAATCCTACAACAACAGTGGAGAGTATGTTACATAGCAGCCACCTTTCTCAGTTTACCTAACAGGACTTCAAAGAGACATTAAAATTGAAAACATCAAACTCAAACAGAGAATTCTGGTAAATTAACTACTGAAGCACAAAGATTGCCTACCAGGATGAGTAGAGGCCCCTAATGGCCTGTTGGTCATCACTCCAATAACTTGGATTGTCATACTTGCAGGCTTGACCTCCACAACCGATTGAGCACTGCATATGCCCAGGGACAACATAACGTATGGCTTCTCCTACCATTGTGTACTTTGATCTGGGGGCTCTGACTGCAGTTATTATAGAAAAATAAAAGGGAAAATAATAAAAAATATATAATATCACACATTCATTTCTTTTAAGCTTCCTTTGCTTAAATCTGTTCTCTAAATGTAAATCAGAGTTATTTGATTAGAGATTTGATTAGCGATAGTGTCAAAATCCTTTAAGAAGTCTCAAATACACAACTGTTGCACAGCACAGAGATTGTCAAATGTAGGCTGTACTGTAACACCTAAATAGTTAAGATCATCAGTGCTCACTTATAAGTGTTTAATCCTTGTTTGGCATTGCAAGTTATCAGCGCGTTGCAGTAAAAATAGCTACTGTTCTGGCATGACTTTGATGTGGCTTTATTGGTGAAGTAAAAATACAACTGTAGCTCATCAGTTAATAACATTTTAGTTATTAAACTGAAGGGTTTGCAGCATTTGTACTATACTTACTGTATTCCATCAGAAATCCACCTCTTGTCTTTGCATGGGATGCCATATGAACAGTCACTTAGGCTGACGGTCATAGCAGAGCCTTGATCATGGATTCTAGAAAAATGTATCTCATAAATAACTGGATGTCAAAACTCATAATCATGTATGACTGATACTGAGAGAACAAAATATTTTTAGATGTAACATGTTACAGAGAACTGTTTTCAGCAACAGTCAAAGATCAACATCATAAGTCACTTGCAGTCAAATGTAAAGCATATTAAACAGTTTCAAAGGATTTACCATCAGCCATTGTTAGCTTTTTCTCCCCCTTTTACCTCATCATATTACAGAATTTATTCTTACCCCTTAAAACCAGCATGCAGAAGAACCAAATGTCAAACAGCTTCAATCAATCGAACAATGAAAACTAAGTAAATAAAAAGAAAAATATTAAATCAGTTATTTACCTTCAGCAGTTGACTCACGAACAAATAGTGCCACCATTTCTGACATCAACCTCAACAGCTCTGACTGGCATCTTTCCATCTTTCCATCCCCGGCTCTGCGTAAAGTCAATCCTGTGGCCTTACTTTATTTGATTCGTCGCAGATTATCTCCTGTGGGGGCAATACAAGTTCCCCTCGATCCTGTGTGCTCCTTTGTGAGAATCTATCTATCCCACCAGACCGGGAATAAATAAATATGTGATATGTTTTGAAAAGAAGCAGAGATTGTGTCCCAACTAGTTACGTGTACAAGATCCTTAGCCTGAATGTAAGGATATTCTTGACTCCTCCCAGATTAGACTACTAATCTTATCAGGAACGGGTATAAAAGAGAGCCTCTACTCCTCAACAGAACACTAGCCACATTTGCATTGCCTTCTAATGATCTAATGCAAATTTTGCTTTTTAGTACACACATAATATTCTCGTAACACCTGACCAAACTGGATTGCACTATGTAGACTATGCATTTTATTAACTATAAGAACATTTTTAGATGTGAACAGACATAAAGAGATTTCTAATATCAGTACACTTAAGCTTCCAAACTCTGCTGTGACAAATAGTAGGATCATAGTGGCATAGCAAGTTGGTAAAATCTTATTGGCTTATCTTGCTAAAGCTGGTTAGCTTCAGGTTAGAGAGGAGAGATCAGTTTATTGTGTGGAGCTTTTCAAGAGACTGCAAAGGCAACAATCTCAATTTAATGTAAAATGCTGCTGTTCATATCACAGTCAAATGTGACTAAAACATTATTGACTTGATTATATCTAAACTAAAATTGTTTATTGTGTGAAGTGGGTTTTAAAATTTTCAGCATATATTAATGCACCACTGTCATTCAAATGGCTGCATCAGTGTGCATAAACACTCTATTTTCACAAGGTTTTATATTACTTTTTACTATTTTCTTTGTGTTTATGTGAGTAAATAAACAATACGAGTAATGAGTAATATTTTAAATAACATCTAAAAATGCATTTTTAAATTTTCTGTTACTCCAATACACCAAATCCACCTGTGCGGTCTTGAGCATGTGACAGTGGAAAAAGGAGAAAGGTGTTTCAAATTCATGACATCAAATGTCAATAAGGCGAAATCCGGGTGAGTTTGATTATCAATGCATAATCCCAGTAATACAGTCAAGTGTAAAGAAAAATATTAGAAGCTGTCACATAAATGTATTGAACTTTTCACCTCCAGGAGTAAATTATTATCAGTCAGGTTGCTTTTTTGTTTTGTTTTTTAAATCTAGCAATGATACTGTTCCAACTTAATGAAATCACTGTTTCTGGTCACAAGTGACAAAACAAGTGACTGCACGACACAAGACATGTCTTGTGATCCCTTCAAACAAGCATGTGATGCTTAGATTTAATCTACACACTCTTATCTCCAACCATAAACATAACAGGTCCTTTTCAGTCAATTCTGAAAAAGTTAATTTAACAGAGTGCACTTCAGTCAGAAACCAGCTCTGCCACAAGTATTAAAGACTGGATTTACAATAAGCTTACAAATCTGGTTTATAGGTGAAGAAGAATACTGGGGATGGAAGAAACAGTCACAGTAAAAATGAAATAACTTACCATAAAATCCTCCATTACATGCAGTTTTCTTGTATTCACATAGTTTTTTGAGAAAACATAGATAATGTATTTATGTACAGTGCCTCTGTGTATTTAAGGTGATAACTAACATTAATACATTCACATAAAGAGACGTTATTATGCTTTTCCTTATTTTCCATCATATATACAATCATGTGGGGAAAAAAAAGGTTGTTGCAGAACTCTGTGCAGTTCTGTGAAAAACCAAGACTACCGCACAATTAAATAACTTGTGGGTCACCTTCAGCAGCAATAACATCAACTAAACATTTTATACATGACCTTATCACCTTATCACCATATCATCTCACATCTTTGCAAAGGAATTTTGACCTACTCTTCTTAATAACATTGCTTTGGTTCATGGAGGTGCAGGTATTCATTTATGAGCAGCTCTGTTGAGGTGCTGCCACAACATTTTAATCATGTTGAGGTCTGCACTTTGACTGGGTCATTGCAACACATTGATTTTTTAAAATGTTTTCCGCCCTTGTGTTGTAGATTTGCTTCTGTGCTCGTACATTGTCCTGTAGCACGACCCGCTTTCAGATAAGCTTTAGCTGTCAAACACATGGCCTCACATTTGACAGCATAGTCAATGACTGCAAGGTGTCTGGGTCCCGTGGCTGAAAAACAAGACCAAATCATCACCACTCCACTACTGTGCTGACAGTTAGTATGAGGTATTTCTGCTGGTATGGTGTGTTTGGTTTTCAGCAAATGTGGGGCTGGGCATCAAGATCTCTTCTTTCTGAAAGGAGGACTTCTTTCAGAAGTCTTCTGGCTTTCTCTGAAGCATCTGTGCAAACCTAAGCAATGCTGCCATGTTAGAGAGCAAAAACCTTTTCCTGGTAACACTTCCAAAAATGCAATACATCCTGTCTTTTTCCAGTTGCATTTTCATGAACTTTAACTATACTAACTTCTGAGGGTTTTTTCTGCTCTTAAGTCTGTATCAGGTCATAGGAGTTAAACCCTCCTACTGTACAAAGCCTTTTGTTTTATGCAAATTTGCTCTAGGGATGCACTTTGCTCAGTGGCAATAGATATTTTTCACGGACAGACAAAACAAAGATCAAACTGTCAAACATCAATGGAAAAAGTTACATTTATGAAGCAAGTAGTAAAATAGCTAGTTTTGTTTTAGTGTACATGGCACGTTCTTTGTATGGAAGAGAATAATTTCTTTCCAGAATTCTAAGAAAAAAAAATTCTGGAAAAGAAAAAAAAAGGGATGTGCCCACTTTTTCCTCTTCCGTAGCTTTGCCAAAAGAGTCAGCATCCTATACCGTTTATTCGAATACTCAGTTTTTCCTACAGATGGCAGCAGATATACATGTGTCCGCCGCTACAGGTCAGCAGTTAGCCCGCCTGTTCGTTGTATTTCTATGACAACAAACGGTTTGGATGAAGATTTCCGTGCTCCACATAAGCAAACTAAAAGGCATTATGGGAAACGAGTTCTTTTGTGGGATTGCCAGGCCAGTTTGCTGGCTTCACCTTCTACAAGTACTAGATTTCCCGACAGGCAGTAGGAGCGGGTGGGCGTTTTCCCAGCTGATAGCGTAGGTGCATCTCATTAAACCAAACGGACCATTCAGCTGTTTTGAACAAGCGTGACAAACTAGCGGAAGAGAAGAAATATGATCTTCAAAATAAAGCACAAAAACGCGCATATTATGTGACAGCATCAATCATTTTCTATATGTTTTATACACTCTAAAATATGTCTGTCCTTTCTTCTTTTTTTATTACGCACACAAGGCAAAACAAATCAGCTATCACACATGGTAGGGAAGTTATTTTTCTTCGCCAGTGCTTTATTTTGAAAGTAAGAACCGGATTTGCATACACTTTCTCTCGCCTTTGCAATTGGTATTCCTGCTCCCCGCACTGTCGCTCCGACAAGCCGGGAGAACGGAGAAGAAAACACAGGAGCGCAACGATGGAGCGTCTGTAAGCAGTAACAGCGGACTCCGCTGACGAAGATAACTGAACGGAGTCATCTACATGACCAAAGAAACAAGACCGGCAACAAGAAACGCAAACGTAACAATCATGCAATTTAAATACAGAAGAATTTGAGCAACCGCTCCTTCTTCAAGGTTACACCGCTTGAAGACGCCCTGACATCATCCTGTCGCAGATCAGCTTGGTTGATCTTCACCGGTGGCGATCATGTCCGTGGAAGAGCAGGGATACCCCGACGCTGTGCTGTTGATGGAGGCCGGCCCGGAGTGGTTGCGAGCCGAGATCGGGCGTCTCTCCCGGGAGCTGAGTGAGACCACGAATGAGAAGATCCAGGCGGCAGAATACGGGCTGGCGGTACTGGAAGAGAAGCAGCAGCTCAAGCAGCAGTACGAAGACCTGGAGATTGAGTACGAGGCCGTCCGACAGGAGCTCGATCAGCTAAAAGAGGTAGGCAGTGTATTAAAACAAATGAAATAAAATCACAGAATATGTAAAGATTAGAATGTCATCCAGGATTAATAGGCCCCTAACATAAACTCTAAAACTATAAAAAATTCTATTCAAGAGTACATATTAAGAGCACATTGTCATTTTCATTGGATGTGCAAACTCGCCACTATAATATTCAATATAGGGGCTTACGGTGATTTAATGTGTCATTAGGCCAGGCATCTGCCTCTTCCTACAAGGTCAAAACTGTAAGCAGAGGAAGGGATGCTTTCTGTTCCCCACCCCCTCCATACACAGCACAGGGTATTCCCCATTTGACTGCCACTTTTATTTATTTATGCTGCAGCTCTTAGGCCCCTTCTTCAAGACATTCATGTCTGGCTCAAAGCTAGAATAAGTCCAGTGTGTTTCCACATACGTTTATCTAATCAGTGCTTATCACGAGCAGATTTCCCAAGTGTACAATTAAGATTTTTAGTTCAGCAATACTTGTTGAGTTGTGTTAAGTACCAGACATAAAAGCAGTGCATTGTTTTAGAAATAACACTGAGATCCACAGATTGCTTGTTAAAGTTTTCTGTGTAGTCAGGCGAGTCCTGCAAACAAGAATATCTTGTTAAGCAGGGAAAAGGCGGGAGTACGTTTGAATTTTGAACCTTCCCGCTTAACAGAGGGATGAACAAATTTCAGAGGAAGCCAGATGAGTTGTGACCCTTTGGGGGAATGGAAAGAATGTTGAGTGCAATGGTTCAAGCTGGTCTTGAGAGTCAGATAAAGGGTGTGACTGTTTTTCTGAACAGTGGTCCTACTTATTCCCTAACGTCATATCACAGCGTGTCCATTTTTCTTCGCTGGAGTAGCAGTTTGTCACTGCGTTGTGATTTTAGATGGAGAGAAGTATGACTTCAGAGCAGTTTGGCGCAAAAGTCCCTCCAGCTGCTGTGTACCTCTCATTCTTCTTTCTCTGCCCACTCATGGTAAAAAAAAAAAAGTTTCCGGCACTGAGGCAGGCTTATTCATAGTTGCTCACATCCTCCTTTAATATGGATTCTTCTTGTGTCCCCCTCCACTAAGCAAAACAACTAAAATGTGTGAGAGTGTCCTTCGTGATAAACCCTTTAGTGCCTTGCCAGATCTCTGCTCATTGCTTCCTTTGCATTTGGAGACACATGCAGAGATGTTTTCCAGCTCTCTGCTTCTCCCTCTTGTTTCTGCCTGTCTTCCTGTGGCCCACTCTCTTGTGGTTGTTAAAATAGAGAGGAGGAGGTCTTTGGGCTGTCTCAGCAACTGCTGCTTGGATTTTCCCATGCATTTTTTTTTTTTTTTTGCCAAGAGAGGATCACTTTGTCAGAATGGACTGACAGCTAAAAGCGCTGAATAGAAGAAAATGGATTAAAAGAGTAGCCATGGCAACAAACTAGAAGTGATTTAAAAATAAGTAGAAACATTTTTCTTACTTTTTTCTGCTATGCCTGTTGGAAAGAAAGGCATCGGTTGGGCTTGTACATTATCGTTGGTCTTCTTTCTCTTTCAAAATGGAGCACAAACATTCATCTATATGGGCAGTAAATGAGATGCGATGAAAACTGCCACAGTGTCGAGTTATGCTGGTTGCAGATCGCTGATCAGATGTTAACCTTTGAAAGATGATACCCAACTCCCAACCTAGTGTCTGGATATGAAGGGCAGAAGAGATGCTATCACAGGAGAAATACAAGCCCATTCTACACTAGGTAGTGGGTAACAAGCACAAGATATGGGGTAAAATGAAAAGCTTATGTCAGTCTCCACTTTAAGGACAACGTTATAATTCAGGATATTGTCTTGTAGGAAAAATATCATATGATTCAGTTGCTTTTGTCGCTCTCGTTGATAGAACTTTCTTTTAGGTCAGACGGACCAGTGTGGTTTTCCAACAACCGGGACCAAAGCACACATCTTTGGTCAGGTATAAATGCCACGTTCTCTTTGGTGCACAGCTGCTATTTGCACTAAAGGCGGCAATGTTTGGATTGTTAGTCTCTTTTCTCCGACTCGGATTGTCTGGCATATTTAGACGGTTGCTTAACACAGGATTCTGTTCAGTTACCCCAAACCTCCTTTTGCTTGTTGGCAAGCACAACCTGAATACAAAAGAAAACAATTGAGATTTATTCTTAGCAACTGAAATGCCTTCATAACACTGCGTTGCCTTCTCAAGGACAAAAAAATGCAGTGAGAAATCATCATGAGTGTAGGCAAATTTCCCCTGTCACACAGCCAGTCCTGAACCCCTCAACAGCACACACACACACACACACACACACACACACACACACACACACACACACACATTCCTCTTGAGGCAGGAAGATGGAGGAATCCCGTGCACTGCTGTTGCTTAGTAACTGCCCAGCTCTTTGCCTTAATTTGCCTTAACAGCCGTGCCGATTCCTCAGCAGGTTCTGCTTTTTGCGTACGTTTGTGGATGACTGCTGAGAGATAAGCTTGGAGCTAGCTAGAATAGTACACAGGACAAGGACTAGAAGCCGGCATGCATTGGTTAATTTTATTAATACAATCTTCCTGATGTTTTCTGCATCATTTCTATGTTTATTGGCGAGTATATCATGTGTACACCTGGGACTCTTAGCTCATCTGCTTTCCTGTTTTCTCACTGCACTCCAGCTACAAAATGATCCTGCCTGATGCAGTGATTCATCTTCTGGTGCATTATAATGAATGTGAGTCAGTTGGCCCAATGCCCTGTGCTGCCTCTGGGAGACCTTGACTATCATATTGCTCAGACTTTATCTTTTTCATACATTTCTTTTTGGTTAAGCTACTTTTCTTCTAATTTTTTTTGGGGGGGACACAGTATGTTGTATCTAAACCAGTCAACAGCTGATTTGTATCTAACAAGCAGCCTGGCTACTAATAAAGATATGAGTGTGGACTTTGACCAAGTTATCACTTATTGCACAGGTTCAGTCACAAGGTGAAGTAGTTAATGATAGTATACCAACTGGAGCAGTGTAAAAGCACAAGATGACTGACTCTACTGTTGTTCATATACTTATTTTAAGCTACTCACAGATTACATCATATGTCACACCTCCAGTCTGAGTAATGTACAGCTTCCTTTGTACAGTTTGTGAATGTGTGGAGAACTAGAGAGGTTTTGTATGCCCTTCTGGCTTTTTTGCACTTTATAAATGTATATACATTTTCAGGTGTAAAACTGATCTGCTTGCAGTTTTAATGTGTTTTTCAGCTCAAAAATACTGAACCCACCCTTATATGCTCCGAGGCCCCTTGCATGGAAAAATTTTAATAGTATGAAGGTCAAATTTTTCATGGAGTCACTAAATACACTAAAGTTATTGTACAAAAAAAGGGGGAAAACAGCTGATTGTGAGGGTGAACAGATCAGTTTGATCTCATTTCGTCATTCAATTGCACAGACGCCCTGTTCCTATCCTCCTAGTATACCAGCAGCATTGGAATTCAACCACACAATCAGAAAACTGAATTTTGTCAAGGTCGGTCGAACCCGGGTTCTCTGTGCTCGGCTGTTTGCTCTTTTGTGTGTTTCAGCTCACTGGGGTTAACTGGTCTTGAGTTTCACAGATGAAGAGAGACGGTTAAATGGCAGCAGGACACAGCGTATGACAAAGGAGCGATAGAGAGAGGCGTCCCATTGTAGTTACATTTGAAAGGATCGGTCAGTTTTGTCCCTTTTGAAATGGCAAAACCACTAAAGAATATATACCAATGTTCCTAGACAAAGCTATGTGGTGTGACTCTAAGCCCCGTGTTGTTAAATGGGTTGGATACGGATTGGACGTCAGTAGAAAATACGAGGTGGACACAGATCCATCTGGTGCCTTGTATGAAGAGTCGTAAATAAAGTCGCTCTCATTTGTAGTGCCAATGCAGGCTATGTTTCATCACCAGCTGCTTGTCTCTCACTTTTAGAATCTTTCTTTTTTTCTCTTCACACATTTCCTCCAACCATTCCTTTTGTTTCTCACTCTCTAAGCTTGAATATTTTCAATGGGCTTTCAATCTGTGTTATTTTGGACCTAATATGTGGCCTTTCAGTACTGTTTGGGGGTTTCTGATCTGCCCTTTTAGCCATAATTTCTTTTGCCCAATGGCAAGACTGCAGTTAAGGGGTAATCTTTTCTAAATGGCACTAAATAAAGTCCCAAATCCCCTTCCCTCTGGGCATAAGAGGATGAATCCCAGCCGCTATGCGCAGGGCTTACGGCAGTCTGGGAGTCTGCCAGGACCAACAAAACTCAGCAGCTTCCACTGTCGGGCACAGGTAGGTGCTTTTTGGGTTAATGCTTCGCAGAGGCTGTCAGGTCTTCTTGGGGAGCTGCCCTGTTCTCCTTTGTGTAGTTCATCAGCTGCGTCTGGTCCATAAGCCTACTCTAATGGCTGCCAAGCTGAGCAGTCTGTCCTCTGGGTGCCGTCGAGCCTGGCAATCTGTTCCCTGAGTCTCAGTTTTTCTAAAGGAGTGCAAAGTATTGTAACCACCACCTACACAATAAATTTACAAAGGAATTTCCACTATATCTTTTATGTTTCAAGACAAGAAAGGCCCACTAATGTATACTAATGTTACTTTCTGCTTTGCAGGAAGATAGCCATATTATATCGCCAATATAATAAAAGAATAATTTCCCCTAGTTTTAGATAAAATGATCCTCTAATCACGAATGATTTTAAAAGCTTTTGGCCCTAACTCTTCTGAACAAAATACAATCAGCTGCCGTCCACAGTTCGCACACAGGCCACATTTACAGCAGCAGTGGATGGCTGTTCTCGGCCTCAGTGAGTAAACTGTTTAGAATGTTTTTGGCCTGGACGTTTAAAGAAAGGTCTGTTTGTGCTGTGTGCTTAAATGCAGCAAATTGAGGATTTCAAAAGCCCTGATCAGGCAAGGGCTGATGTAGAAAACATGCGTATGTGTTAGCAGTTTCTTGACTGTTTACACGGCTGAAGTTCCTCACTTTGACTTTCTGTTTTTTTGGCTACAGTAAACATGTTGAAGTTATAAAGTAATCTAAAATAGAATAAATAGTTTAACCTGAGAATAGTTTAAAACAGTAAAGTTAACATTTCTCTATATTTGCCATACTTAAACCTTAATATGCAATTCATCATAATCATAATCATAGTCATGCTTATGATGAAACTAAAAGTATATATTTTCAAATGTGGATTTTTGGAGAGCTCTTCTGTGCATTCAAACAAGTCAGAAGTGCATATAGAGAAGCTGTATGGCAACCCGGCACAGTCATGATTCTGCCAGTGTAATCCAATTACTGGAGACTAGGGCCAGATCAGGCAGGAGCCCAGGCTAAATGCAGAAGATGAGGTCATTGTGACTGTATGCATCTGACAATACAACATAGTTCACTCAGGCAAAAGGTCTCCAGTTTTCCGTCTCCTGAACTACATACTGACTTTAAACAATTCCAATTGTCAACAAAGAGCACTGTGTGCATACACGTGACTAAGCTAGATGTCTGTGTGTATGTGCACAAGAAACACAATAGATGCTTATTCCTTCACTCCTACATGCCTTCTTGTCTGTGCTCTATAGCTTCATTGTGTCTCTCGGATCGCATTTACATTTTCAGCAGCTAAATAAAAGAAAACCACCCCAGTTAGCAGTTACTGCACTCGTTTGTTTGGTTTTCATAAATATGGTTTTAAGGATAACGTTTCCTGTCAGTAAAACCTTGCTGTTTAAACTGTTAAAATTCAAGACAGAGTCCTTCTGAAAGATATATTAGTTAGCTTTAGAGCTATCAATTGTTGAACATGCTTTTAAAGGTATGACTAATGTCATATTTATTTATACCGAGGTTATGCTGTTTTATATAAACAGATGAATCAGAATGTGGGTAGTGCAAAGATTTGATTTTATATTACAAACCTTGCCTGTGTCATTCCTATAAACGGGCCCATAGATTGACTCGTGGATCAGATTGCCCTCAAATCTTATCTACTCTGTTAAAGGTTCCAGTCGACACGATTGGCACCCTCATATGAAACACGTTAACGCTTTCCAAAGCTTGTTTATGGCTTTGTGTTTTGATAATAAATCTTGGGTGCAGGTTTGCTGTAAATCATAAGGCACAAGCGAAGCTTTCCTTTATCCAATCTCTTCTTCCTTCTATTGAAATGAAGTCATAACTCACCCCCGTGCCCCCCCAGCTCCACATCCTGTTTACTTGCGAGGAGTCTTTTTATAGTGGATAGGAAGCATATGAAATATGGCTGTCCATCAGAGCGGATACCTCTTAGTGTATGAGAGGAAGTGGACAATTCAGGTCACTTCTGCCACACCTGTCTGACAAGAAAAAAAATTAAAATGTTAAAGAATTGTTTTATTTGCTTTTTGTCTTCTTTATCAAGAGAAATATGCCTGTACTGGTGTGTTAACATCAGCGCTCATTATGGAGCATTTCCTCTCAGCAGGATCAGGGTATTACCACAGCAACATAGAGAGGAATTGAAATTTAATAGCCTTTTGAGTTGGCGATCTTTATTTGCTTCTGTAGATCAAAAGCGGTGTTTTTTAACAGTAATTTACAATTCCACTCGTACTGGAAGTATTTAACTTTTATCGGGCCAAGGCCAAATTTTCACATTTACAGCAGCAATTATAACCTCATTCAAATACAGCAAACAAGATGAGATTTGAAATCGCTGATGTCCTTTTAAGGACTCCTTAACAAAAAAGATGTTGACATAAAGGTGGTTGTGCACACTTCTTGCTTAGTAACCTGAATGAAGAGCAGGAGCAAACTTGGAATAGCTACAAGTAGACGGGGGGGCTTTATACCCCAATCTCACTCCAAGATATTCACCTTCTTGCATACACATCTGTAGGGTATGCCCCACCCATATCCTCCCGCTTAAGAGGAGTTTGTTTACAGCTCCTTGTCTGCAGATTGTCCCAGGACACACTATTTTGAAGCAGCCGAAGACGAGATCAGGGATGAGATCTAGACAGATAGAGATCTTTGTTTGCATGGGTACTGTCACGCCTCTCTGGTTCCTCAGAAATTCTGCATTGTCTGCTCATCTCAGTTATTCCCTGACTGGCAGCGTAGTGCTTCCTATCTCACTTAAATTAAGTAAACCAGAGGGCAGATTGTGAAAAGCATCTTTGCTTTTTATTAGGCCATCTATTCAAACATTAGCAAACCCAATTTCAAAGGGTCGTCCCTTCACCCTGGGCGTCCTTTTAACTTTAGCACCAGGGAACAGCAGCATGTCTGCATTCTCCCCACACGCCATAATCACTTCCGTCAACTTCCTCCCTTCCTTCATTCCCCCAGTAGTAAATAGGCTAGTGGGTCTGGTCCTCCTGTTCCAGTGTGCCATACCCAAGTCTCCTGGTGCCCACACTTTGAAACCCTCAGGCGTAGTTGGCCAGGGGAGGGAGTGGATAGAAGAAGGGAGGGGAAATAAGAAGACGGAGCTGTGTAGTGGGGCAGGGGGCTGGCTGTACGATAATGACAACATTAGAGCTTGGGTTTGGAGAGATGAAAGAGAGGAGGGTTTTTAATTGGATATGTGCCAGTCTCTCAGCAGTCCTGCAGTCTTGAGAAATGGGGATTGAAGACATGAGAGGGAAATGCACGGGCTTCCTGAGGGAACAGTTCACTCTTTTAGTTGGAATAGGAGTTTCTCTATCAGCTAGCTTAATGAGTTAAAAGCGCTGGGACTAATTGGCTGTTATTTTTGTATAAAACATGGTTTATTGCAGTATCTTAGTGATAGAATTGTAGGCTCTTTTTTTCCAGCATTTGTTCAACGTTCAGGGGCTTTGTCTTATCTGGTTTTCAGTTTTATTTGAATTCTCTTTGTCAGAGAGGTTTAAGTGTTGAAGAACTAAGGTTTGCTGTGTATGGGGGGAAAATAAAAGAAGGCATTCTTGTCACTGTAAAAAAACAAGGCATTGTATGTAATCTAGTCTTCATTTGCTCACAGATATGATCTTTTATATGCTCAGTGTTAGCATACTGAGACGCACTTTATTCTTTTCAAACTGATATGACCTCAAAAAGAAGACTTTACGCTCTCACTCAAGGTTTGGCCTCACTGGTAGAGAGAATCCGTGCACTCACAATCATTTAAAGGATTTAATTACTGCAACTGGGGAAGGGAGGTCATTAGTTTCTGTCTGGCCAGGAGCAGGGCCAGAATCCCCCAAGAGACAGTCCTCTGGGTTTGGGATGGCCAGTGGAGAGATATGAGAAGGTGAGATAGGACAACACATTGAAGAGAGAAGGAGATAATTTTATCCTTTTTCATGAATAGAGTGGTGGTGACAGAGTTGATTAGGAATGATTAATCATTGTATGCAAAGGACAATGTTAGAGGCGTCTTAGAATGAGAATATGTGGAAAAGGGCAAATCAAGTTTCTGCAGTCCTTCCCCCATTATGTCAATACTTCAACCTGATTGATTAGACATGTCTCAGCACTAATGTAGCCTAGGATGATGCAAGTAAATGCATTAGGGTTTCATATAGCATTACTTTAATAAATGGTTATTGGTAATGGTAAAGCTTTTTCGACAGCAAATGCACAAACGAGTAGATTCGACATTTTCTTCACCCTCCCCCTTGTTTCTCTAAGCCTGACCTTGGATCCTTGCAGACAGCATGCTCAGATTCGGGTGTCTGAGTTCACAAATTCATGCGTATATCTGTGTTTGTGTGCGTGGCCTCAGCTGCAGCCCCAGCTGCTCCCCTTGTCCCTGAACATTGGTATCAAGAGGCTGTTCATTTTTGGAAATCATATGTGAGGTTCCACAGGGACCAATGTCTCAGAGCCCCCAAAAGAAGACTCGGACTGATTGAGTGTTCATTGCTTACTGTTGATGAAGACTTGGAATTGAGTCATTTGTCATCTGTGACAGTACCTTACTGGAAGAGAAGGATATAAATGCGCTTCATTTATTTATGCTCACAAATGCTGCTGCCTGTAAGAAACTAGCATCCATAAAGCTTTTTTTTTTTTAATTTTTTTTTTTTTTAGTACTGTCAGAAATATCATTATCGCAAATTTAGCACACATCTGTAGGGTTGATTCGAATCAACATCAGACCAGGATGTTCTTTGCGCAGACAAAACTGGAGAGGCATGCGTGTCGACTGTTGCCAGAGAAAGAGGGAGGAGAGCAAGCTGTGCCGGGCTGAGCTCTAAAACAGCCATCTGTGTCAGTGGCACCCCTCGCGTTGCCTTTACTGACCTGCCTCTCACTCTGTCACTGTAATTGGCATAGTAACCATAACAACAGCTCTCCCCTCTGGGGTGTGGGCACGTGGACGAGGGAGATCTCATCAAGAATGAGTATCGGGGAGTAAAGGGAACCAGCAGGCACAGATAATGTTGGCTTTGCATTGCAAATGATCAGTGCTGTGAATGCTGAGAGCTGGTGCTCGTATAGGGCATTGCAGTGATATGAACAGGGATAAAAAAACAAAAATCCAGAATCCAGCTCAGGCGCTAATATGGTGGTGCAGTGTATCTATAAGAGCCTATTGAGTCTCTGCTCTCCCTTGAGGCTTTTTCTTTATCTTCCAGTCTGCAGTAGATTTAGTTGGTAGACAATAGAGCCAATATACAATGCCTTCTTGTTTTTAATTGACTGCTAAGAATAAATGATAAAGACAAAAGCAGAGTTTAAATCTTGCGCTTAACACATCGTATCACACAAGACGGAGCAGAAAATTTTTCATTGTGGAGTACAAAACAAAACTAGTGACCTACACGTTAGACATTTCAGGAAAGATCCAACTCCATTTCTCTAAATGACCGCCATGAAAATTCTCATTTCTCATCAGTTAGTACCTGTTTGTATTATGTGTACTCTTTTTTTTTAGTATACTGACTGAGAGCTAAAGTAAGCTGCACTTTGATGGAGGTTCTTTAGCTTGCTGCCGAGGGCATAATGACTATTTTTACTCTCTAATAACACAGGAACCAGGCAGTAACACCTATAGTGTTGAGCCTTCAGGCTAACACAGACAGCGTAATGGCAACGCAAACCTGGTTTTGCTCTTTTTTTGCAGGTGTTTCACTTCATAAAGAAGGTATTTTATGGGAAGTCCAGTCTTCGTAGACGTTTGAGGAATATAAATTAACGTGTTTGAAGATGAAGACTGACTTCACACAGAATCTCTAATGCTTCCTTCGGATTGGTAGCCAATGTGAAGGCAGAATAAAACATGAAATGTAGTTTTCCCCAGCCGGATATGATGAAAGCTCTAACAAGCAATTAGTCATTATAACATAAAATAAGCTGGTAGAATTTCTGTAGCTACTTAGTATAACTAAGCCCCTGCTGCCCAGTTATGCTATTCTGATATTTCTTTATCAATGAGGATGACTTGATCAGTCAGCTGTGTAAAGGGCCTCATGAGTCTGATTAGTACATTTCTCTTACACAGAGGCCTGTGTGTTTGTGCTTTAATTGCATGTGTCTACCTACTCCCAGTGGCTCCATCCCCTTTGGCGTTCTCTTTTTCCCCCCTCTCTCTCCTACCCTGCAACACAATAGATCCACAATCTGGCACAGCTTTGTGGTTGCTTTTAAGAGGTGCACGCCCTTCTAGTCCCATGACGGTAGAACATGCTGCTTCTCTTCTTGAGGCGAAATCATTTCACTTTTCATGACAATTTGCATTTCATCAAGTCACATGCAGGTGTGTTTCTTTGACCTCTGCTGTCTGATGATCTCTCTGGAATTTTCCTTTCCCATTAGCATACAGTGCATTGCCTCTGTCCTTTGAAAACATGAGCCGTCTGCCGTTTCGGTAGATTTCCTATAAGGCCTGGAGCGTTCGCCTGTTCAACCTCTATCTCAGTTGGGAGAACATGCTTCAACATGGCTTGAGTATCAGGTGGTGCGTTATGGCTGGCTGCAAGGAGCACTGGCAAAATTGGAAATGAGATGCGTGCGTATGTGTGTTGAGGCTGTGAAATTGTCCAGACCTGTGTGTGAATAATAGCCCAACAGCTCTGTGCTATGCAGCAAATCAATGTGGCTCTGTGCCAGGCAACAGCAAATATCTCTGCCTCCCTCGTTTGCGTTTCTCTCACTGTTTTTTTTTCCCCTCCTCCTGCTCCTTCTGCTTGGCACTTTTAATGCTTTGCATACATATAACTGTTCAACATGAAAATGCCAACTACATATTCAAGACCCCCTGTTACATTATTGCTTATTTGGTTGTAGAAAATTGGTTTTTTCAACGTTCAAATTTACAGAGAGAGAGCTGATTTTGGGGGGAAGAACTGTCAGGATAGCAGGAAGGAGATTAACTCTTCCCACTGCAAGAAAGTAGTGCAGAGTTAATCATAACCTCCGTGGATTTTTGTCAAAAGATGAAAGTGAATTTGTCTTTTCATTTCCCTCCGACTCCCACTGAAGAGTAAAGTCTGAAGTAAATAATTAGCTACTCTGTCATTCATTATAGCAGCTGTCACTGGTTTTGGTGTTATGTTCACTGATTAGCAAAAATGTACTCTGTAAATTTAGTGAATGCTTACAAAAAAACAAAAGCATGCACTACTGCCTGACATGATTTGCATTGCTTTCAGTACCTTACTGTACATGCGGTTGCAGAAATAACACAGAGCTATTATGTCCCACACAAATAGGTGAAATGTAGAGTAGTGTATCGGCCTGCTAGGTCACGCAAACAGTACGTGTTGCAGAGACACTTTGTTTCACCAGTGGGTCTCTTGACTTTAACACAATGCTCCATCGCATGAACGGCTGAGAGCCGACAGCTAAATATAGAATCTCCACACACCTTGAAGCTATCTATCTTTTTCGAGTCTCTCGCTGTGCAGTGGCCTGTGAATGGAGATGGAGAGACGGACAGGAAGGTGGGGGGGGGAGCATGCCTGTTTGTCGTTATAAACTGCAACTCCACGTGAGCTGTGATTCACGAGGCCAGAGAATCCATTTGGTGTATTTTTTTTTTCTTCTCCTGCCTCTCCTCTCTTCCTCTGCATTCGCTTGCAATGACAATGCTAACAGTGACTAGCCTTCAGTGTTGCTGAAACACTGCTTTGGTATCTAGGGTCAACTCCAGCACAGAATGAGTAACTAAACTGATCCAGATGACACAGTGTGATATTGTTTAATGTTTTCCACTGGCCCCCAAAGCCCCAAAATACAGCTAAAGAAACAAGAAGTCTCATTGTCTGGAGCTGCTTTGTTGTGCCTAATCGGGCACAATTTAGCAAGATTTTGAGATTGTTCATCAACGGCTAGAAAATACTATTGTTAAATGTTTTCTGAAACTTCAGTTAGAGCAAAGGTTGAGTTGGATTTCTCATTCGGTTAAATGCAATTGCACAATGGAAGGTGTTTCATTGTGGCTGGAAAATAAAATGAGCTGTTTGAGTCTTCTTAGTTTTATCCCATCTCTATTTTGTCTGCCTTTCTTCCTGCAGTGGGCTTTGCTTTCCCAGAATGCAAGACCCCAGGAGGCTAAAGTAAAACCTTAACAATGAGATGTTTTGAGCTGGACCAGAGATACAAGTGTCAAACCCAAATCCGTCCTTGGTTTTCTAATTGGGTTTTGTTACTAAGTCTTCAAAAAGAGTTCCTGTCCTTGCAAATCCATCCCTGTGCTTTGGAGCCTATTGTTCTTAATCTCCTTTCCAGAGGGTCTCCAGTAACTGTATCTTTGTAGATCACGTTGTTCTTACTTGATGCCACAGAAACTGTTTTCTTCGCCAGTGGGAAGGGAACTGAAAATAGAATTTTAGATGTGTACTTCTGCTCCACAGGGCCTCTGAGACCGGCTGTATCGATCTGTTTGTTACCTGATGGAGACCCAAAGCCCATCTCCCTTGTGCTCTTGACTCACTGGATTAGAGAAGCCCATGCAGCGGGATTCTGGCTGAGAAAACCAGAATGAACTATGTAACCTATATTCTTCCTTTACCACATAAGGCGTTGAAGATTACTAAGTAGCTGTCATGTTCAGAAGCAAGTGTTTAGCGAATCCTGAGCAGAGATCAAAAAGCAGAGAGGTGTGATTTGATCTTTGAGTCTTGATTTGTCTCAGCTTCTAATCATTGTCACTAAAGGCTGCATCCTTGGTCAGATTGGAGGACAAGGCAGTGATCTCGCCATGTTCAAACATGTTTAAACAGCCTTTGTTAAACCTAAGACTTTTTTATCAGAGGACAATCTGCCATAGCAACATTTGTTTTGGAGAAAGATAAGTTTGCAGATGACTGTTTTAGTTTAACCCATAAATGCAAACATCTCAGAGAAACCAG
This sequence comes from Rhamphochromis longiceps, assembly GCF_057381845.1. NCBI lineage: Eukaryota > Metazoa > Chordata > Actinopteri > Cichliformes > Cichlidae > Rhamphochromis > Rhamphochromis longiceps. The sequence goes on from NC_140576.1 coordinate 25,918,880, forward strand.
TAATTTGATATAAGCTTTGTCTAAGACTAGAAACATGGCAGCTTGCTTCCTTCTTCAGTAGTCTGCCTTCTTCATGTGCCCACGCATCTGTCTTCATTAATCTTATGACTTGGGTTGTTAGATCCTGTTAGGGTGAGAGAAATGTAAGAGGAAGTAATCAGACAACACTGTCATCTGAGGGGGGAAAAACCAAAAATCAGATGTGACTGGACTAATTTTGTCAGTTCCTCAATCACATGAAGCTTTATCATCAACAGTGATCATGCACTATGATGTACTAAGATCTCTAAAAGCCAGCCTAGGGTATGACCAGCCCATAATGTATGCTGTCATCTGGGTTTTGTGGTGGGATAAATCTTTTGAATTATTAGCTCTTCCTTTAGCTGTAGTCATCTGTGAGGAAATCCAGTCCACACAGCTCACTAATAAAGACCTGTCTTTGATTAGCTTTTAAGAGATTAATAATCCACATTCGCATGTCCAGTGTTAATAAAACTGCAACATATGGCAAGCTAAAGATGAATTATAAACTGGGTGGGCAGCTCACTGTGAGATAATAGGCTTGGTCACGTGCAGCCCCAATTTGCCCTCCTTTAAAGTAGCCTAAACCCACGCTTGGGGAGCGGAGATTAAAGGCCTTGGGTCACTGGGTTTTTGACTAGGGGCTCTGCGTGTTTGAAGGGCAGGCCTCGTAGATTAGATTGATTGGAGTCTTATTCAATAAAACCTGTGCATCAAGATTATAATGATGGGATTCTCCTGATTACTGATTGGGTTAATCCTGTCTTTTCTAATAACTTTCTAATAAAATACAGCCTCCTGCTGATTGATGATTTGATTTGGAGAAAGGTGGCAGATGGGGGAGTTATGCAGACACGTATTTAAGTGATACTTTTATCTAGAGCTGCAAATAAAAGGCGAACAACTATGAACACTGGTTATATGTGGTTCAGTCAGAGTAGTATTTTTCTTGTTCTCACAGTGCATTTTCTGTTCAGAGCACTTCTAGGCTAAATGCAAATAGTCAGTCAATGTGTGGGTTATGTTTTTTCCCTACTAACTCATCTTGCTGAAGGACCAATGAGCTTACACTATGGCGACCGTAATCTGTCCCTGCACAGTTCACAGGAATTGCGGCGACTCCTACAATATCGGTGGGATTGTAGTGAAATGTAGGGAAAATTAGGATATTTACATTTGTTAGCCAGTAACAGAGATGCTTCTAAATGAAACACTGTCAATTATTTCTTGCCAAGTTGTGCTTCAGTCATCATCTTTCCTGAAATGTAAAAGCTATGCTAGCTAAACTGCTAAAGCAATGATGTCATGCTCCACTGTAACCCATTAAACTAGTTTTTCAGTCACATATACCTCTTAAATCCTGGAAGTAGGTCAGTTTGACTAATACAAATTTCCTGATTTGCCTCTATCTAAAGGAATTACTAGGATTAATACGATACACAGTCACACAGAGAAAATCCTGCAGCAGCTAGTCACGTGCAGTATAGGCAGTCAGAGAGAGGAGAGATTGCGCTGCAGCTGCAAACAAGGTCAGATTCAGTGCCTCAGGTGATTTCAGATTACCGCCTACACTCGAGCTGTGAGGCAAGATGAGAATCAGAATGCCCATCCGATCACCAGCGGGTACAGGATTGAAAATGAAATCTGTAATCATGAGGTGATTATTTTGAGAAGTGAAAGTGTAGCCTAACCTAGATTCAGCTGCAGTAAAGGTCGCCGTGTCACTATGTGTTTGTGGCTTCTGCCTTGGAGGTTATAGCAAATTAGGGACAATATAGCACTTATATTAATGAAGCAGTCTGTTTCATATTGCACAAACTGCTATTCACAACCTTTAAGCAGACTGCCTCTGATAGAATGTAGAGGCTTTAGCTCGTAAGTTCTCCATAGTTGTTTAATCTTCATAAGTTCATCCCTTTCATGCAGTCTGCAAAATCAAATAATATCTGTTGACCTTTCTTTACTCTGTTATGATCTCCTAAGGTATTAAGAGCATTAGAATACAGGATCTCGTGATCACCCAGACACTAGTGCATTTGCTCTACTTTTCCTGTTTGGTTTTTCCATCTGTGGAGTCACTGCAGAGTACATGCAGGCCAATATCCTGCAGCTAACAGAGGAGAGAGGGGGAGGAAATGGGGGGAAGACAGGATCACGCAGCCCAGATGGAGCCTGACTGATTATCTCTACAGAGCAACTGCAGTATTTTTGGGGAGGTTTTTGAGCCTCAGCTAAACCACAGTAGAAGAGATCATTGTCGCTCTGGAGAGGTTGAATCACAAATAAACTTATGTCAGTCACAAACCTGATAGATGAAAATGAAAATGGCAAGTGATGCTTCATACACAAATCTCTAAATATTCTTAACAACCCCATGACACTATAGTTTAAACCAGCAACTCTCTCCTCTTTCACTGTATCTCCAGGCCTTTGGACAAGCCTACTCCAACCACAGGAAGGTGGCGGCAGATGGAGAGAGCCGAGAAGAGTCTCTGATCCAGGAGTCGGCCTGTAAGGAAGCCTACTATGAGCAGAGAGTCCTGGAACTGCAGAACGAGCTCCGGCAGACACGCAACATCCTCACCAACACCCAGTCTGAGAACGAACGCCTTAATGCCATCAGTCAAGATTTGAGAGAGGTAAAGGGAGAACCAAAATCCCACCACTGTTCTGTTTCTATTTTCTAAATAATTTTGAAATTGATTTGTTGTTTGATCAGATGTCCCTAATCGTCACTTCAGTATTGCAGTAACTTGCAGAAACAGTATTGCTCTAACCTGCTTTTTAGAACAGCTATTTAGAACATTGAGGGTGTCTGTTGATCATTTATCACCTGATGCATTTTATCTTTCTGCAAAAGCTGCAGAAAACAAACAGATATTCTTATTTATCCCTATCCTGGTATTATTTTTCTCCAGAGTAATCATTGTGCTTTTCATTTTTGCATTAGTTTCAGTTGGTTGTTGAGACTTGTGATGTACACCTACAGTACCTTTATTTGATTGACATTGCTGTCCAATCCTCTGTTATGCAGGGTGTAATTGCAGAGTCTGCTTTTTGACATGCCAAGACAAGATTAAACGTTCTCTAATGACTAGAAACACCTTGCCTTTAAGCCTAATGTGTTGTCCTTTGCACCTAATGCAGTCCAGGGTGGAGTTGTTTTTTTACAGGAAAATACTGAGACCATGGGAAATATGCTGTGTTACAAAAGGATTTTGTAACACAGCATAGTTATTTGGACTGCTGCCTTAACTCATTAGAAACATCACTCGTTATAAAAACCCCACCTTAGACAAGTCCTTTTCTGATAACCAGAAGCACAAGGAAGTTGTTTCTCAAAACTGAGCACACCCTTTGGACATTCCTGTACTTTATCATACATATAATTATGGAAACCTTTGTATGTGTCCCAATTTGGACAATGTCTCCCACTTTTACTGTTTCAATTTACATATACTCACTGCTAATTTGCCCTCATTAGAAGAGACAATTGCACAGCACATAGTGTATGTAGCTCATGTTATTTGCCAATGGTCATGTATGTCCAATGTTGTGTGACTCAGTTGGTGAGGAGGTTAAAATTACAAGAGTGGACTATATATTTAAATCATGCTGCGCTTTAGGGAAGGACTTTTGACACAAAGACGGGAGACATAAAAGTAAAAAAACAGTAACAGAGGCTGGCAGGAAGGCAGGGGGAAGCTTTCACCATTCGAGCTCCTCGCTCCCTTGACGGGCAAATCAAGGCAGGAATACTAAAGAGGGAATCTTAAGTCACAAGTTGTTTGAAGAGTTTGGCTTCGTGTCAAAGAAAGAAGCGGAGTAATGCTAATGCTAATTGCATGCTGATTTGAAAGGGGAATTTATTTGCACTCACAGCTCTAGGTTGGGTGCTTCACATGTCAGAGAGCACTTTCTGCACACTCTAATTTATTCGGAGTGCATTGGTTCCAAAAATACTTTTCATTTTGAAAGTTAAAAGATCAGTGTTAGCTCTATCGCTGGTTCTATCCCACTCACCCAAATGACACCTTGGGATAGGATTCAGGAGGTGGATCGATAGATGTATGAAAGATTAGTGTTGCTATACCCGTTCCATACATATATCTCCACTCCAGCGCTGTTCAACACTCAACAATAGGCCTATATTCTGCAGTGTGATATTAAGGGTGTCTGGTTTTGTTTCTGTCTGTTCTGATAGCTAATGGCACCTAATCTTGTTGTGTTTGTGCACAGCAGATTTAGCTGAGTCTGCTGTTTTGCAGGTCAAGTTGGTAATTGGGAGGGTGAAGGACTCCCCTCCTGAGTCCCAAGACTTTGGTAGACATCTGCTTGACACAGATGTCAGCAGTGTTTCTTCCTCAGATTAGTGAAAGACTTAAAAATGGCATGTCCCGCACAACGACTTAAGTTCCAGAAAGCTCTAAATTCCACTATAATTAGGTCAGCTGCTGCTCAGCTCTGCATCTACACTGGTATAATTCGAACGTTATTGAAGACAGATGTGCCCCACTAGAAATGTTTTTGTAACAGAGGAGGAGTTCCCCTTTATAAAACCTTGCACCAGCTTCCATTCATTCATCAGTTTCCAGCTTAAACATAATTACTGATAACATGCCTCTTAAATCTTTAGTTGAATCTTTGAGAGAAAAGCAAATACAGCCTTTGCTGCATGTCGCATGTACAGCTGTAACTGGTGTTGCACTGGTGGTCTCCTTGGCCTTTCTGCAGGTGCCATTCCCTTTATAAACACTCTGTTGCATAGCAATGGGCCCCGGACAGTTCTAATTGGTTGGATAAAAGGGTCTAGAGTGTAAATCACACCATGTATGGGAGATAATGATGCCCTTCCAACTGTACGTTGGTGGGTGCTAGGAGTGTGTCTGGCAGGCAAATAGAGGCAGCCTGGGCACTGAGGCTGGCATTGTGAGTGGACTGACATGACTGAAAGAGGCCTTTGTCTCTTGGATTTCAAATTAGCCCCAAAGCGTAGGCTGGGAGAGGAGGAGGAGAGCCCTTGGAGATGATAAGAATGGTATGAGAGAAAGACAAGGGGGCCTAAAATCCGTTAGAGAACGAGAGACGCTTAATGGGACTAAATCCAAGGAAAATTGAGGACTGTCCTGCTTTTCCCAGACTGCATGGCTAATCAAATTGAGAAAGGAGTGTGACTGAATGACTCAATTTTTCTTTCTTTTTTTCATGGAATGCAGCTGACAGTTGGGTTGTAGGCCTTTGTGTTTGTTTTAAAGTGAAGTTTATGTATTTTCTTTTATTTTTTTAGTCCTGCAATTCTACAAGGTTCCTCTGAAGAGCTGTTTTATTTGGAGTGGAATTAAGATCACTTAAAGAATTACAAAATGCATGAGAATCACAATTTCAACTATAAGAAAAGCATCACAGTACATGAATGTGGAAGCATCACTCATTATAAATGGATTTTGCCTCTCTGTAGAACAGTTCATTTATAGCCATTTTAGTTGCTGGTTTTCAGCCCGTTTACATGCCACGCATTTAAGCCTACCAGGCACTCTTCCGTGCCAAAGACTCAAATGTTAGCCCAAAGCACTGATAAGACACATTTCAGTGCTACACTGCAGTCTACAGGATTATATCCACACAAAGAGCCAGTACCATTGTGGGGAGGCGCACTCTAATAGGCATGACTTCATTAAATTCAATCTCGTGTCATGAGAGGAATGTGCCTCCGACGATGCCTCACAGAATGGGAACCTCCGTTGCATGCCTTTCAGGAAATTATCAAGCAAAGATGAAGAAAAAAGGGTGAAAATGTTACCAGTGTAATTCACTCTATTCGCTCTTTTGTCTTGTAGAGTGTTTCCAGCACAGCATAATTGTGCTTTCAGTGATTGCTTATAGTACACAGTTTCTTTTGCATGAGTCAGGATGTTGTGTTGACACACTTGCTTGTGCTTTCACTTCAGGTCTATTGTTGTCCTTTGATATAGTAGTGATCTACATCCTAGTCAAACCCTCCAGATATTATGTGGGTTAATTAGAGAAACAACATTATCACTTTAGCTAGCTGCTTCTCTTCTAGACTCAGGCTTTCTGAGGGAACATCTGATGCATCTGGGTACTTTCACATTTTGTTGGTAAGTAAGATTACGACAAAAAATGGCAGATAAATTTGCCTGAATCTTTTTGTCAAGTTATGGCATAAAGCTTTGAACATGCATTCTTCGTTTAAGGTTTAATTCCAAGCACCAATCAGGGTTTTCATGGTAGATTAATGGATGTTAATAAATCAACAACAAACCCATTGGCCTACACGTTCACTTAAACTAATGGGTGTAAACACATTTGTTCACTCTTCTGCACTCTCATCCAAATGACCTCAAAAACACTAATTCACTGTACACCCTGTGGGCTTTTCCACAGTGTCGCATTGTGCTAAGTACCACCAGCCACTCATTCACCAGGTTCCATTCACATTTTAGCTTTTCACAGTCTGAGTGAAAAGTGTGACCTTGGCTGTGTTTTTGCTCCCTAGTGGAGTCTGGGTAAGATGAAGAGAATGACAATTGGTTGCAGCAGGAAGGAGGATAAAAGCAGTTTTACTTTCACCCACATTCTTGGTGTCGACAGCAGTAGGATGCCCTTAGGCTTTATTTTTCCTTTGCTGTGTTTGAAGTTATACTGGGGGGGTTGAGTTCATCTGTGATTTATTCTTCGTCTCTTCTTAAGAGATGGCTTTGGCTGCAAGTTTAGTTAGACTAAACATGAGCTGACGTGACCTTGAGTTACTTTAGAGACTGCAGGGCATTTAAAGTTTTTATTATTTTCTTTTTATAATCACTGAACTTGTCCGATCTTGGTTTTATCTGATAGAAAGATATGATAGGGCTAAAGTTTATCACACTGCCTCTTACAGCATTCTGGGATGCAAGAGCAGAGGTGAGGGTTGGAAAATGAAAGCAGCAGTTTTAGTGCAAAATGCAGATCAGTGGTGTCAGAAAAAGAAGCTGAGAAAGGGGGTAAAAAAAATAAAATATTATTAAGCTGATGTGCACTTTGCTTCAGGTCATCTGGGAGCTTCTCTGCACTTTGTGTATGTTTGTGGGGGAAAAAATGAATATGTGCAAAGTGAGGATATAGAGTGAAATTGAGGTCAGTGGAGTGAGTGTGTTAAGAGAAGGAGCAGAAAGAGGATAAAAATATATTCATAGTAGGCCTGCTTGTGCTGTAATATAAATAATACAGCTCTGTGACATCTGGGAGTCTAGGCAACGCTTTCAGGGAAGCAAACCCCGGGTAAGAGACTAGTAAAAATGGATTTTGTTTTTCAGAAATGCAAGCTGGATTCTCTGGTGTTATTAAGAACACAGCAGGGCCTTTAACAAAGCATTAAAACATTCCTAATCTACACTTGTGTTAATCTGGAAACTTTGCGTCTGTGGCTTACTGGCTGATGGAACCATTTCTCATATAAATAGAGGTTAGAGTGGCTAAAACACATTTGGAAATTGCTCCGAGCTCTGGGAGATTTAAGTGGGCTCAGCCTTTCTATGCTGTCAAAAGCAGTTTACTGGTGACAAGAAAGCTCGAGATTTGAAATGGAGAGAGTTTAGACTGTCTAGCTGGAAGATGCTCTACGTCTCTGTGTCTCTCTCTCTCGCTCCTGACTGTATGACCTTGAATGTTCACAACTCTGCTGTGTGTAGTCTGTGCACATGCACACACTACCCCATCTCTGTTTTAAATATCTAATATATCGTGCCTTTGCTATAATGATGCAGCGTGGCTGAACAACCTGGTGTTTTTGCTGCCACCCACTTTGCATAAAGTGGCACATTTGTCTCTGTGTGTGTGTGTGTTTGGGGGGGCGTACGCGGCTGTTGTTTAAGGCAGCTGTCCAGACGTCACCTGTAGTGACAACAGTTACAAACCACACTTAAGCCTGTGATCGCGGCGCCTTGTCACCGCTCTCCTTTGGCGGCACCACAAATTGCCTTCACAATGTCGCACCTCACAGCCACACACACCCACATTATTGTGAATTATCAAAAACATCCCCCGGGGAGCCTCATTTCTCTCTCCCAGTTAAATGTTATTTGTTCTTTGTAGCAGGAACACATGTGGCCACCACAGCCTTTACTTACATTTTCTGTCACACAGCCAGGCTGTTGCCCTGTTCTCAGTCTTTGGGGGGCTCAGTGTAGCAGAGGATGTAGAAGCAAGGTGAAAGGTTAAGACCCTGCCATGCATTTAAATCAGAATGGAGTGGGATCTTAATCAGGTTCAGCGGCAGCTTGTATTCATTTGGACCAAACAGCACTGACCCTCCAGCTGAGGCACATAACCCTGACAAGAAAGTGACCTGAAAGCCAGCTGACACAGCTCGTCTGAGCCTTAATGAAACACTCGAATCTTTTAATCTAATATTATTTTGAATTTCTCCAAAGCTCTTTTTATTTTTGCTTTAATTTAGCTCTCGTTCAGAAGTCAGAACCACTCTGCAGAAGCTTAGTGGTAGGACAGAGCTCATGCATTATTTAGCAATGCACCGACATCAGGGCTTTTGCACAGCAAACACCCACACTCATTAGACATGCCCAAAACCCTGTTGAATTTTAATGCACCTTCGAACGTCAGCTTTAGCCCAGGTCTGCAAAAAGTGATTAATTATTACAGAGACAGAGGACAGGGTGTGTGTACTCGTCATCATTGGGGATTTAGTAACTTCTTTGTTATTTTTTTTTTAGTAAGCAAGTAAATTCTATTTCCAAAAAGAGTCACAAGAAATAGTCTCCTGAGACATAATATTGAGATAGGTTTTTTTTTTTTTTTTTTTTTAGAAGGATGAATTATTGTTTACTTTTAAAACAGTTTCATTATGTAATAAAGATATTGTACTCAGTTATGAGTGATGTGTGACTCCTGTAGGTCATTTCTCTCTGAAGGTTTCTGTGCATATTGGACTAAAAGGTGTTATTACCTCACTCTGCTTCCATTACAAATCTCACTGATGTGAATTCAGTTTTGACATGATGCCGATATGAGAAATTCTGCAAATAGAAAACCTCCCAGGAGTGACTCCTTTTATCCTGAAAGGATCTGAGAGCAAGGATTGTGATTTGGACACATGACGACTGCATGAGAGGAAGGGGCCACCTGGCTAGGGATTGGGAGGCTAATTGTCCCTCTGTTGTTAGGTTATCGCTGCCAAGGGAAGGACACGCATTACATATATACCAGCACGCAAACACACATGCAAATCCAAAACGTAGAGGCTGCTATTCTTGTCTTTCTGAGAAACAAATGTAAATATACGCAGATTCTTCTCCTGTTCAGGTGTGTGTGGATTGAACCTTTGCCACCCAGTACTTGCATACATGCTCACTTAGTTGAAAAGGCACAGCGCCCAACAGCTGTTAGCGAGTGTCCACTTACTTCACCTGAGAACTGTGATGTTTCTCACCTAAGTCCAGGTTACTTGTGCTTTGGAATGAATCAGCAGCAATAATAAAAAAGCATTAGACAAGCTAGTAAGGACATGGGTGGCTCAGCAGGGCTGACCGGATCCTTATGGCTTTTAGTTTGTTGGCGTGGGGGAAGGACATGCCGTTTACCTCTCTAACCCTTTATATAATTAATGGTGCCTTTTCTACACAGAAAGAGGGCTCAAACTGCATTTGGAAAACATCATGCTATCATGCAATAATTGCTAAGCAATCACACTATTGACATAATGACTCTTTGCATGTTTATTCTTTTTTCTTTTGTACCAGCATTTTGCTTTACTGGGACACAACTTAGCATATATCAGTATATCAGACAATTTTGCAATGAAATGTAGATAACCATTGCCATTTCTTGTTCTGGAAATGGTCCTTCTGTAGTTCCGTACAGGGAATCAACCCTAATGAGACTCCTCTTTAGAAAATTAGACCACTACAGAGCTTTCTAGCCACTGAAAGGCTGTCACCAGGAGAGATAAGTAGGCTTCAGTCTCTTTGGTGCCATCAGAACTGGCAGGCAAGCACACTTGTGGCCCGCTGCCCAGATAGACACCTGGCACCTCCCTCTCGAACACAAAGAGACGCGCGCGCGCACACACACACACACACACACACACACACACACACACACACACACACACACACACACTTAGTTTGACCAGATGGGCGCTCTTAAAGTGTTAAAGAGCCCACGTGACACAAAAGGTTAAACTAAAGCAACAATATCCAGTCACTTGGCATCTCTCACACTTGGCCCAAGAAGATTGAAATAGTGGTCATTGACAGCTCTTCTTCTTCTCTCTCTGCCTATCTCCTCTGGCTTTACAGAGCAGCCAGATGGTGGAGCTCCAGAGGAATCAGCTGCGCGATGACATCAAGGAGTACAAGTTCAGGGAGTCTCGTCTGCTGCAGGATTACACCGAACTGGAGGAAGAGAACATCTCACTGCAGAAGCAGGTCTCCATGCTCAAGCAAAGTCAGGTGAGAAGAGAGCAACACTGCAGCTGTTCATGTCACAAGCCTGAATCATTTAAATTGTGTTACAGGTGGAATTATATTAGCAAAATGAAAAGGGATGGGTATGAGAGCAAAAATAAACTAAATGTGCCTTCACTGCTATCATGAAGCTCACTCTTTGGCATATTTAAATGAACTAAAAATATTTTTCCATTATATTGCAGATGCTTTAAAAGATTAGCCTTAATTACACTGGTGGCTTCAGGCATACCACCTACTTTGTCAACATACATTAACTGTATGCTGGATTTTAGTAGCCCTCTTACATACAAGCTCAAAAACTTTGCGCTTTAACATTCAGATTTAAGTGTGATATTAAAATCATCCTCAGCTTCTTCTTGTTTTCCCATAATGTCTTGCTGTGGGAGCATTTGAAAGACTCAGCAGCTATATCAGAGAGTCTATCATGGTACAAAACACTTCCTGGGTTTATTCAAATGCCATGAAAGCTAAAAAAAATCCTCTTTTTACATAAAGCGCAGCTATATTTACAGCATGGATATTTCCACTTGATGATGCTGTTTATGCCTGAGCTCTTGATCCTCTTCTTAACCCCTTGGATAGTGTTATATATTCATTAGACATGGCATGAATTATACAGATATTACTGCTGTTTAGGGAATGAAAAGGATTCCCAAATCAAATTCCCTTTAAAATCTAAATTAAAAGGAGAATCAGATGGATGTGTTCTTACCTAACATTATCTTGAGCAATTTTACAGCTTAAGGGCTCATTTTAATTGGAGCTGCTAATATGCATTCTGTGATTCTGAAACTCGTGATAGTGGTTTCCTGTCCTCCCAGGTGGAGTTTGAGGGTTTGAAGCATGAGATCCGTCGCCTAGAGGAGGACACTCAGTTCCTTAACAGCCAGCTAGAGGATGCCATCCGTCTAAAGGAGATTGCTGAACGTCAACTGAGTGAGGCTCTGGAGACCATCAAGACGGAGCGTGAGCTGAAGGCGTCCCTGCGGAAAGAGCTTTCCCACTACATGAACATTGGTGACACTCTGTACAACAGGTAAATGGAACAGAAACCAGGTTCTCATACACTTCACAAGAGAAGCTCTTAATAACATACAGTTTCCACATTGTTTCTTCAGTCCTCTCAGCATTTCTCTGGATGGTCTCAAGTTCAGCGACGATGCTGCAACTGAACCTAACAACGACGAGGCTCTCCACGGATATGAGAATGGCTTCATCAAACTGGCCAATGCCATCACTGACGACAACCGGATCCCCATGCCTAAGAAAGAAGAGCTTTTCCGTCCTGTTCCCAGCCTTGTTGATGACCTGCTCAGCGAACTTAACATCTCAGAGATCCAGAAGCTCAAACAGCAGCTGATGCAGGTTTGTGTTTTTGCATGAGAGCTTGTGTTTTCTGCTCACGATACAATATACGGTGGTCTGTTTTCATAGCAATGCTTTCTCAGCTTATTTCTCTTATTGGGTGTGAATCATTTTTATGCTGTTACACACTGAATTATTACCAGGAAACGCTAGAACGAAAGACATGCAATTCCTGTTTAGTGGCTCATGTAAGTGGTTTTTTAGACTTTGAACTATGACTGTTCACAGTTGCCAGTTTATTAGCATCACTTAGATCAAAGTAATCTGATAGTTCAGCAATACTGGAAGTTATAATGTTCAACTTTTGAAATTCAGTTTGATTGGGTTGTTTTGTTTTTGTTTGGTTTTTTTTTACAAATAATCCTATTTTGTTCACTCTATTTATGTTTGTTGGCAAAATAGCAAAAGTTGAATATGTCTGTATAAAATGCAATTAATTCCCAAACACTCATAAACATCTTTAAATGGTTTTACATTTTTACAAGTTACAAGTTAAAAATTGTCACATTTACACTAGAATTTATTGGAGGGCTGTGGGGATGGACTCCTTCAGTGTTAACTGGGTGTAGCTGACCTGAAATCTCAGTGTATATTTGGTTGAACGGAAGGTGATCTTACAGCGGAGCGTTGTATCGTGCCCCAGTCTGCTGCAGGGATCTAAATCTCCTTACAGCAAAGTTAATCCAGGGAGACGCGCACACATATCCTGCTCCGTGTGACCCCAAGGCGGCGGGTGGTGGCACCGGAGGACCTGCCATCTGCTTGATCATCACTCCATGAGTCCAAGGCCACAACTGATTGGGCACCATGATTTGATGCCTAAGTCTTTTTTTTTTTCTCCCTTCATCAAACATAAATATGGTTGCTGGATTAATGTGGGAACTTGAAGCCACCACAGTGCTGTTTATTGTAATAGACAGACTGTCAGACTGTGACAAAATCCCATGTTTGATATGACCCAACAACATATTATTCAGCCCACTAAGACCTTCTGACACATCACTCCACAGATTCCTGGCAGCAATCAGAGCAGAGGAAACAAAAAACATTCCTTCTCATTTAGTCAAACTCTGCTGCTCCTGTGTCTTAACTCATACTATTCTTATTCCTTTAGAGATAAATCCCAAACGTCCACTCATTGGAAGTTAACTTATTAGTCCTTGGCAATTCAGCATTTAGGACAGATTCTGCAGGATAAGGATGGCCACTGCTATGCTGACTGCCCATAAACACTATTTCAAGCATTGGTGTCTCATAAAAGTTTTTAATGTGACCACTGATGTAAATAAAGGAGTGCTCTTGAGCACAACAAGCCGATCTGGTAAAGCATGCAGTCACTTCTAGAAATGAATCTTCACGAGCTATTGTGAAATAATAAATTATGCATGCAGATGAGCATGATACTTTAATATTATTTACAGAGCAGATTCCGAAATAGCTCAGTGCTTGCAAAAGCACAACTTTGTGTGCGTCTTTGTGTAAGATGACACACCCAGGCTGTCTGCCAGCACTGAGCTGAACTGAGTCCAGCAGACTGTCAAGGTCATCCTGATTCTGATGTCAGACCTAGCGAGCGATATTCCTCTCATACATACATGATAGACAATCCAGATATATAACATGATTTAAAGACACGAGTCCTTCATCAGATTAGCAAGTTAACAAAAACTGCAAAAGTGCATGTGTTACAGGGCGAGGTCCTTTTGCTAATTGTGTCTCTGCATTTCTACACAGATGGAGCGTGAGAAGGTCAACCTGATGTCCACTCTGCAGGACTCCCAGAAACAGCTAGAGCAGGCGAACGGTGCTCTGTCAGAGCATCAGGAGAAGGTCAACCGCCTCACAGAGAACCTCAATGCCATCCGCAAGCTCCAAGCCAGCAAGGAGCGCCAGTCTGCTTTGGATAATGAGAAAGAACGCGATAGCCACGAAGATGTAGACTATTATGAGGTTGACATCAACGGACCTGAGATCCTGGAGTGCAAGTACAAGGTAAATGGCACGTGGTCGTTGTAGGCAGCGCAAAATGTCAAATTAAATTTGAAACCTGCAGGAAAACGAAATAGGGTCAAGTCCGAAAAATGTCGTGCATTTGGGTTTCATTTACACTCGCATGTGATCTTGCTTCTCTAGGTTGCGGTGTCAGAGGCAGGAGAGCTGAAGGAGGAACTGAAGACCCTGAAAGCAGAATACCAGGCCTGTCAGTCACGTTACGAAGAGGAGCGCACTCGTCTGGCAACCGATGTGACAACACTTAAAGAGAACCTGACAACTCTGGAGAAGACCAGCCATGCAGAGAGAGAAGAGAAAGCCAAGCTTGAGAAAGAGCTGCGCAAGGTGAGGTGTTTCTCTAGACATGTTTATTTTTGATGTTTTTATATATGCCTTATTTTTAAAAAAGCTTTTTCATTTTTTGTAGTGAAATAATGCAGGGTTTTTTGGGTTTTTTTTTGGTGTGTTCTCAGTTGAGTGACGTGGCAGGCGAGTCTCAGGGTAGTCTGAGTGTGGCACAGGATGAGCTGGTCACCTTCAGTGAAGAACTGGCCACCCTCTACAACCATGTCTGCATGTGCAACAACGAAACCCCCAACCGCGTTATGCTCGACTTCTACAAAGAGGGTAAGGGTGGTCGTAGCAGCCCGGAAGGCCGCGGCCGCCGCTCTCCCATCCTGCTCACCAAGGGCCTCTTCCCTGAGCCCAGTAAGACCGACCTGAGCGATGGAGCACCTTCCCCGATCTCTTCCCTGCCTTCTCCTGTGTCTGACCACCGACGCGAGCCCATGAACATCTACAATCTGGTTGCCATCATCAGAGACCAGATTAAGCACCTGCAGCTGGCAGTGGACCGCACCACCGAGCTGTCACGCCAGAGGGTTGCTTCTCTGGAGCTGGGCACTGTGGCCGACAAGGACAAGGAAGCCTGCATGGAGGAGATCCTCAAACTGAAATCCCTGCTCAGCACCAAGAGGGAACAGATTGCCACCCTGCGCACTGTCCTCAAGGCCAACAAGCAGGTAGGTTGATCTGTTTGAGCGTCTGTAAACAAAGTACTCTCAATACAAACATTTGTCATTGTCCACAAAAGTTAGAAATAGAGGTAGGGGGAATTATTTTGGGTGTGTTCAGCTGCTGAAGCAAATTCTTTACAGTCTAGATCTATAACAAACACTGGTTGAGAGAGCGGCTGTATGGTGACAGCTGCCTCGAGTATTTGTGTGGTTAGATTCAGAGAACAGCTTTACAAAGCAAAAAGAACCATAACCCAGAGGCGGAGTGTGTATGCAGTTGTTTGGTAGCCATTTGAAGTATGCATGTGGCTACACAGTGTGCATTAGAACACAGATGTGAAAATAACTCATAAACCGCACAGCTAGGGTTTTTAAAATGAACATTAGCAGCTGAAATCATGCGCCATAATAAAAGAATTAGCAAGCATACCCCAACTTCTTCCAGGTGCTTTGACCCTTTTGTTCTTTCTGCCAACTCACAGACAGCTGAAGTGGCTCTGGCCAACCTGAAGAGCAAGTATGAGAATGAAAAGGCAATGGTGACCGAGACCATGATGAAACTGAGGAATGAGCTCAAAGCTTTGAAAGAGGACGCTGCCACCTTTTCCTCTCTCCGGGCTATGTTTGCCACACGGTAAGAATCGTGCCAGCACCTGCATGATGGTCAAGAAAATATGTTTTATCTACATCCTGCCATCAAAAGCACAAAAGTCTTTATCTGACATAACATTGTAACCTGGTAAATTCTTTACTTATTTGATATCTCCAGAGGAGGTTGTGACAGTAGCAAGTCGTGGCATGAATTCCATACTGTGCTGCTATGCTACAGCTGTAACACAGACACGTGTCATTCTTATTAATGCCGCACATGCAGCACACAAAGGTCATACACAATATAACCAGGTAGCATGAAGATAAGATTATGGTCATAACGTAATCCATGTTTACCATATGTTGGCTTTATTTTTAATATTGAAACATGACATATTTAAGTACACTATTGTGTTGTTCATTCATAGCCAGAAATCCCTTCTATTTGTACAGATTCAGACTATAAATAACAGAAGGTGCCTAATGTGGATAACCATTGTTTGTGACCGGTGACTTGGTGTGTGTGTCTGTCAGATGGGTCAACACGCATGTTAATCTTTTCTGATTCCAAAGAGAAGCCGGTCAAAGGTTCTGCGCATAATCCCTCCTCAGATTGGGATGGATTACACATTCACCCCTCAACACGTAGTACACTAAGGACTCATGAGCTGCTTGCTTGTTTATTTTTGGGTGTGCACATGTGCATGTGTGAACAATATTTTTGTGCTTTGATGTGCTTTTTTGATAGCTAATTTCATTTAAAACAATGATGCCCGCTCTTCCTGTAAATATTAGCTATATTCCAGAAAGCACTGCAGAGATGCTGAGGCAGTCTGTCCTTCATTTAAAGCTGTATTACATTCCACAGCAAAGTTCAAGCTGTGCAGAGGGGAAAGAGAAGGGTAGGGAGAGGCGAGTTTTTACAATGAAGAGTATAATTGCTGCAGGGAGTGTGTGTGGGCAGCTCAGCACCCCTCGTCTTACCCATGCAGAAATTCAATACAGATCGCTGAAGTGCAGTAGCTGAAGTAATTCCATATACCTGCAGTGCCCAATCAATTAGTAACAGTTCTAAAACTCATCCGGCTGCAAATATAGGCGTGTCACCACAGGCTTTTTTGTATATACTGCAGAGCTAAATTGCTGCAGGATGTATTATATAGTTGTGTCATGTGTCAGAGGAGAGCAGCTGAAGTGTAAGATCATATTTGCATGTTTTTTTTCTTTGAGTTTGTTTTGCCGGAGAGGGTTAAGATGTTTTTGAGCACATCACAGCTTCCTGTTTACTTCCTGTTTCAGTCCATGTGTTTTTATTCCTCCGTATGCCCAGAGCAGCTCCACCGACTATGTTGTTGGGCTTTCTGCTCCAGCACCACACCACTATGTATGATTTACATTCACTGTTTATGGGACTCATGTATTGGTATGTAAATTGTGTCTTATATGACACAGAGTTAGGTCAGGGGACTCTTTTGAGAGGCAGGGGGACTCGCCGGAATGAAGTTTCCCACACTCCCCCCCTCTTTGTATCCCCTGTTCCCCCTCCATCCTTCCTCACAGCCAAACACCCGGTTCTCTTGTCATGTGGAAAAGAAAGAGAGGAAGGACCAGGCCTTTAGTTACAACCCACTACAGGAGTCTAGTTTGATAGTTTTTTTTTTTTCTTCCACTTTTCAAGATAATCACTGCTCACACAAAGTCTGCAAAGGAGGATTTCTGAGATGTGTACTCGTGGATTCAAATGATGTATAGTCTTTGACAAAAGGGGAAGAGAGATGAAGTGGAAGTGAAAGAATATGTGGGGCTTTTTATGGTCTTATTGTTCAGGGAATTGGCACATAATATACTCATAGGACTAAAAGACACACCAGACTTATTATTAACATTTTTGTTTTTAAAACCAATTTAACAAAACAATATTTGTTTTAACAGAAATAGCAAATAGGATGGAGTAATTCTATTTAGTTTATTTCACGAAAGCAACACAGGAATGTTTATCACGCGTGTATATGGGCTTCACTGTCCCCTCCTGTATGTGTGCCTCTCTGGCTGCAGTATCTGGTGTCATGTTAACAGTAAGCTTCTGCCTCCGACATTCCTAAGACAAGCCTCGACATGCTTGTGCCTTCTGCTCTCGCTGATTAACTGTCCGAACATTTACACAAATCACGTTTTCTTGTAAAATGTACACCTTCAGTTATCTGGCTATTCTGGTGTTGGTTCTATGTTAGTTGTTTTCCCTTTTAACTTTCTTTGTTTTGTTAAAGAAGTACCTCCTCGTGTGTGTGTGTGTGTGTGTGTGTGTGTGTGTGTGTGTGTGTGTGTGTGTGTGTGTGTGTGTGTGTGTGTGTGTGTGTGATCCATACCACCATGACCAATCAAGCTCTAGACGAGACCACAGCTGACCATGTATTGGTTATGAATGTTTTAGTAGTCACAGCCTTTAAATGTCAGCAGCTACTGTAAATCATTACAGCGAGATGTAGATAATGCGCTTGTTTGTCAGAGTGTGAATATTGTGATTCCTAATGCTCAAAAGGCCAGCCGTCGCCTCCTGGCCCCCTTCGGCTATTGTGCTAGAACTCCCGATCACCAGGGCAAAAAGACTCCTATTGTATCCACCCACTGCTTAGAATAGACTCCTCTTTTTTTCCCGGGAAAAATGCCCCCCACCCCTATGCAAGAGTGACTGAACTGTCTGAAGGTGCACCAGCTCGCTTCTTGCTCCCGGGTTGTTCCCAAATCTCATACTGGGTTTAATGAGGTAGCACTGATCCCTATTGTCTGGGTGTGTGTCCCAGAGGGAATCAAGCTGCATACACAAGAGGAGGGGGCCATGGTTTATATTTGTTTGGTGGTCTGGCAAGGCCAGGGTTCACATGGCCCACCACCACGTGCAGCACCACACGCAGCAAAAACATCTGCGCTTCCTGTTTGCAGATGCTCCCTTCAAGACGTTCTTGTTTTTGTTTTTTTTTAAAGAAAAAGCTGATAAATTCTTCACCTACTGAAAGATTATTTGCTTGCTTTGCATTATTTTTATGGAATTTTTTTATTTTATGTTATTTATTTATCGCTTCTGCAGCAGCAGTTCAGTTGCTAAACACTGACTAAAACAGAACAGATCGGTAATGACAGTTACGGCTCGTAGAGAAAAGAGTTTGCAGACTATAGCTTCAGGCTAGGGTGTTAACAAAAAATAAATAATAATTAATTTCAAATAAATGAAAGTGAGTTAGGTGAGGCTGCCCAACAGTTAAATTGTGTCTGAACTTTGGTGCTGTACGGTTGGGCAATTAAGTGCTGCTCACTAACGTATTCAGCCCTTCCCTCCCAATAGGTTTGTCAGTCATTACTGAAGAATGTCACTCGATTTGCTTTGTCAGCAGCACAGAAAACAGGGATGAGCAAGATGAGAGAGAAAGTGACTGATTCGGGCAGATAGAGAGAGACTGTAGCAAGGAAGTGATGAGGCTTGAAAGGCAATGATAAGACCCAGGAGAGGGGATAAAGGAAACAGGAGCACGACAGCAGCAGATGGGGAGTGGCGATATGGACCCCCCACCTTGAAATCCTGTCAGGTGTCCCACTTTTTATACTTGTCCAGCTTTAGACACTCACACACTAACACGTGTGCAAGGACAGCGGGAGACAGGTGATAATGCCGCAGTGCAGCACCCGGTGATGACGAGCGTTAGTAGACAGACTTCATATCTTGTGCTATTTCACACACAGATGGGAGATGCAAGGGAGGCATAGAAGTTATGCTGTCTCATTCAAACTGGAAAATTGGAGATCAGGTGTGAACAGCTACACCTCAGAGCAATAAACCACATTCTTCTCTTCCCCGTCTTAATTTTTCTCCTCTGTCGCTCCCCTCCTGCCTTTTTCTCAGGTGATGCAGAAATAATCTTCCCTTTGACCTGTAGGCTAATGATTTCATCCCTTATGTATGTAATCTGTCTTCAACTGCCACTGTGCATACATTCATATTATCCCAAGGCGCTGCAAGCTGCTCTCAGATGTCTCACCTGTTCATGAATGTAAATCATACCCTCTAGCAGCAGCAGCTATACAAATAAAAAGTATGGGTTTAATTTTCAGTTTATGAAATGACGGGAAGTGCGGTGAGAGTTTGTTACTATATCTGGCAAATTAGCTGCAGAATGTTTTAAGTGGAGCTGAAAATGTGTTCGTTGGGGGGACTTTGTTGAAGAGGACCAAAATGGCTGGTGAAGTCTTAGGTTAATATTTCAGAAGCTTGGGCAGTCTTGCAGGCCTTCATGTTGTGGCTCATGGGCTCCACCTGCTGGTGGCTAATTTATTACACTAGCAGGAAGTTTATGATGTGTGGGTTTGAATGTGTGTCTGAGTGTTTCTGTCAGTGAATCAAATCTGAGGTGCGGCATGAGGTTCATGTTAAGTAATATCACAAAAATGCCCTCTTGTGATATGTCACAGGAAACCCTCTTAGTCGGTGAACAAATCTGACATTATTTTTTTTTTCTGCCTGTGTTTCTCCTGCAGTTGTGATGAGTATGTTACCCAGCTGGATGAGATGCAGAGACAGCTGGCCGCAGCAGAGGACGAGAAGAAAACCCTTAACTCTCTGCTGCGAATGGCTATCCAGCAGAAGCTCGCCCTGACGCAGCGCCTGGAAGATCTGGAGTTTGATCACGAGCAGACCCGTCGGGGAGGCAACGCAGGCCGTGCTAAAGCACGCAGCAAGGCCGCCGGCACCGCCAGCGCCGCCGCCACCACCACCACCAACAACCCGCATGTAAGTCAGAGTCTCACCTGCTCTGTCTCGGGCCGACCAGAGCACAGCAGTTCTGTGCCCAGCGGCATCCTGGGAGGCCCCGTGGTCTTCTGCAGCGAGAAGTACAAGATCTACTGCGACTGAGGCGGCAGAAACGTCCGCATGGGACTGCTGTGTACAGAGGGGAGGGGGTTCACGGGCCGAAACCCTCCCTGCCTTCGTGTTAAAGAGCCCCACTTGCTCGCTTAGCTCCATGGCCAGCCTGCGCTCCTCTAGGGACTGATGTGTTACTAACCAGCTGCTCGTGTGTGCTACTATAAACGCTTAGGGGAATGCAGTGTATGTACAGTGTGCACTAGACGTTTGGACTGTAGTAGACATATATGGCATGTGGGTTATAAGGCCCTGGTTATATTGGGGGGTTTGTGGATATTATGGGTTGTCTATTCTTTCCGCTGTCATAGTGCTGTACGTATGATGTAAAAGCTGGCAGCTTCTGTGCTTGTTTGTTCTGGCCCCCCGGAGTGGCTTGCCTGGTCACATTAACACATTGCTGAGGTGGAGACGTGTAAAGATGATGTCACTCTGATGCTCTAACAACTAAACTTGACATCCTCTGTTCTTTGGCTTGTCTGTCGGCATTGGTGCTCCTTTCCGAATAAATAAAACGGCCCCTTCTTTCCTCTGCCTCTCCGTCCTGGTCCCCCCAGGACCGAACCGTGCCCGGCAGCCCACTTTCTAATGTTTACAACCAGAAAAAGGAACTAGAATATGCAAGCTCCCTCTGCTTTTTTGCTAGGGGAGCATAATATGATTTTACACAGAAATACAAAAAAAAAAAATCATAAGTGGGTCAATGAAGTTGTTTGGGCGGAAAAGGAGCACTTGTGACCACAGCTGTTTATTTCAGGTTAATTTTAAAGCTGTGACGCTAGCACACCAATACTATAGGGTCAATAGAATCGCATGGCTTTGCAGCTGAAAATGCTTGAGAGCTTTTTAACTGTTTTTCTGTTGTTAGGTGTGTGGTACCAGACAAAACTCTGTACTACAGGGCTCTACATTGTTTTTTTAATTTTAATAGAAAAGAGGAGTTAATTGGTGTGATACAAGAGGGCTGTCTAATCCCTGTGACCCATTATGTTGCAAAGGATTCATTCAGAGCCATATTACGAGAAAGAAGGTTTGACAAATCGACACATCTAAATTAAGTGCACTTCAGCATAGGTGCCTCAGGTTCCTGCTTCTGTTCAAATGGATATAATGCTTACTGTGAAAAGAGATACAATATAGTTTTAATCAGAGAGGATTTAAAAAAAAAAAACTCTATAGAATAAATCCTTGAAGAGCACAAATCGAAACTGTTCACACATCCGGACAATAAATCTGCAAACAAATCCAACCGACCGCTCGACAAAAGTGCCTGTCGACCCCAAACGCTTGATATTTTTATCTATTTGTTGATGTAAAGCCCTGTCCTTGCGTCTCAGCTGAGCTAATGCTTTTCCTTCTCACTCCCCCCCCCCCAATCCCCTGCCCCCCGCTGTTTGCGAGATTGCTGAGAGCTGTCAAATAATTTCTATGTGGTTATGTGGCTGGAAAAAAAAAAAGTCCTCTCCTAATGTCTCTAATCTGTGTCTCGTTGCTCGGTCGCTACTACGACCTTCTCTCTTGTAGATTGTCAGCAGCTTGCTCCCCCAGCATCACCACTCACCCTTTAACTAGAATGAGGAATATTTTTGTCAGGTAACGTCCTCGCATACGATGTGTTTTCCGAATTTTGCCTGTGTTTATATCTCAGTGTTGCGATGAAGGGCCTTCATTTGTATACAAGGTTTTTAACCATTGAAATGAAGGGCCTCTCTTGTTTGTTTTCTTGGGTTGCTTGGTGTGTGAGGACAAAGCAACGTACTGTTTTAGTATTGACAATAGCTTTAACCCCTTGCAAGCTAGTATTACGCAAATAGGCAAAATTTAAGTGGGGCTTGTGTTTAATAAAATCCATGTACCGCTTGTGGATCATAGACACATTAGCTTTATGATGCTAAAAGCAGGGTTGATGTGAGGAAATCCTGCAAGATTTGTTTAAAAAAAATAGCATTTTCTACTACTAATAAGCTATATATAAAATTCTCTATATTCTTAATAGGATCATGTTCAGGTTATAATCTTGCAGGTTTCTACTACAGTATTCCTTCCTCTTAAATGCATATACAATGGGCATTTATTCCTCTCAACACAGGGAATTATGTCCGCAGTCAACCCTGCTTGAGTGCGCATCCGTAAGCCGCAGCACACAGCATGGAGACGAGGCTATTGTACACTTTCTGAAAAAAGAAAAAAAGCGCAGCCTCCTTAGAGGTCAGTCACTCCTATGTTTGAAGTTCAATCAACTTACAAGTGCGGTATATTCTGTTTCCATCAGTTTGCGCTGAGAAAAAAGGTTTAGGGAGTAGAGGAGGGAGAACTAATCGTGTTGTAAACCAGCTCCTGAGAGAGGAGATAAGAAAGCTAAACGTGCTGGTGAAGAAAGCCAGATGTGTGGCTGGATGGGGAATCTAATCCAGGGGTGCTTTTCGTTACGCATGCTTATCTCCTTGGGAAAGTTTATAATTTAAGGAATTGGAAGATCCTACCATGATACTTAGAGACATGAGAATAGGCTGGCATAGCGAAAAACACCCCGTGATATTTTTTTTTTCTTTATTCTTTTTCTGAGGGATAAACTCCCGCTGATATTTGGAGGAAAAAAAACCTTGAGATTGGTTGCTCGCTCAACCAGAGGACATTGATTCAAATTAGTTAAGCTCCCAACCGTATCCCTTGTATAGGTTATGTGGATTTACTGAGCAGTAGATGATTGCAGGATGTGATTGTGACTAGAATCCCCTCTCCTTAGATAGACTAATCCCCGCTTGGTTCGATCTAGTTTGAAATCAATGTCTGGCTTTTTTGGTGTCATTGCAATATGCCACCTAAAATAAAACAGCAAAGCTCCTCCTACCTCTGCCTGCAGGCTCCTCCCACATCACCTCTAAGTTTTACTTCTCATGATGCATCTTGTTTCTGATTTAAAAGTAAGCCTGCATGTCAAAAGCATAACCCATTTTTCATTTACTTGCATGGCTAATGAGAAAGACCCATCTCCTTTGGTGGTGAGATGTGGCTTCAGCTCTGTCCTATGAATGAAAGTTCATGGTACTCGTGAGTCACTGGCTTCCTAACCGCACCTGCGGGATGATTTGCAGTGAATGCGCTTTCACACCAGAAACGAAATGTCCATACTGGCCGGCTTAAAGTTCCTAACATCGCTTTCTGTTGCTTTGACTAACCAACAGCCGCCATCTTACTTTGTCTGCGTGGACTCCGTTGCTGTGACCTTGTAAACAGTCGCTCTCAAATGACCAAAATCAAGTGCTAATGATGCTCATTATTTGTTTGTTTCTCCACTTTTGCAGTAATTTCAGTAATTCTGCACGGACGACGAAGTACCAACACAAGGTCCATTCTCGCTGCTGATTGAGTTGGGCGAAACGAGTTAGCGCTACTCTAGGCTATTTGGACTTGAAGAAAAATAAAACGGCAAAAACCTAAGTACAAACGTTAAGCACAGGTTTTTAATTTGAATCAATTGTCCTCCCCTTTTCATTTTAAAATTCTGTTATGTTATGCACATTAGGATCACACTTGGTCCAAATTGTGGATGCCTCTGCTGGAAGCCATTTTTGCCTCGCAAGTACAGTGAACTTCTTGGCTTGTAATTGGCCAATCCCTCCGAATCCTCTATTGAGAAGCCAAGGGAGATGTGGTCGTTTCTTAATCAACAAGCTGTTTTTGTTTGGTTTTATCTCTTATTTTTAGTTTATCGTTTTGTTAATCTGTGCACTTTCATTTTATAGGATTATAACATGCTATTATTAACCTATAGGAAAGCATGGTAGTACAATGGTTTGTTGAGTTATCCAATATAGGTTGGAGGACTGTAGTATTGTAAGTCCTCCTCAAATATTTGAATTTAAACAATACGCACTACAGTAAGGCTCCACAAACCACAAATGTACTATGATGACTCTGTCCTCAAGAATTTATCCATCAAATAATCATTTTAAAATCCTTTTGTTACATCGTGTTATGCTGTTGCTTTTATTTTTCATATGTTTGTTCTACTGCCATGTTCTCTACAAAAATCCAGGGTGATCAAATTCTGGGGTTTTTTCATGTATTTATTATTCCTAGGAATAGTTCAAAAATTACGCTATGAAACTTGACAACGCTCTGACTCAAATAGGTAAGTTGTGTCTTGGGAAAAATTTGCGTGACGACGATATGTGCTTTTCCTAGCTTCTTACCGAGGGCGTTCCACTGAAACGGGATCGCTGGCTTTCAGAATTCTTTGCAACTGCGACAATTAAAATTCCAAATTGGAATTGTTTCATTCTCTCTTTGTTTATTGTGCCAAATCTTGGTACACCGTTTAGGTTGAAAATGAGAAAAAGAATCGGAAAGAAGAAGAAAAAAAACTAAGAAAGGTGTAGTTTGGGCCATGGCTCTCGCTGCCGTGCGAGAGCCGGGGTTTTGTTTTTCGGTTCGTTTTAGTTCTTCGTTTCTGACCAGTAGTGCCTTTCATTGTTTCAAGGGAGAATCTTAGACTAGTGTTTTATGTTTCTGTTTTTTATATATAGGTGAGGACTTTGGGTTCAAAATGACTGTGAGCAGCAATAAGCGCAAAGGGAATTTTTCCCCCTTTTCTGCATGAGTGAGGTGATAGTTTTGAAATTAGCTCAATAAAACTCAAGTTGTATTGAATTCTGCAGGTCAGTGATCCCCTCGAGAAATTCAGGGGTATTGAGAAAAGTTTTTTTTTTATTTTATTTTATCAAACATTGGGAACCAAAAGAGATCCCTTTGGCCTCCTGTTATTGAACAAAGTGCTCCAAGCATCTTTAATGTGTTGGGGTAGATCAGTGTACTATTGGAAACATCTATGTATCTCTAGCTTTGTTTGGTGAAGGTAATGTGATATCAATAGTATTGTTAAAAATGTGCAGAGAGCGCATTTTATCTTTACTTTTGTCTAATTTGACTTTTTGTTTGTTTTGTTTTGTTTTTTTTACTCTTGAATCTTTTTTTACATCATCTTTGAGCATGGTGTTTTCAGGAAACAGAAAACAAGATTAGCATCAACAAGCTTGAATAGTGCCATTATAGCCAATGCTTGTTTGTTGAGGCGTTAAAGTTACCAATATGGATAAGAAGCTAACAAAAAAAAGTGCAATTCAGATACTGTTTTACATTAAAAAGAGAAAGTTTTCTGTTTGCTGGAAGCGATAGCATTGTGATACTACAAAAAATAGCTGTGCAAACTTTATATTGTCATATTGTGTTTCAGTATTGATCCATAATGAGAGTTTGATATCTTTATATGAAATAACGACTTCACCTGTATTTATTTGAACTGTCATGCAGTACTGTATTCTTATCAATAATGTGCATTATGATTAGTGGCATATTGATTACAGCTAAACATCATATGCATGTTTCTCAGTCATGGGACCTTTACACAGAGTTGAAAACAAACATGTTAAAACTTTTGTCGGGGTGTTTTTAAAAGAGAGAAAATAAAAAATTAGGGCTTGGGGCGGGGACCAGTTAAGTCTGATGTATTACTGCTGAACTAATCCTATGAAAGTGTTTTGTTTGTTTTCTAGTGGAGATGGTATGTCTGTGTAAGGGTAGTCATACTGGCTAAAATCAATAAATGTGACTTAAGTTCCAGCGTGTTTCAGTGTTGTTATTTATAGCTGCTCCACAGCTGAAGCGGATGAAAGGGTTAACCATTGAAGTATGTGGTCTGCAGCCCTGGAGTCTCCTCATAGCGTTCCCAGTTGGAAGCCAGGGGAAGGGGGAACTTCCCAGCTGTCCAAGCGGCTCCAGGAACCTGATCACATTTCACACAATGCACAAAAACACCTCAACCAAAACCCCCCCTCCTCCCCATCCCTACCCTGTCTGTTCTCTTAAACCTTGCCCCTCCCTCCTCTGCCCCCTCCATTTCCCGTTTCTTTCTCCCCCTCTCCTCCACTGTCCCTCCCTCCTGGAGATATGCCCAAGCACTGATTGGTCCCAGTTTCTTTTTTGACCTTTGGTACACCCAGCATTTCCTGTCGAGGCTCTGGAGGCCGGCTCTCTGCTCAATTAAAACTGCTGTTATTTTCTTGGTGTTGATTTACAAGAGGAAAGTATGAATGTTATTTTATGCCATTTAAACACACATTAATGACAATAAAGGGGAAAAAAATGAGATTTTTATTTATGCAAATGAAACCAAATAAATAGATGGACTAACTGTTATTGATCCATTCACTTTGGAGGTCAAAATGTTGTATGAATGTTTTAAACTTCATCTATAAGCACTCTGAATGTGCAGATTACTCCAAACGAAGAAGTGAAAAAGCACAAGATTGACCCTCTGAATAAGAGGGCTAAAATTCTATACTTTGAAAGCTCAGATGCTCTTAGGTACTTTAAAACCATCTTTTCTGTCCACCCAGATCAAGTTTATTGTCAATATTAAGTCAAGGCTCCCTCTCTTTATTTTGTTTTTCTTCTGGTTTGGTTAATTCTGTATTTCTTCCTTTTAGAATATTCAAATATTTATTTTTATTTATCATTTTAGAAAAACATCCGATTCTCTCTAGAGCTATTCTCACACTCCTGTCATTGTTCATTCTCCTCCTTTAGAGCTATGTGGGCATTTCTCAGATTGCTTCCAAAACATTCCTACTTTCTGATGAAAGTAGTTCATTTAAAGTCTCTGATAGACATTTAATATTTAATCCAAATAAAAGGTCTAGAAAGAGTTACGAGCTTATTTCGCCTTACGAAATTGTGGAATATCATCTTGACACGTTGGATACAGTTTACCAAAAAAAACGCTGGCAATTTAGCAGTAGCATGTTTGCCTTGTGCCCTACACCGTTTGAAAATTAAGACAGCAGAAGCAGAGATACTCTTACTCTTGTCCTTTCCACCACTGCTTTTATCAGAACTAAAGTATGCAGACCCATTTACCTTTTTGGTAAATGTATTAAAAGTAATGTGAGCATTTTTAACAGTAAATTTATAGCACTTACTTACTATATCAGTGTTTTGCTATTATTTATGGGGGGCTGCTATGCATTAATGTGTAGGTTTTGGTATGCAAATTACAATAAATGACTATGTGATATAGCAATTACTTAGTCTTCTTCTTCCTTTGAGGAGCGTGAAGCACTGAAGTTCTGCCTGTGAATAAGTGCACTGGAAATATAAAGAGGCATAAAATATAAATCCTCAAAGTAGACACACCTAGAATTTGTATTTGCATGCAATACTTAGGAAATGTAATCATTTACATTGAGTCAAAATAAAAGTAAAGCATCACTGATCAGTCCACCCTACAGCTTTGTCCCATTGTCAGTCCTATATATAATATATACTGATTTCAGGTTTATATATAATAAACCTGAAATAAGTTATTATTAATGCTTAGTTGTGTCACTAAAAGACAGTGATGTGAATCAGTACACTTAAACCAAGTGCTATCATTTACCATTCATGTCCTGCAGATTTTTCAGCATCAGAGAATTAATGATAGCCAGACGGGAGAAGTCAGCAATGACATCACTCCAGTAACAGTGGAGCTTTTGTTGGTGCCAGTCTTCCATTATCCCCCCCCCCCCCCCCCCCCCCCCCCCCCCCCACTGCCTGAGGAAATATGGGTCACTACATGGCATCAGTCTTGTTCTATTAATACTCAGCTGCTGCGATTATACCCAGGATGAAGAAGGATTCATGCAGCAGAGCAGCTGTTTTCACTACTCAGTTGATGCACTATCTATATTCACCACCTGGGGTCCCCATGCTACAACTGTTGACGTCTTTGTGAGCTGACCGAGTAACTGTAACTCTTCCAGTAACTGTGAGAGCTGCAGGCCTTAAGGGGGAGAGGGCGCGCTTCTTTGCACTTACAAAGAGTCTCCTTTATGAGTGTGCTCCGGGGCTGTCATGTGATGAATCCATGTGGAGCCTGAAGGAGCAGAGAGCTGTGATCAGCTGGTCTGAAAGAGCAACGGCAATCATCAACACCGCACACGCCTCGCGTGGATTCAAACACACACGTTAACACATTTCTAAACAACCCCACCGGAGGAGAAATAACACCAGCGAGAATCTTAAGCAATTTATGACCTGTGGAGTGTGAGCTCATCTTCACGATGAATTCAAAAATTCCTGAGTCCTGACACTGGATGCAGGGTGTGAGCGTCCTCCCTATTGTGACTCATAGATCTGTCTGTAGTATCTCCACGCAGCTGCTGGTGTGGTCTCAAAAAATGCAGCTTCGCCTGTGTCAAACAATGAAGTGTTGATTCAATCGATACCAGGCTTTAATTTGCACCTGAAAAAGAGTGAACAAATGACGACTGGCACCCAATTCTGGAGTGTGATTATCATGTGATTGGGACATTTATACCACGGCACTTTCAGATGAGTGTAAAAAGCTCTGTGGAGCTCGTGTCACACTTATCTATGCTGACTTTCGCACCAAGCTTTCTGCTTGGCTGCTCATCTGCCACTCTGCTTTTCTTCCTCTCTTCATCCTAATTGCCATTTTTCACATCCTCCTCTGTCTCTCACTTCCCCCAGTCTCTCATTTTCCTCTTTCCTCCCTCTCTCTGAATGCAGTTGTTTCACTCTGCTCTGTGGTTTTGAGTGGAGGAGCCCCGGGGAAGCAGAGCACAGGATGTATCCCAGAGGACTGTTTGGTGCTCTATTTTCTATGGACCAGCATGCCCTAGAAAGACAGACAGACAGGCCGAAAGACAGGCAACCCCATGCACCCAGGGGGCACTGGGCCCCCGATCTATTTAAAAACACAAATCCAGTCATCCACAAAACACTTGGCCTTTTAGACTCTGCACTGACATGTTCAGAACTTTTCTCTAAAGCAAAGAAAACGTACAAAGTTACAGTAAAAGAAGAATATTTTGCTGCTCTTGTGTCTTTAAAGTGGAAAGCCGAAAAGTGGAAAATGTGTGACTCAATAGTGTAGTCACAGAGGTCATATACATGTGGGAAGAGAGGAATGAAATATAATGTGTATTCACTGCTTATTAGAGAGGAGCACAGGTCAATGAAGCAGCCTTCTGCCTGGCAAGCAGCCAGACAAAGAGGTGTTATCATTAGAAGCCCTGCTGTTGTCTATGTGGATCTGAGGCTCGTGACAAGTGTGAAGCACCAACAGTGGCCTTAAAAGGGGTTAATGGTGCGTAGCTGAACAGACACAAGTTTCAAATACGTGGGTGGGAGGCTGCACAGAAACACAGAGCGAAGGCTGTGGAAAGTTATTCGCTACAGGATCCTGAAAATTAGGGAAAAATAAAAAAATTAATCAAAATGATCACTGAGAAGCAACACTGATGCGCTAAAAGTGTATGTGTTAAGCACAAAATGAGTCCATACTACTATAATCCCACAATATTAATACATTACTAGCTCGTGCAGTTTCATTTTTTCAGCCTACAGGGGTTGGGCGGTATCCAGGGAGTTAAGATAAATCTCATGGATGTGATATGAGTAAATGTTACCCTTATTTTCTCGCTTCATTACTTACATATTAGACGTGTTTATCTTTTGGCTCGTCTGAAACGTTTAGACATTCAGTACAAGTACAAGAGTAAGAGGTGTTGAAGGAAAAAAGTAGTCAAGCTACATATGTGCTTCATGAGTAAATGTTCTTAGTTATATTTCACTACTGCAGACTGCAGACACCCCCGGTGACCTTTCCTCATCGACTGTATCATGTGGAGGTTTAGAGTTAGGGCATGCTTATAATATCCTTATAATATGAGAGCTTAACTTCTGCAGATCCACGATTTGTTTTCTGCTTCGGTTCCTTGTTTCCTTCAACAAGCATTCACCGAGTCAGCAGATGTTTGATGAGACAGAAAAACCAACTGAACCAATTAAAAGATGAGGAGAAAGCCTGCTCAGTGACATGGAAATGCTGTGCCAGTTAGTATTCATGTTCCAGGAACTATTTCCTAGCTAATAGGCAGATGTGGGGATTTCAGAGCAGAACCATCTACTGAAATAGGCCTCATCCTTTTCATGGCTTCATGTGACAACTCATGCCTCTGTCCCAGGGCATGTGAAATGCACAAGGATAGAGGGTCTACTTTTAAAAACGGACAAAAAAAGAAAGAAAAATGATAAAACAGTGAGCCAAAAAGAAGAAAAAGAAAAAACAAAAAGCTTGATTAGTTTGTAAAAAGATCAAATTATCTTTTTTTTTCCTCCAGTGCTTAGCTTTCACTGCACTCAATGAATGGGGTTGTAGTGCTCGCGCCTCGCACCGGCGGGAACGCGCATTTTCTTTTCTTCCAGCGGCACAGAGGAGAGACTTCTGTCTGTCAGAGGGAGGAGAAAGGACTATGTGGAGGAATATAAACCTCTTGTTCTGCGCAAAACTGATTCGGATAACGTCTCTCGCGTCTGTTAAGAAGCCATGAAGTCACCATAGTGGGTCTGTGTGTATTTTTTTATTTTTATTTTAGTCGGCGAACAGGAAAAGTGAAGCTCTGAAGTGCAGGCGCTCCTCCGAGTTTAGCCCACAGTACGCTGGATCCACGGCTGCTGCTGTTGCTGCCAGTTGCTCCGAGAAAAAGAAGATTTTAACAGAAAGAGGCGAGAAGAAGTTTGTGCAAAATGCAAGGAGTTTCAGCTACCGGTGAGTAAAACGAATAACTGCGAGCCTCCCTCTCTGTGTCTTTATTAACCCTCTGCGGTTTTCAAGAGTTGTTTCCAAATGGCTACGGCTGGTATTGCGCACAGGGTTTGAATACCAGAATGCTTTTGCCAGCTGTCAACAGGGCAGCTGCAGGCCCGCATCAGCCCCACAACAAAACTCAGAGCTTGTTTGCTCGTTTGTCGACTTTATCCGCATAACTGAAAAGAGGTATTTCTGTTGTATGGGAGACTGGAGCTGACAGGGCAGGAATAGTAGCGAACCAGTGCCAAACCTTGAGTGAGGGAGCTGTGACCTCACTGCTGCCCCTGTCTGACGCGCCCCTCTCTCATAAATATCCCACACACGTATGTTTAGTAATGAGTGACCGGAAATCAAACACCGCGTTCTAATAATGATCATAAGAAGAGGACTCATTTATTATCCTGCAGTAGTTTGTGTGTGTTTGGCCATAAGAGCTACACACTTTCTTCCAGGAATGTGATTTAAGAGGAGGGGGGAAGTGTTTGCTATCTGAAAGTGTTGCAAGTGTGTCTGTCTGTGCAGCTATGTGGCTGGATGATAGAGGGACATCTTGGCCTAAGGGGAGTGACAGTGTGTGGTTTCCTCTTTGCAGTGTGGGCAGCCATGTTTTGATGCTGAGATCCTTTGAGAATCTTTCCTGCATTTCTATTTCACCACGATCAGAAGAAGGAGGAGGAGGGGGGGGGGGGGGGGGGGGGATTTGTTTTTCTTTTCTTTCTTTCTTTTGTTCATCACACACCGTGTCCAGATCATTGTTCCTGTGTCATGCATTTTGCTTTGCATGGCCTGGAGATGACAGATCTGGGGCATTAGACTTCATATTCCTATCAAACAACCCCAAAAAGTTTACTGCCAAAGTTCATGCAAATCTCAAGATCTTTCACAGAGGCCTGGGAATGAAGCGCTAGCATGCAGACAAAGAAGAGTATGGGGGAGGGCATATGAGAGAAAGAATGATAGAGATGAAGTGCTGATGGGACGATATGGAGCTGCAGCAGAGGTGAGCTATGCAGACAGAAAAAAAAGAGCGTGTTTGCTGTGAGACTCAGGGGAGGAATCGATCTGCTGTCCTTCTGGCTGACTTTCTTTTTTCCGGCAGTCCAGCAGTGTATCGTTTCTCTCCCACACACATTCACTCCCAAGGCCTTGCTCCCTATTTATTTATTTATTTATTTATTTATTTTGCAGTTCCCTCTTTCTCTCCCACACTGTCCCAGATCAATCTCTGCCCCGCTCTTCCACTTTGTGGCCGCCTTAAACAGCCCCCATCAAAACACACACAGCTCTATTGCTCATCGCAGCTACCATCAGATGAAATACCTCCCCCCTCCCTACTTCCCCAAAATATATTCCTTCCACATGGGAACCCCAACCGGCCTGTGCACTCTCTAATGCTTATTTTTGTGTTTATATGATGGGAGGGTCAAACGGGTTGGAAGCTGCTTGCATCAAATCGTTGGAGAATCTATTAAAATAAACCACATCACAAATAAACTGCGGTTGGATAGATAGTGTGCCTCTCAGTTTGAGGTCTACCTCAGTCCTCAGATTGTTTCCAACTCCATAAACCTTTCTGACAGACTTCAGTCTCCGTCTTACACTCCCTTTGCACCGTGTCTGGTTGAAAAATGTGAGGACGTGTCCCTCACAGATGGAGGACAATAGTGGTTCACGTAGGGCAGCTGGATGCTCCATCTGGCTGTTTAGGTTATTTGTTATTAACAAAAGCTATTGGGCTCGTCTGGGCTAATGTAAACATTTCCCCTCCATGTTAGATAAACAAACAGCAGAGGAGTTATGGTGAACGATGGTGCGATTTATATCTGCCCAGCAAGAAAAAGGGGGAATGGCCATAAGTTATTGTGAGATTGAGCCTAAAACCTCAAAATTAAGCTAAAGCAGCATTTTTTTAGTGATCATATATTGAATGTAAACAGCAAGAGGGTTTTTTAGAACTAGCTGTTGATCTCCAAGGAAGGAGTTTCACTTTCCAGGCATGAATTAAATATCAATATTTACATTTTCCACTTGCTGTACATCTCTTCTACTTTTACAAGTGCTGTCTGAGTTGGGTTGTATGTCGCCTTACGCGCTGATGACATCTGCATCTGTAGCCTTCGTGTTTTCCTGCTGTCTGTCTTTGTGTCTCGTTCTTTTCCAGGTGCACATTGAGCCTATTCCTCCAAATTTGGCAAATTTGGCAAATTTGGCCTCAGTAATGAGACGGTTAGAGTTTGGTGGTCACTGTGACCTCCCATCTGTGCTACTGTTTCGAACATCAAGGGAATTTCATTACATTTGACCACAAATGTTCACTTGAAATAAAACATAAACTGATAGGTGAATATGATTAAAACAAATTTCTAATAGGGAAAATGCATAAATCATAATATGTTGGCCTGATCCCAGGTCCCCCTCTTGGACCCATCTAACACAAACTAAAGTAGGGTTTCCCCTTTCTTTTGGGGGTCAGTGGTTGGTGGTCATCTGCCTCTTCAAACAGAGAGCAGAGGACAATTTGAAGGTCAGGATCACTGTGACAACATCATTTTCTGCAAAAAGAGAGACATGGCCATTAATCAGTGCCATAAGTCAGTTACAGAACGAGAGACGGATGTAAACACCTCATACAAGTTGTCATTTGATCCAAGAATTGATTATAGCTACTTTACAAGGATGCAAACTTTAAGGTTATTTATACTTAATCTATATTGCTCACGGTATAACAGCTCACAAACACAGCAGGAACAGTGAGGAGCTAAATCCGAACATACTGTCAGTTTCTAACACATGTATCTGCAAAAGATGTGACAGGTCTTACGAATTTGGATGGAGTCAGCAGCTACTATCAGTGTACACGGGGTTGTTTATAATGAAGGCAACAACTTGCTGATTAATACTAACCAAAGACAAACTCATAGTATTCCCGTAGGAACCAATCTCAAGCACATCCTCTACATCTCTCTACTCCTCCATGTCTCTTATCTGTGTGTATGTGTGTGTGCATGTGGGGAAGGCAGCATGACTCAGTTTCAGGGCCATGCAGAAGCTTCGGGCTCTTTCCCGGCCTGCCTGAGTGTCACATTGATTTCTCTAATGGTGGTCATGTGTGGGTCCCGCTGTTGCAAAGACTTCAGCTTAAACGACACTCAAGTTTTGCATTTGTGTGTCAGTAGAAAAGAGCCTTCAGAATCCATTGACCCCCTTTTTTTTTTAAATCGGGCACTTTTTTTTGGAAAGCCTTTTTTTCCTACACTACATCACATGAAGGATTACCCATTTAAAGTCGCATCTGCACATGGTGTTTTTTTTTCCCAGTCACACATAGAGATACACTTCTGTATTAAACCATCTGTCCACTCAGAATAAGTAACAGCTTTTTGTGCACTGCTAAATGGTGTGAAAGTGTAGCTTTACACCTGATAAGATAGTTTAGCTGGTTTGCTTGTGTGACTTTGGTAAGCGTGACTAAGCAAGAGCCCATGAAACACTTTTACAAAAGTATCGTGACTTCACAACACAACCTGATTGAATCTAAACAGAACTGCGTGGGATAAGAAACTGGTTTGCTTTGGTATGGTTCATAGTTACTAGTTACAGTGAACAGACTTTCTACTTCTATTGAAGCTCCTGCTTAACAGGTTCTCCCGTCATTTCCGGGCTGGTTGCTTTGAAAGGTGTGTTTTGAATCATGGAACTGTTGTTACGTGAATAAGCATAGTTACAGATACACGAGAAATCATTAGTAAATAAAAAAAAAAAAAAAATCCACAGCTGTCCCAGTTTTATTTATTGTTATATCTTTGCAGTTTTGAATTTGTTGTGTTTACTGGATTATCAGTTTAGTTAAAAACTGACAGTAATACCTACCTAAAAGAAAACAGCAAAAAAACAAACAAACCCCAAAAACCTGGTTATGTAAGAGAAAGCTGTAACGAGCAGTGACACAAAAGACACTCAGGGGTGCAGCTGCTGTGTAACAAATGTTCAAACTGCACCTTGTATAATGTAACTGTGCTTGACAGCTCACCTGTCTGACATGTGGAAAAAGTGTCTGTTAGATCCCGACCAAACCTGTTAGTGATTTATAAATATGTTATTATAATAATGAAGTTGGCTAATGAAAGATGCTGCTATTATGGTGGTAAGTGCATAGTTTTGCAAATTCCCTTTATATGTGGATCTCAGTGTATGATGTTGTAGGTGTTTAATGAAATTCAGTGTCTATAAATAGTAAATGGACTGGTTCTTATGGCACTTTTCTACTCTAATTGATTAAGTGATTGATTGGTGTTTAATATGATTTCTAAATGTCAATCCCAATTTCAACTCATTATTACTGAATTTTATTAATCTAACCTGTCACCGATTCTGCTTTTGCAACCTTTTGGTTTGTGATAGATGCCCAGCTATTAAGAAAAGTAAATGAGGTGAAACGTAGCTTACATGAGAATTATTCACGCCTCTTTTGCTTTGTTGACGCTAAAATGCGCTGATGTTCAGAATTGATTTTGTAGTCTGTTTTGAGAAAGCTTGTGTTTTTCATAAAGGATGGGCTTTGAGGCTTCCTTTGATTTGAAATGATTTGTTTGGGCAGCGAGAGACAAAGAGGCTAAAAGCAGGTGGAATTTGCAACTCTGCATAATGTTTTCTCCATTTTATGGCAAAAATCTGACACATACTCATTCTCAGGCTCATTCTGTCATTTTTAAAGGTAAGAATGAATTTCTCAGGAACGTTAATGTAAAGGTCTGAAAATGGCTTAAAAATCTTCCCTCTTTAACAGAGAGGTAATAGTTCTATAACTAGTACTAATAGTACTATTACTAATTACTATTACTTATGAGATAATTTTGTTTGTGTTTGCATTATTGTATCCACCTACTTTACCGGTGAAAGTAGAATAATTAACAGATGTTGCACTATGGGATCACACTGCTTCCAGAGAGTGTTTAGAGATTAGTGAGAGCGAGCTGCACTTTGATAGTGAGTATAGTCGGAGTATTGAGTCAAAATTCTGTTTGGTATTAGGATGTTTCTGATCAGAGTAGCAGTTCTTCCTGCACAAACTGTTTATACTGGAGGTCTCTTGGCTTAAAGTCTGGCTGACACACACACACAGAAGGCGGAAGTGACCTAGTTTTCCTAAATGGTACCAACTGTTGAGGCCTTCTATAAATGAGTAGAATAACTTGGTGTCACTTGATAAACAAGTGCCATGTTAGATTCTGAGAGACTAAATTAATCTCATGCTGCTAATCTTGATGTGTCAAACTGTATGCAAGCCAGATGCATGTCTGAAAAACTTCTGAGAGTGTGTATGTGTGTGTCTGTGCGGGATTTATTGAGTTTAACTCTGCGCTCGCTCTCAAAGTGGAAGAAAAAAAATTATCTGAAATCAGCAATTTTGCTTTGAGATATGATCCTAGAACAGTAGGCTGACTCACCCAAAATGTCTGTCTCAGTCACAGGAATAGAAGGAATGGAGGTCCATTCCTCCAAAGCCTTTTGTGTCTATCTGTATCTTTGTCTGTTCTCCCGTCTGCTGTCTGTCTGGATTGGACCTACCCTGATGAGGGGGATTTTCCTGGGAAAGTCATATGGAAAGAAAAAAAAAGGCTTAATAGTAAAAGCATGTTCCATTATATTTCTTTCCCTTTGTGTGTGTGGTGTGTGTGGTATGTGTGGTATGTGTGTGTGTACATTTTATGAGTGGAGCTCCTTTTTAGCACACTGAAGGCATTGTGTTTTTCCTCCTCTGATCATCAGAAGAGCAACCTCTATGAAACTGTGGCTTCCTGTACACACTGGGGCGAGGCAGGGTATCTAGAGAGGAGAGAGGCGGGGAGAAAAAGGAGCAGGGAGGGAGAGAAAGAGAGCCAGGTGGAGTTTACCTCTAGGTTAGATGGTGAGCATCAGCATTCGGATACAATTGTTCAGTCGAAGGTGTAAAATGGATATAGCCAATATTCTGTTGTCTACCAATCTAACAACTGAAAACAGCCCTCTTCAAGCAATGTTTGCTAAAATATACGATTCCGGCCTGAACATATAAATTCAGAACCTGTTTGGAGCAGTTGGCTGCTTCTGGTTCTTTCCAAAGCCCAGCCAGTATGTACTGGTCTGCTATAATTAGCCAACTAGGGATATACTTTCCACTTTATTAGGTACACCTGTGCAATTGCTTGTTTATGCAAATTTTGAGCCACGTGGTTACAACTCAGTATGGATGTAGGTATGACCACGACCTGCTGAAGTTCAGCTGAGAGCCAGGGTGGAGAAGATCTCGGTGACTTTGAATATGACGTGGTTGGCAGTGCCAGACAAGCTGGTCTGAGTACTTCAGGGGCTGCTGACCTGCTGGGGTTTTTGACGCACAGAGTACAGTCCAAACAAGAGAAAATAAACAGGGAGCAGCAATTCTCTGGGCAAAGATGCCTTGTTGATGCCACAGGTCAGAGGAAAATGGCGAGACTGATTTGATCTGATAGAAAGGCAAGACAGTAAAGATGCAGAAGAGCATCTATGAGTTTGTGAAATGCATTTCCCACCATTTGTTCTTTTCAATATTATTAAAAAAGATTCAGTCCAAACTCAAACTCATGCAAGAAATCTAAAAACAGTGGAAAAGGTCTAGAGGTGCATGGAAAGATGACCTTGAAGGGAAGGTTTGAGATCATCTAAATTGGATAATTTAAATGTTTAGGTATTTTTTCCCTCCTTAAACAAAATAACAATACAAAATATTGAATACGACCAGCTTTCGGGATTATGTTAAACCTTATTTAAAATGTCCAGTCCAGTTTAGGGATGCACTAGTGATTTTTTTCTCTCTCTCTATTGTATAAGGATTTTCCAGAAACTCACTGAATCCTGTTATTTCCTCCCAGGATTGTATTACTTTATTTGGCCCTTTTTCGTTATGAGCAGGGACTGTTATAAAAACTCTCTGTGGTAGTGCTTTCAAGGACGCTGCTGCTGAGAAGCAAAAATAAGCCAATCAATAACCAAACAAGGACATGTGAGTTTGGTTATTTCTTCTACTACAGGGTTGCTGCTTGTCCTTGAGCCATAACTCTTTGTGTTTGTGCACTGGTTAATGACCATCAGCGTGGGCTCCACGTGTATACGTTTCCCATCTCAAAGCTTCAGATGTTGAAATCTGCACCCCAGTGAAATGACACCAGTGGCTCACTTGAAGGTTGGAAATCAATCTAAAATACAGACGTGCCTTAGAGAATGGTTAGCAAAGCAAATAAGTTGTATATCTTTTGGAAACCCGGCAGTCCTTGATCTTTCAGCTAATTTAATTCCTCAACAATTCCCACCCTCCTTCTAACCCCCCCCCCCCACACACACACACACACACTCATTCACCTGACGTCGCCATAAACCATGTTGTAAATGTCTTCCTAAGTCTTGCTGATTGCAGCCAACAAAGACAGCCTGTGTTCAATTCTCCATGCTCTCTCCCCTGGGTGCCCTCCCACCCTACACCCCCCTCTGCTCTGCCCTTCTGTTGTTATTAACCATTGTCTCTCTCCCTTTCCTCTTCCTTCCTTTAAGCCTGTGTATTTTTGGTCCTTTAGAACGAGCTCAAGATTCTGCAACTAAGAGCAGACGCTTATTTGACTTGTTTAAAAATTTTTTTATTCTAACACCTTCTTTTTAACACTGCAGACACACACACAGCCTCAAGGCCTGTCAGTCAGCAGAAAAAAAGTCAACTTTTTCTGCCTCTGTTCTCTTCAACTGTCTTCCGCACTACCAGTCTTAGACTGTCACAGAGTAGCTCCTTTTTGGATGCCACGGCTGTTTGAACAGGGCTCTTATTTAGTCCAGTATAAGGCGATACCAAGTGTGAAAGTACTGTACTGTCTGGAGCCTTTCTGTATTGGATGTATGCATTTTAAGGGTCGTGACCCCAGCTGCTATGACAGTGTTTCTGTCTGTTAGGAGAAGAGATGCTGCTTTCACTCAAACAGCTTTGTGTGATGATTTGTTATGACTGCAGACGTGTCTGCCCCAGCGAAACCCGGCTGCCTTCAAAGCCCTCCTGTCACTCGAAATATCACCAAAGAAATGAAACTAAGCAGGAAAAGCTGCTTTTTCTTCGTAACTTCTTTTTTAAGATCGAATTTTAAAATGTCGCAAATTTGACGTTGTATTGTTGCCACACTGAGTGCACAACTGCTGTGGTACCACTAGGTGGCACTGTTAGGTTACTCCTGGCGACCTCCAGAGCTGATTAAGAAGAGAGCATTTCCTAACCATACTCTACAGCCTAGATTTAAACAAATAAACAACGAATTTTTTTTCATAATGTCTGAATTTTTGCTTGTTATGTGATAATTTTATTTCTTAAATGTATTTTTAAGAGAAAAAAAAATTATTCTGTGGGGAGAAAAAAAGAGCAAAAAGCAGGTCCTGTCTTTCTGGATTCATTCTGCATCATGGCTATAACCCTAAATACCTCAGCAGAGTTATGAAGACTTCCCTTCAGTGACAAGACAAACAGGAAGACCTACAGCAGATCATGTGGCTGTGACAGAGCACATATGTAATCATCACTGAGTCAGTCAGTCTTATAAGAAAAGACTGAATACCGAGACAGGCTAAGTACTGTTGTAAGATCTTCAAGGTATTT
The DNA here is from genome assembly GCF_057381845.1 of Rhamphochromis longiceps. Classification (NCBI taxonomy): domain Eukaryota; kingdom Metazoa; phylum Chordata; class Actinopteri; order Cichliformes; family Cichlidae; genus Rhamphochromis; species Rhamphochromis longiceps. The sequence continues at coordinate 25,958,565 of NC_140576.1, forward strand.
AAAACAACCTGCCTGCCAAGTCGCTATGGAAAATGATCATAAGCCAGAAGGGCTGGAATCTACTGGGCCACACCATATTGTATTTGTTCTCATTTCTAATACTTACAGTCTTAGGGAACATATGCTAAAAATAAATATATGTCTAATATTTGGAGATTCAGGTCATGAACATAAAAGCAGTGGCAGTGCTGTCTACGGGTTCTACACAGATCTGAAGCTCTAGTGACGGAGCTGCTCTCGTTCTGGGTGACCTCGAGGTGCTTCGCACTGAAGGTCACCCTGGCAACAGCCGGCTGATTCTCGGCTGTCTCCTCTCCTTTCTTCTATCGTAGTCTGCCCTGCCCGTCGGCCATTTATCTTGCTGTAGTGCTTTGCTTCTGTAATGACTTTGTGAAACAAGATATCACTGTGATATTGGAGCAATATCCGTGCTCCGCCTTGCCGCTTTAATGGCTGCAGTTCGAAATGACTTGCATTTTTCGACAGTAGTTCTGAATTTTCACATCCTTGCGGTAGGATGCATCACCTTGGCCCTGCCTTTGTTTTGAAAACATCACCCGGGGATTTGAACTGATGAGTTTACGAGCACTTAACTGTACTGCCCTCTCCCAGCATGCCTCACCCAGCCTCAGCTCTCATCACAGGACAGTCATAACACCCTGCACCTAATGAGGAGATGAGAGCCACATCCACACAGATGGTTCCTGTTCCTGTGGCCTGCTGTGGATAATCTTTGTCAAACAGTTATTTCAGGTTTTGCCATTTCTTTTCGTTTTGTTTTGGGGACTTTTTTTTGGGGGGGGGGGGGGGGGGGGGGGTGTTGCATCCCCAATTCACTAACAAGCTCTTCACTAGATTTACAGCGATCCTGAAAGGTCAAAATGCAATAAAACAACAAGCCGCCTCAGGCTGCTCAGCATCTGTGTTTTTGCGTATGCATGTCTGCATGTGTGCGCACATCTGCGAGCAAGCGTGCCTGTCAACTGATTCCCTGAAAAGCGTGTTCTCTGTAGGCTGCTTTAGGTGCCCGAAGCAAAGTTGTTGTAATTAATTTCTTCCAAAAGGACCCTTGAAATATGAGTTGTGTGTACTCTGGATTGTTAAACTGTCGTCTACCACGGTGCTGCTGTTCAACAGTGAATGATGAGTCTCATTAAGCTAGGAGCGCCACACACATGCTGGTCTTCTGCAGCGTGACCCCGCTGATATGTCTTCTTGCATTCAGCCGGTGAAAAAAAAAGCGAAACAGCTAGACGCGCATCATCTTCGGCTAATCTGTTTGCCAGCTGGGAGACTGTGCCAGCAATACACTTATTGGGAAAGCTCTCATAACCACAACAAGCTTCAACCCTATTACAATAAGTAGCTTGTGGGCTCGGTTCTCTGAATGACACTCAGAGAAGGATTGCATCATTCTTGTCTCTAATCCAGTAGAAGAAATGTGACTGAGTGAGTGCTACTCTCAGTTTCAGTGTTTGAGATAGCTGAGGTATAAATATGTTGACTCATTCACAACCAGAATTTGCAGATGCTTTGCATTCTGCAGGTCACTCGCTCCTGTTGGTGATCGTAGTATTAAAGTTAGCAATCTCCAGATATTTGGTTCTCACGTAAATAACTGCTTCATATTTTGGGTCACAAACATGCAAAGAGGCAGTTGAACTGTAAGATTCTAAATGACAGAACTGATGAGCAGATTTGACATATTATCTTCCAGGTGAGACTGTAACGATAAACACATCAAGAGTTAAATGGTGTTGGTTCAGTGAAGCATGGATCATTTTTCACATCGCCCTTTTGGCTGTGCTTTACTTGCACGTGCACAATCCATCATGTCATACAGCTACTGGTGACAAATGCCCTTGTCTTAATGCATGCTAGAGACTTTCTCATTTGACATAAATACATACACGCACACACATAATGCAGATCTTGAAAATGGAGCTCATAATTTTGCAGTTTTATGCCTGGCAACAAGGTTGTTTGTGACGTTGCTCTGCATGTTTGTTGTGCTGGTGAAGCTAGTTGCACCACATCATCATCCTCCCTCTAGTTGTCTGACCTCACATACCCCATGTTTTCATTTCATTTTGTGCCAACTTTTTTCCTTATTTGAACTATTTATTTTGACTCTTTCTGTTTCTCTTTCTATCTCTGCTGCACTGTAATCTCTACTGAGCCGTGCATAATCACAGGCCATCTGGGCGCTGTAGGGAGAGATGAGCCTGCAGCTCGTCAGATGACCAAACCCATCATGGGTGGATAGAAACTTGCGTGTGCACTGCATCCTAATATACACACATGCACACAATCACACCTTTTAATAGTTACAAACCATCACAGGGCTGTACGCTTTCATCACACCTTTTAAGACCATAATCAAGGACATGCACCCTGAACAACGAACTGCATTGTTGCACAATGGAAGTAACTGCCGTGGTATTTGGAAACAAATCACACGTCTTTCAGCACTGTTTATTGATCTTACATGGCCAGAATGTTATGAATGTTTGTTGAAGTTGATTACCGGTAAGCTTTAAAGCATCTCTCCTTTCTTGTTTTTAAAATGTAGGGGTTTTTTTAAAGACATTTTTCAGATGTTTATTTTTAGATGCATTGACAATTGTTGGGAGGCTTTGTTTGCACTTACAGCAACATAATGATGTCTTCATCACAGGCCCAACACACAACCCTGTGTTATATACATAAATTATGTAAATATAGGCACTAATAAAGTGACAAATCCCGTTAATCCAATGTTGCCATGATACAGATTTTAAAATGTCATCAAACAGTTGGTGAATCTCTATCTTCTTGCAGTATTATCTGTATTAAAACCTGATGGATTTGTCGATAATACCAGCTGATATTATCACACAGCAGTTACCTCTGCATATTTGATTTGGCAGTTTTTTATGCAAGATGTCCTTCCTGATGCAGCTCTTGGGGTCAGGCAAATGTATAAACCACTACACAATGAAGTCCCATCAGAAATAACATTTATAATGACCAAGGAATGAAAATGAAAAAGGTAAAGCAAATAAAGGAGAAACACCCTTCAACCATGCTGAGTGTTGATGTTGCGTAGTTTGTCCACCAGAGGAGACTCAGCAATTTGGTGAGAACAGTTGGATAATTGTAAATAAGTAATTAAATAATAAAACAGAATGAATATTAGGGAAATTGGCTCATGTTTCCTGAGTATCGACTGATATACTGGAGTCACCAAATATCACCTAATATCGACATTAGTCTTAACAATCCTATATTGGTCTGCCTTAATTTTTATTAATATATTTTGTATTATTACATAACCTGTTACAACAAAACATTTTAAGTGCAACAATATTGTTTAATAAAAGCTGGTGCTAAATCATAGATTTATTTCTCTACTTTTTTGTTTTAGACTTCATTTCCAGTTTAGCATAAACATTCCCTACAGGTTTTTTTTTCTATTTTCATTCATTTTGGGAATGTAGTATCTTAACTATTCGCCTTTTTCTTTTTCTTCGTTCTTTGCTGTGCACCCACAACTGCTAACATGCCCTAAGGCCAGGCACCCTCAGACATCATGGGACCAGCGTAGAAAAATACTTTCTAGAGCTCCCCACCTCCATCTGCTGCAGTCTTAATAGAATGTAACAGCTGTTCTAGTGCATCGTCTTTCTGTCTGTGGTGGTGGGGGGTTAACATAGATACATGGATTATGCTGGGCTCCAGCCTCTTTGTAATTCAGATAAGACCTCTCCACTCCTGGAGATAAGTTTAAATATTAATAATGAATTAATAGATTCTCCTCTGGGTGAAATATTAATGAGCTCTTCTTTAAAGAGAGCCTTTGACTCCTAAGAGAGGAGGGATGACATTGCGCTTGTTAGAGTAATTTAAAACATCTCTTTGATTTTTTTTTGTTGCTGCTTGAGGATGTTTAAGGACTTAAGGCCAAGGTGAATTTCAGGGTCAGTATTTGATCTAACAGATATTTGGAAATGCCCATTCAAGTAGCTTTTGAACAAGGCTAAGTGACGTATACCAACAAAATCTGACACATGAGCTCAACTGTCTGTACTCATAACTAGAATCTGAAAGCTCTAATTGATCCTTCTATTGAATCTTTGTGAGTGCAGTTCCCCTTTGAGAAAGCTGATCCGGAGGCTTACCGCATCAAGGTGAATGTGTATCAGTAACAGCGGAAGACTAACGCTGTGTCCTTCCTCAACCTCTATCTTCTGCTGAGATTTCTCTAGTTGTTGTGTCTTCCTGGCACTGCAGGACCTTCAGGGACGTGAGAATGTGAAAGATTTCAATTTTCTCAGCTCAAACTCTCACACCTGTGTGTGTGTTTTTTAATAGTTTGCTAGTGGTGAGGGGTAGATTTATTCATATACATATGTGCTTGTGTTGTTTTTCTATGTGAGGACTGTTTGGAAAAATCCTGGAGTCGGGTCAACATGCTGTGGAACGTGAATTGCCTCCATGACAACACTACAGTGTCCTCCCTCCTGCTACCATCTGCAGGGTGCAATCAAGTGTGCCATGATGGCAACAGCTCACTGATTGATCTGAACTATTTAAAATATGCTGATTTATATATGTAGATTTGTGTACCGAGTCCTCTCTGACTCTAACTGGGCCAAGTCCTCAGTGTGCGCGTTGTCGTCAGTGCTAGAAAGAATGGGGAAAATCAGTGTGTGTTTTTTGCAGACTAAATTCAGCGCAGTCCTTTGAAAGTACGTTGACAGAACTTTGGCAGGCCGTCAAACAGCTTTGATACTTTGTTTTGCTTATTGTTGACTGCATTCTTGTGGATGTCTTGTAGAAATCAGCAGGTGGGGAACTGCAGGAGTGTACACAACATACTCAAATTTCTGTATGTCCACAGACGATAGCATTGGTAGCTAGATTTGGCAGCGTTAAACTGTTATTTTACAGTTTACCTACAATTTTTCAGTCCAGTATGTTTCAGTGTTCCTTAATAGGAGATCTTTTCTTGTCTATCTTTTTAAATCATGGCAAGCTATCTTCCTTGTGACAATTCCTCTATTCTTTGAGGTGCACGGATATAGGAATACCGCCTTGTCTGACATTAAACAACTACAAAATAAATGCCTACCAGATGCGTCACTGGAAATTATTTTAATTATGTAAAATAACTGAAAAAAAACCAATCACATCAATACTAAATTAATGAGGAAAAAATACTCTGCATTTACTGTATACAACTTAATTCCCATTTACATTTTCTTACAGCCCAGAAGAAAAACATACATGTGATTTGTAGGGCTCGTCTCCCTCGCTGGTCTTCATGTTTTTCCTATTAAATCACAAAAAACATCCTTATGTTCCTTTGAATATACTCAGTTGAGTGATATTTTCCAGTAAGACACTGATGGAGTGGAGTGTGTGTTAGGCTATTGGTCATCCTGTTGGACAGATGTGTGTGGCAGATGCTATGTTTAGGTCAGTAGAGCGAAGAAGATTTAGACTAGCGCTAGTTGTCAATATTCCAGTGGTTTTTAATGTGTGACAGAGACTAAATAATCACACAAAGGTTCCTCTTTGTGGACAGATGGAAAAAGATTGTTGTTGTAATTAGTGAATGTAATAAAGGGTGACAGAAGGGAAGAAAAGCTGTGCCAGCTTGCTGTATCACTATCCTATGCAAGGGAATTCATCTCTATCTAAATGAGGTTATTCCAGCCTATAAAATGAAAATCAGTCGTCTCTTTGCTCCTTTTTTAAAAGCAGGTTCTGGTCTGAGCTGTGAATTCAGCCTTCGATTAATGAGAAAATCGCAGCAAGATGGCGAGAGGTTCAACATTCCTCCCTAACACACAGCTCACATTCCTGTCTTTGGTGTAAAGAGGGGGCATGAGCACCATGCCTCATTAGATAACCCACAAAGGCAAGGCTCTATTCTAATTTGAAATGGGTTTTTCCCCTTTTCGGATTGCCCTGCAGGGTGGCTGCAGCACTGATTCCCCGTCTGCTCTTTCCCTCCTGTGAAAAGATTTCACCTCGTCAGGTCTGCTGGGTTGAGCAGCGGATGTTAATGCCACGGAGAGCATTACCTCTTCCAGCGTCCAGCGTGATGCATAATTCACTATGCTGAGAATTTCACCCAGTTCAGCTAGAGGTGGCCTAGAATAAGCTGCTAGAGGTGAGTCGGTTTGCAAAGGAGTATGCCTTTACTGCCCGTTCACCATGAATACAAGAGGATCAATCGGGACCTATTTTAACCCACTCTGAGCCACTCTCAACTCCCCTCCAGTTTGTAAAACCCTTCGTTTTCTGAATTTAAATCAAACTCAGACACCCATCCCCCTTTTCACATTCACCATCTCTTCCGCTCTTCTCGTCACACTCTGCTCTAAAGCCCTGTTATCGTTTTAAATCGAGGGTTTTCCAACAGTGTTTCCATGGTTATCGGTGGCATTTGTCTGTGGGTTCACAGCCGGTGTCGGGCAATGTCACCCCGTCTTTCAGGCTGATGTCAACTATTGAGTGTGTAGAGGGGGAACACGGAGAGACACGGAGGAAGGGGGTGGTTGTAATTATATGTGCATATGAAGAGGGTTCGAGCAGCTTGGGCGCGTCATCCTGGCAGCTTTTGTGATCCACATGTCTGTGGGGGGAAGTCACGCAGGGACACGGATGTACTCCCCGGAGACTTGTGGTTAAAGCAGCTCCCCGAGAGATACAAATGATCAGAAATACAGATGATGTTTGTTTTGGGGTTTGTTTTTTTTGCAATAGTGCTGAAGGTGTCAGTTCATAACAGTATTTATATAATGGATAATTTGAGGTTGTCAGATGTGAGTGAAAATCCAAAATATTTACATGGGAAAAAACATTGTAGAACAGTTCGAGCAACAGTTTGAGTAATTTAAACAAGAATAGAAATCCACAAATCTAAATATTTTCTACCTTTCTGTGTTTAATATCATTAAAATTTCAATAACTCTGCATTTGGGCTCTTTGCAGGATAAATCAAGCAATTAAAAGAACATTTTTATGAGTGTTTTGTGATCATTTTCTAATGTCATTAGCAAAAAAAATGTGTTTGTTGCCACACCCCTTCGTGTTTCCAGCAAATATCTGAAGAATATCCTCCCTTCACCTTCCCTTCACTTGAGCTCACTTATATCTTCACACACTCATTGAACTACTACAGGCACACCCACTAATACTTACACACACTTCCCCCATCTTTCATTCGGCTGCTTCTTTTCCTCTCTCCCTCCTCCACTCTACCCACTCTCACTTAACTCTCCCCTCCCTCTCCATCTCCCCGTTTTTCCCCCCCTTCCTCCAGCCCTCCTCCTCCTAACCAACCCGGGCCGTCATTAGTTTCCATGGTGACAGTTAGGGAGGTATTATTGCGTGTTGAGAAGTGCTCCTGGCTTCCTTTCAGATCGGTGGCGGCGGAGGCATTGTTTAGCCCACTGCTGTGAATGGTGTGGGGATCAGGATGGGGAGAGCGTAGGACAGGAGGAACGCATCTCTTTCCTTTTTTTTTTTTTTGGGGTGGGTGGAAGGGGGGGGGTCCACTGACACTCTCTGCGTTTGTAGTCTGTGGAGGGAGGAGGAGGAGAAATAGGAGGAGGAGCAGGGAGGGAAGTAGAGGAGGAGAGAGAGGGATGAGTAAGAGAGGCAGCGTGGTGGTTGGAGAGAGTCGATGAGGGAGCAGGAGTAGTAGCAGCAGCACGTTCACACCGTCTCCCTGAGAGCGCCGTGAAAACATCCAGACTTCTCTCTGCTGCAGATCGGACTCTGCTTTTTACTGTTCATATGTTTGTCACACAGCAGGAGCGACAGAGATTTCAGACAGAGAGCGAAAACTGAGCAAACATCGGAGGTAGATGGCAAACTGAGTTTAGCCGGTGAGTTACTGATGTCGCTTCGTCATGTGTATATCTTTGTGGGAGCAAACATTAATTCATGAGCTCACTTGTTCAGCATTTAGTTTACATTTTTGTTTTAGTTTGTTTGTGTAGCAGGTGCTGCCTCTGCTGCTGCTGCTGCTTCACAAAATTAATGTGTTTTCCTCCCAACCAAAACTCAGTCTGGGTTATGTTTGGGTGCATGGGCTTCTAGCTGTCTGATGAATGTGGGCTAATTCTCGCTGCCCTCTGAAATATACATGCAAGACTGCATGTTTTATTGAGTACGTACATTGGGGGCGATTTTCTGCTGCCTTGCTTCTTGGATACCCTGCAGTGCTTTTTCAGAGAGCAAGGCAGTATATGTGTGTTTTTCAGTTCGAGTTTGTTTGGTTTTCTCTTTCATCCAAACTGCAGTGGGTAATTAGGAGTGAGAGATGAGCCCCCCGGCTTCTCAAACAAGTGATATGAGGTGAATAATGTAATGAGCGACAAACGCTGCCAACTTCATATTACTGTCCTTTTTAATCACTTTCACTGAAATGACTTTTCAGCTGAAAATTTGGCAAGTTCCAGTTAATACAAGCTCGCTGAAGGAGTGGATAAAGTGACACAGTGATGACCACTACTAGCTCAGTGATGTCATTACATGGCATCATGACAATAATTTCCCAGATGATTAAAGCTTAACAGATTGCCCAGACAGCACCTTGTGTATGATGTCTGTTATTTTCCACTGATATGTTTCTGTTTGTATTCATTTTCTTTCTTTTTTTGCGCAACTATATAATTAAGCTTACTGGGGAGGTGTCTTGTGGAAAGGGGAGTCTGAGTGTTTCTATGACGACTGGTAGCAGCTGTGTGAGCTGAGGCTGAGTGTGTGGCAGACATTGTGGCATTGCCTAGAGACTGCCGCACTCAGTCTAATCAACGACCCCTTGACCCAGATCAATGGGATGATGCTGAGCCAAGCAGCCATGTAGTCTGCCTGGCATGTATGTATTGTAGTACAGTGTTGCACAGCTGCTTACATTTCCTGGCTCACCACAGGCTTGAGTGGTGTCAGAGTGGTCTGATCCGCTTAGATTGGTGGTGGTATTAGTCCAAAAAACAGGCTTTTCATTCATCAATGCAATCATGGTGATTAGATGTATTCAAGTGTAAGTAAGACAAGTAGAATCTCAGCTTTGGTAGGTACTGGAATCCTGAAGTGGGTAATTTTGCATATTAGGTTGGCAAAATAGCAATGAAAGCCAATTTTAACAGTACATATTTATAGAAGTATATTTAGAATTCTTTTAGTTTTACGCTTGAACTTCTAAAATGAGCAGACAAGTGAGGAAATGATCAAAGGATGAGGGTTCACTCCCTGTAATTCATGTTGCTGTCAGTAGAGAAACAAGAAACTGAAAGGCTCTGAAAGTTGTCGGAGATGGGGATGGAGACTTTGACTTGGTTGGGTTTAGACCCCAGTCACAGAGGTCTAGAGTTGGTGGAGGTTGTTGGCGATCGCTAGGTGAAATTAGGCTCAAAGAGGTATATGGTGCTGTAGTGAGGAGCGCTTTGCAATTGCTTTGGTCACTAGCAGATTACCACGGTTGCCCGCTGTTTCTACAAATATGCTGATTTGCTTGGCACACTTGGCAACCATTTAAAAACACTTGTAACCAGTTATTTTTACCTAGCAACCGGTCGTTGCCAGGTGGCTTCTGTACTGGCCTGTGTGACTGGGTTTAAACCAAACTGAGTGTTGTGTAAATAGGTCTGTAGTGTGCTATTTTCTGCTGTGTGCTACATTTCAGAAAAACTAAAAACTATCCTGACCTGATTCTCTGAAAGTTATCCAAACTTCATGTGTGAAAGCAGCTATATTTTCTTTCCAGGTTAATGTCTCTATGTCATTCTCTGCGCTTTCAAAGTAACACAGTCTCACTGCAAAAGCTGCCGATGCTTTACTAAAACCAACGCATACCTCTTTTATTTGCTTGAGGATTGGTCAAAGGTAAAAACTAGCCAAATCTGCTCCTCTGTGACATTGACGCAATAAAAACATACAGGTTGCGTACAGGAGCTGTGAGCACCATAAGCTGATATTTATGGTTAGGCTGACATGTAGAAACTGCTCAAGGCCAACGCACAAAGACACACACAGTGTGTCCTTGTGTGAAAGGCAAAATTTCAGAACCCCTGGGCAGTGGAAAAAGTCGTGAGTCATGTTTCACCCATTTTCCTGTGTCTGGTTAGGTTTACTTCTAGAAATAAGCCAAAGGAAAGGTTTTCAGCCCACAGTGTCCACAAGTATTTAATACAGGGGTGGGTCTGTAACTGTGAGGGCAGCCATTCTGTGGAAGTCATTAGATTTGATCTCTGTATCTCTGCATCTGTACACCTGTTGGAAATTCTTCCCTGTCCCGGAGTGAAGCTAATGTGAAGCAAATTTGATTATGTAATCTGTGTCATGTCGATGTAAACTGATAAAGATGAGGCCCTGCCTTATTTATCCCAGAGCTGGGAAATCCAGCATCATACTTGTGGTTTTTCCTCCATTTATTGGTCAAATCAAGAGGAAGGAAGCGCCTTATATTGGTCAGAGATGCTGGAGAACTTGTGGTGACACTGACCAGACCACACGCAAACAGAAAAACACACACACACACACACAAATGCCATGCTCAACAGTCAGCCTAATTAATGTACTTCATCACCCTAGTAATTATACCCACAACTTCCTCTTATTCTGGGGCACCTAGGGTCTAGATGGTGATGGTATTTCCTGTGTTGGTAATGTATAATTATATGAATCAGCCTCAAGCGATCAGATAAGGGTGGATCAGTGTACTGCTGTCAGTGTCATGAAGGCATCTAAATAAAGCTCAGTTCCTGTGTGATATTTCACTTTGAGTTTAAAAGTTTGTTTACATTCTTAAGGTTGGAAGTAAGGAGACACAAGCGTTTTACTTTCTAGTATCATGTGTGTCCTTGCTCCTTCGCGTGCATATGCCTGTGTGCGTTTGTGTTTTACTTCTCCATTTGGTCGGGGCAGTCACTCGGAAAGTGTTAGGCGCTCTCTTGTCTCTACTGAAGCGCGTGTGTTGTTTTTGTACAAGACATTGGCATCACACAGGAAGGAAGAGAAAGAAACTGCATACAAGCACACATTAACAAGCAACATTCTAACCTAGTTAAACTCAATTATGAGAAATATTTGCATCTTTTACTCTGACCTCCTTCAGGAGAAAAGGCCACTTGCCTCTAACTGTGGCCTGCTGGTATTTCAAAAAGCTCAAAAGGCTTCAGTGTTAAATTGTCTTTGTAGTTGTCTCCTACTGCTGTGGAAAGGATGAGATGGCTTCCAGAGGCCAGTAACGAGATATTTAATGATTTTCTCCTGCAAGGCATAGTGTGAGTGTATGTAAGGTACACATACACATTTGCTTGCATAGATGTTTGTTAGCAGACAGCTTTTTAAAATATTTTTATGGGATTTGGTGAATCCCTTCTTGCCATATTAACTTCGGAGGGGGTTGTTAATGTCTCCTCATAAAATGCAGAGTCAGTACCTGTGCACTCATGGTTGCAGTAAGTGTGGGAGCTACCATAAATGGTAATTTTCAAGACAGTGAGCTTTTCTTTTTGATCTTCCATTTTTGTATGTCATTTGGCTTGACTCATGTTTCTCACCAGATAAAGTGAGTGAAATGTGGAAATGATTATTTTGATCTTATATTAAAAATTTAGATCAACATTGTTTTTTATTTAAAAGGGTTGTTTTATACATCTCTGCTTAATCTTTGATGTTGGCCAGTCAATCACAGGAAGCTGCAGAAACAGCAGCCCGCTAATTGGGCCGTCTTCGATGATTCCTTGCCTCACTCCTCAGACACCCCATGACAGAAAAACTAAAGCATTTAGCAGACGTGACGGATGAAAGGTGGGCTAGAGCTACCTGCTGCACGCAGTGGTGATTCTCTGCAGCTCTTTCTATACAGATTTAACAAAGGCTCTGATTTATCCAGCCGTCATGGGATATACAATATGACAGCTATCAGGGGTAGATCATTTCAAGTGTGTGGAGCTCTTATGGATTGTAGTTTGTTGTTTCCTGTCAGCACAGAGATACTTAATGTTAAAGAGAACATATAACAAGTGGAAGCTGATGGTGGAAATGTCTACAGAGATTATATTTGAGTAATGAAGCTGAACAATAACTAAGTTGATTTTTGATGTTGTAGAGAGATTTTATAGGCTAAAGAGTTAATGGGTTAATCAGGAAATAATGAGTACATTTAAGCTTATAAAATCATTTGCTGTAGCCTTAATTGGATTTGCATTTTGTATACATAAAGGTCATGAAGCGATCCTTTGATGTCTTGTGTGCTCATGACTTGCATGTTAAGCACGACGCAGACTGTAAGGACTGCAGATTGTATTGCCAAAGGAGACAGTCTGTTATCTGTAAATCAATATAGGCTCAGAGGGTCAGTTGGATTATAGCAAAAATCTTGGTAAACGATTTACAAGAGCTTTGAAAAGTGTGCGCATGCAGCGGCAGGCCAGCATCTCTGTTTGGGTTTAAGCAGCTCAGTGTACAAGAAGCTGGTCCTAGTGGTCCTCCTGTCTCCTGTGTGGGTAAATGAATGCGGATCAGAGCACTGTAGTGCTGTGCTGTAAGTTAAAAATTCTGGAGCCATTACAGAGGAAACAGGAGCCTTTATTGGTCTGTCTAGTGTACACCTGGTTTCTATAACAGGCCTCTCCCTGTACAGCCATTTCTGTGTGAACTCGTTTGCTTGTGGCTCTTGGCGTGTCTTGGCTTCTCGCTCCCATGTCTTAGCTTTTTCTGCCCTTGACAAACTTCAGCTTGTTTTCATTTTTTTTAAATTTCCATGCAAGGTTTCTCACACAAAAAATGTTAATTTAGGCTTCTTTCTCATTGGCATTTAAAAGTATTCTCAGTTTTCACATTTGAGTGAGTAAGAAATTGCAGCCAGCTAGTGTGAGGCACTGTGTTCGAGGTTCGGGCAGACTGACAGGAGCTGCTTGCCTCGGATCCTTCTTGCTCCAGAGATCCCGTTGCTGACGCTGCCTTTCAGGAGCCAAGTGACATTTTGAAAATGATTCTTACGTCAAAGAAGATGTGTCAGGGTTGAATGTGCGGTGACCTTTCTGTCTCTGTGTGTGTATGTTGGGAAGAGTCCAGTGTGCACAGAAGAACAGCACACAGGGAGGGGATAAGGCTTACACCCAGCTCCACGCCCGCATCCTTTCTTTTTCATCAACCCAGCCCTTAGACCAACCAGGAATGAATCAGAATGGGTAACAGGTTGACCTGTACTGGGCAAGGATGTCCCGCTCTGGGACTCTTCATGTGTCAGCAGCCTGATAGACACTCCTCTCCGCATGCTGACATCCATCCTGCCTGGAACAGATGCAGGGTGGTGTTGTGGCCACCCTTCCACCTCACCCACTAGTGCAGCATCACTTTGACAACAGAGGCTGTAACAGGGGGCAAAAAAGCAGTAATATGATTGTGGCCCAGTGTGTAAAATGTAAATACATGTGTTGGAAAGATTTGAAAGGAACGATGGTTACATTTTGGCACAATGTTGCGAACCAGATGAAATAAATTTACAGAATTACCAGAATGTTTTTACACCACTTGGCATCTAATCATTAGTTATTATTAATCTCTGGCAACAGTGTGTTTTGTCTTGTCTTCTCCCCATCACCCCCATCCGACTGCTACCTGAGGTTTTTTCCTGTTAGAAGAGAGTTTTTCCTTCCCACTATCACCAAGTGCTTCTCCAAAGTGGGTTGTTTGATGGTTGTAGTTTTCTCTGTATTTTATTTTGGGTCAACCTTAAAATTTAAAGTGCCTTGAGGTGATGGCTGGCTAAATACCTTCAGACAGTGTTTGCTTAATCACATCATCCGTGGTTTGTTCAGTAGTTAAAATAGCCAATGGGGAATAACGGACGCATTTAGGTACACAAAAATAGTGGACCCCTGTTCACTCTAATTTCCTGCTTTTACTTGTTTTTTCCATCACACACGTGCATAATATGATACGTGCTGGAAAAGCTGGTTTCGGTAAACCAGCTCTGCATGCGCCACTTCCTTCTGTTGTTTTGTTGGGCCTGGCTTTTCCAAAGGTGTAATTCTGTGGAAATGTGAGGTGTGAGTGTTGCATTTTATTTGGGAAAGGCAACGTTTTGGTCGGCTGTGTTTTTGGTTGGCCCTGATGGTGTTTCTGTGGCTGCAGTGGAAAGCTTTGCAGCCTGCTGTAAAACCTTAGCAGATCAGAGTTTAATGGTAACAGTGTTAACATGAGTTAAGTGTTAGACTAATTTTGTGGTGCGTACTGCAGATGGGTTTCTATAAAGTTAAGTGACTGGGCAGAACAGCCTGCATGTTTTGACGTGTACGTTTGCACATTTGTTGGTGTGAATGCAAACGGTGGATACTTTTCCTTGCTGCAAGTGACACTGTGCTCAACATTTATTGACGTGCAGTCAATCATTTCAACGATCGTGCTGTCAGCTGTTGAAGCAGTTTGTGACTGGTCCTGTCCAACACAATGATTGGTTAATCCCACGTATCAATGTCTGGTCAAATAATCAATGATTTGATGCTTCAGAGACCTTTAATCAGAATGAGGGGCGATCGAGCTTTGATCCAGAAGATTAACATGAGCAATACTCGAGACAGTGTGGCCTTAGTAAAATAGGGAATCATTGAATTTGAAAATGCTTTCTCCGACTGTAGGTGCTGGTGACTCAAGGAGCAGACCTATGTGTAAAGACTTACCCATCCCCCACGGCACTGGAAATAGTATTTTTCTTTTCTCTTGAAATTTTCTCTACCAGTAAATATGCGTCGAATATACTTAAACTGGGAGGAAAAGATGGGCTTTCCTGTGAAACCTTGCTTGTACTGTTGTGAAGACAGTCCAGCCTGGTTTTTGTTTTTCACAGTGAAAGCCCCCATTGAGAGCTGCTACAGTAGGTTTCAGTGAGGCTCCAGTAGTTTCTGGGACAGTTAGGCAGTCATCTCCACAGGCAGGTTTGTAAACCCCCTTGTTCTCCTGTGTGTGTGTTGCCCTAATTGCCAATCTGTAGCTGTTTTCTTTGCAGCAATGCTCTGGGCTACAGTAGCACACTGCATCCAGTCAGACAGAGGCTTGTTTCTCTGCACCCTGCCTCATAAAAGTCTGTGTAGAGTGTTTGCCGTAGCATGGAGTAGCTGTGAAATGGAGAGGCCGGCGTGCAACCGTCCTGTCAAATCACATGTTTGATGAAAAATTTTAACCATCCCTTTGTCACGTCCTCACATCATTGTGCTACTTACTGTAAAGTCTGAGTGCTCTCCAGTGACTATCACGTATCGGTACAGATGACTGCTGATTGTACTGGCCTTGAGTCACACTGTTCAAAAAAGGTCAGTGTGTCATATCTCACCCTCAGCATTTCTTCAGACTGGCTCTCAAGGACACAACAGGAAATGAAGGATGCTGTTAGACTCAGGCACATGTTTATACATAATAATATGACTACTGGAGCTCTGGCTCGTGTTTTACTTTCTTTCTGCTTGCAACTGTAGACGACAGAATACCTTCCAATTGAAAAAGAAATTAACACTTTATTAAAACTGTGCATCTACTAAAAGCACAAGTAGTTTACTGTGACCATCTTGCGATATTATTAGCCATAATAAAGGCAACTGTTGGGATAGCAGTTGCCTCTTCTTTTATTTCTCAGGGTACACGGAAGCACGATTGATTTAGTTTGGGATGCCACTTCGATATTAAGTCTTCAGTCTTTGTTTATGTTTAGCTTTTTCCACTTGGTGACAGTGTATAATTACAGGAACTGGAAACAGATGGGCCTGTTTTCTTAGTATATTTACATCTCTGAGTGCTCTGTGCATGCTGCACAGAATGTATAAATAAAGGATTTACCCTCCATATTTGAAAAGTGAAACCAAGTGCAAATAATCTGCACTCCTTCTAATGCCCAGCAGGGGGCAACTCTACTGGTGGCAAAAACAAGATCATCAGATAGCATAGAAGTCCTGAAGGAAATATATGTACTTCATAGTTGATGTGTTATAATGGTGAACACTGCACTGATTCGTTTAGGGTCTCAATTGCCAGTTTCAGGTTTTAGTTTTTTTTTTTTTTTTTTTTTAAAAAAGCATGATGAGAGGCATATATCTCTCTCTCTCTCTCTCTCTCTCTCTCTCTATTTATATATATCTATATATATATCTATATCTATATCTATATTAGTGCTGTCAATAGATTAAAAAAAATTAACTAACTAATCTCACAATTTTCTGTTATTAATTGCGATTAATCTCAATTACTTTATTAATAGCCTGGCTCCAATTACATTTTTTTATTCTTTATATTTTAAGTAATTATCGTTGTTCACCAAAGTCCAGTGGTCTCCGGTGAGAGCGACATTCCTTACTTGCACAAGCTTGCTGGACTGCTGAGCCCTCTGGTCCCCATACAAAGTGTGCAGTCTCGACACAATGGTTCCTCTCGAGGGCAGATTGTAACACTCATCTCCTGATGCAGCACGAATGACTTCTCTCAGTCCATCATCTTCTACTATGCTAACTGGTCGGCAGTTTTTAGCTATCCAAACAACCAAGGAATTGGTTACCTTTTCTCTCACATTTTTTGTTATTCGTCCACAAGCACCATACTCCTGAAGCGTAGACTGGCGAGGTCCCGTAGAGGTGGATTCAGTTGGGTGTTTTGCTCTCAGGTGATACGCCAGTGATGAACTGCTTCTGTGGTACTTGAATTCAGCGTTGCAAATTGTGCATCTTACTCTCGTTTTGTCCAACAAGCCATCAGGCAACTTCTTAAAGAGAAACTTTCCACCCAAAAGTCCGCCCTCGTCCATGCTTGCGTGTGTTAGCTAGTGTTAGCTAGATAGTAGCATGGTGTCACTTCTTCTTCTTCTTCTAATCATTTCTGTCAGGCCAAACGCCAGCATAGCACACTGTTGCCCCCTCCTCCAGAGGTGCTCATGAATTTAAAGGTCTTAGATTACAGGAAATTAATAAAAAAAACAAAATCAGCGTTAAATTTTTTTAATGCATTAAACATTTCGCGTTGATCTTAACAATTAACGCGATAATTTTGACAGCACTAATCTATATCTATATATATCTACCGGTATATAGATATATATAGATATATATTAGGGCTGCCACAAACGATTATTTTGATAGTCGACTAGTCACCGATTATTTTTGCGATTAGTCGACTAATCAGATCATCATCCATTAGATGTAAAACTACAGCTTATTGCACCAGCAGCATCTGCTCTTATATAACTATCATTAGCTTACAGCTTTAAGTGTTTAAGGTCTGTGCTAACTAAAAATAAAGACAAGATGATAGTTTATTAAATTTTAATGAAATTTGCAGATTGTTTCGGTGAAGTTTAATAAACTCCTTGCTATCTAAAATATAACAGGACACTGGAGTATATTCTGGAGCATCTCACACTTCTGATAATCAGCTGTCTGCTTGACGTTTATTCAGCTGTGTAAAAACTATAACTTTAATCTCAGACAAACTGATTTACTCAGGAACAAATAAAATACTAAAAAAAAAAAAGCCAAACAATAACATTTTAAGTTATCTAAGTGACTCATATATATATTTAACCTGAGTAGCGAAAGACGGCAGTGGGTTTGAAAACGATTTGCGGGGAGTCCGGTGTTCTCACGGCGCTAGTGAGCCTAGCCCCCGGCTCGCTAACGAGCTAGTGGGTAACAGATGTCTCCGAAAACGTCGGAGCGCTTTTGAAAATATGTGGTGTCCTGATAAACTGAGCAGATATTTGAGGTTTACACAGCTACATTCTCGCCTGAAAATATGTTAAACGTTTATTTTGTGACCCAGAAAGAATAATAAGAGTAACATTAAAACTAACTAGCTGCCGCCATTGTTGGAAACTGCGCTGGGCCGCGCTATGAATTCTGGGACACAGCTACTTCTTCTTCTTCTTCTTCGGGGTTTAACGGTAGCTGACATCCTTGTACATGCAATGCTGCCATCTTCTGTTTCAGTCCGTTATTACACTCTTAAATCCTGCCACTTATTCCTGCGTCTTTTGTGATCGTACAAAGTTTCAAACGACGCGTCGACTATTAAATCAGTCGTCGACGATTTTGATAGTCGACGTAATCGTGACTAGTCGACAAATCGTGGCAGCCCTAATATATATAGATATAGATATCTATATAGATATATATTTCCCCCTGCTTTGGTTTAAGAGACATCAAATTGTCTCTCAAGACATCAAATCAAGTCCAGTGGCTATGTTCATAGTGGAAGTGAGGCTTGCTCACCCAGGATGAGGGTGACCCAGGTCATCTACTAGCTAGGGGTTAGTGGTTCAATCCCTGGCCATTCTACTCTGCATGCCAACTTGTCCTTCGGGTAGACACTGGACCTCATTCATTGGAGTGTGAATCTTAGAAAGATAGCACTCGGGCAAAGAAGATTTATTGTATGAAAGTGCCTTGAGTGGTCAACTAGAAAAGCACAATATAGGAACCAATTCATTACTGCTTTGTGAGTTTTACTCTTAGATTATGAGGCTATGACTTTAACACCTTCTAGCAATCCGTTGCCTGCTGAACCTTTTTCTAACCTCTCAGCCTCTCTGCCTTCTCATCCCAGAAAATCACAATCTGTGGGAGCTGCTGAAATCTTCCCACTTAGTGTGGGAGACATGCCATTGTGCCTGCTATGCCCACTGACCTAATTCAGCTCAGTGCCTAATAAGATAAGATAACCTTTATTAGTCCCACACGTGGGAAATTTGTTAATGCCATACCAGTGAAACTTGGGGTGCCGCTAATTGTTAAACAATAAATATTTTCTACAGTAGGTTAAAAAAACTGATGGGTTGACAAAGAAAATGTGATTGTTTCTCATTACAGAGCATGATGAGGAGAAGATGAATATAGATTTTTAAGCTGTAGCCAGATGCTGCTGTATATGATTGGATAGCTGTTGATCCTTGTGTACTTTTGTGTGTGTATGACTGCGTGCATGTGGAGATGTGTGTGGGTTAATAAAGCCTGTGTGATTGTCAGAGACTGAGATCTGCCCTACTGTCGATCCCAGGGCAGCTGCTGTTATACTCACACCAGTATTTTCTCTCTCTGCTTTTTTTTTAAATTTCCTGGTTTGTACATTTGGGTTTTTATCCTTTTATAGTGTCGTTTCAACCAGTTTCTTATATCTAGAAAAGTAAATACTTTTTTTATAGTTATTTATAGCTTTAATTTTCTTTTTTGAACATGTCACCTTCTTTATTTCAGTCCCTCTGTGTCCCAGCTGCAACATGTATTTAAATTCTGTCTTCATCTATACATTTCTATCTATCTTTGTTTCTTTTTTTTTTAATGATTAAGTTGATTTCTGAAAAGTAGATCAAGGTCATAGCACATATTGGTATGGCAGAGGGAGAAATGAGACAAAGCAAAATTCCTTTGTTTTCTTAGCCTTGCTATTTTTCTACAAGACAATGTGTTCCTGTCCAAGCCAAGAATTTAAGTGGCTCTGTGGCTCAAAGTTCATTATAAATCTAAGAGTCGTTTAATGAGAGCTTGCTGCTCTCTGGCTGAGTCGTTCAGGGTAACACGGTGGAAATAAAACCAGTATTATTCTGAATGAGACAGTGAAAGAAAGTTATACAGACACAGACAGAAGGAAAGGAAGAGAGTGGGTATAATGAAGGCAGAAAAGCTAAGAAATGTGATGGTGACATAGGAAATAATGAGGTACACCACCCAAACTGGATGTCTTGCCACGTCTTGGTGGGGAACTGGGCGGGTGGTTGGTTGAAGTTATCAGAGTGGCGCTGTCAGCTCTTCCTTACCCAGGGTTGCTTTGTGGACAGGAGAGCTGATTGAGTAGCTGTCTGAGTGGGGAGACTCTGCTGACTGTGAGCGATCCATCTCTGGGATGATGGGTAATAAATGACTCTGTGGGGGTCGCCTCGGGGCTGAAGGTGATTGACAGGGTAGCTACGTCTGTGCATTTTCCTTGTGCGTGTTTGTGTATATTTTGAACCTGAGTGTCTTGGGGTCTGGGGAAAATGGAGAGAGGAGAGAGTTCTGAGTTATTTTCTCGGAACTTTGAATTAGCACGGTGAAAATTTGAGATGTCTATCTCGAAGGTTTGATTTATGGAGAGTAAAGAAAATGTTTTGCTCTGTTTTTTGTTTTCAGTGGTGGAAACAAGCTTCTGTACTAATCTCAGTATCCCTGGTGAAAATGAGCACATCTAGCACATTATACTACGGTTTGTGCTCACACCCAACTAGGGAGACAGAGACACAGCTTGAAAGGTACAAGTCCAACTCAAAATCATTAAATTTTGCTGCCATGCAACTTTTAAAATGCTCAGAGCATCGCATCATCAGTTGTTGATAACAAAGCAAATAGCAAAATGTAGTGTCCCTCAGCTAAACCATCTTTGCCCCACTGTTTCTCACTTTGCATACTAACTCATTCTACTGATGTGGCCTAGTCTGATTAGATATGTAATTTTATTTTATCTTTTTAAGTCTGAAAATTAGAACTTAGAGAAAGTTTGGAAGTTTAAGGCTTCAGCCGTACAGGCCTAATGACCTGTCGGCTACCCCGTGGCAACCACTGGATGTTGGATAAAAATGTTTGTCCACAGACAATTTGCTGAGTGGTTGCTGGAGTTTGCTAGCAGTTGCTAGGTAAAAAAAGGTCACAAAGAGGCTGCTACAATCCTCCTGATTGTTTTAGTTGCTAGCATATTGTTACAGTGGCTGTAGTTTACACAGAAGATCCCAGCTTATCTGCAAACACCCCCCGACTGCTTGTAAGGTGGTAGTTAAACTGAAAATTGTGACAAAAACTAGAAATGTCGCATGTACAGCGATGATTAACATCTATGTTTTTTTTATTAATTTATTTTAAATCCCAATTTTCTGTTACTTTCTTATACATTATGTTCATTTCATCATCCACCTGAGAATACAATGTTACGGTCTCCATTTGAATTTGTTTCATGTGCTACGGTCAACCTACATCTCCTGTATGTAACTTAACAGTCACCAGATTTGTATCCATGTTATTCGGTATTGAAAAGAAATATGTCTGCAGCATTGAGCATTAAAAGCAAATATTGAAAGCTTGCATTGATTCTTGACCTTGTTTACTTAACGTTGTAAACACACCTTAAGACTCATAATTTGATTAATTGTCATACAACAGAGACAATCTAACTACACAAAAGGCAAAAGCAATCAAACAAAGACTGATACACATTGCTGTGACGTGCTAATACAAGAAATACATTCCTTAGGTTTTTCTCTCATGATAGCATCACAATCCCGGACGCTTACATGCTTCCTGCTGATTAAAATCAAAGTGTCAGTATACGTACCTAAAGGTATCCGAATATTTCTGTGTATAAGGTACACGGCAACCATTAACTTTGTGTAGTTGTATACTGTGAAGCAGTATTTTGAAGTTACAACTCAAAGTCCTCACAGTCCTAAGCTGAGATTGCATTACATCACAACCATGAAAGAACAGGTAAGATTTACAGTGACTAATTGTTGGTTTTGCTGGGACAGGTTGCCATGTTAACGCACAGCCTTCAGGGTGTAGCAGTAATAATGTTCTCATATAATTTCTTTCTAATCGTGCTGTTCATTTATTCTTCAGTTACTGTGTGGGGAGCAAAGGAAATTAATGAGCTCATTATTCTCCTTTGTGTTTTTACAAAGCTCTCACTAAATTAGATAGATACATTATTAATATTGTCTCTTGAGTCCAAATCAATTAGGTGACTGCCTCAAAAAGGCGATTTTGTTGATTATCTAACTCTAACCCTTGTCTTTTGAGTTGTGCGCTGTGGGCAAAGTTTCCTGTGTTGTGGGCAAACTGTAAGATTATATGCTGAGATTCTGGGATTCCACAGTGACACATAATCATGTCATTTTGGCCCCGGGAGGAGCTGTTAGTATCAGGTTTGTCAGGTGAGCAAACAGGTGCAGGTCCTCTAACACCACTGGGAAAGGACAGGTGACTGTGCGTGTTTTGGTATAATGCAGGTTTGGGCTTTTAAAGGGCTGGTTAGGGTGTGTATGTCTGTGTTTGTTGGCCACAAAGAGTAGTCTCAGTTGCGTGCGCGCACACACACACACGGCACTCCGGAAAACTGGGAGGGCAGGATTTATTTTGGTTTAAACACTGCTGTGTGGATGACTTTTACATTCAGTTGCTCTTTGGACTTTGGATATCTGACACGGAAAGATAGGACGCAAGGTAATGTATTTATGGCACTCTTGGCTGTTTGTGTGTTCCTTTATATTCTAAGTATTTGTTTTAGTAATGGCTCGAACACCGTTGTGTGATATAATTAGACTGAATGAATTTGCTTACATATTTTCCTGTGTACTCATGCGAGGTTTGTGAGATTTTAATTAAGGAAAAAAAACGTGAGTGTCAGCTCCTTACTCGCTCTGCTGTGTTGTCAAGTTTCTTTCGGTGTTAAGCAGTTTGACATGAGGGCCAGGTTTGGCTCTCAGGTAACCATAGCTACACTGAGTTTCCATAGGCACTGGCCCTTATGCCTCTGTCTTGCACTGTTGTTTATTTTTCCCAGCAAAGACCACAGCCAGTCTTGGGTCAAAGTGTTCTTCATCAGGCAGTTATTTGGCTGAAGGACTTTTCCTCTGACTCAGCCCGCAAGTCATCTCTGATTTAGAGATGGCATTAGCTGAAACCACTGTGAAGGGCCTGCAGTTTTTCTTTTGCCAGGGACCGGATGCAAAGATAGTCTAACTAAATTCAAAATCTACCTACTGTAGGCACTGATCCGCAGTCCTCAGTGTGGAAAACGTGTTCTCCATCTATTGTACGGAGCTGAGGGAGCTGTTTGCTTTGTTCCCCCTGCCCTGCTCTTATTCCACTGGTGCAAAGATGGTGGGAACACCTGCAGTGTGCCACATGAGGCAGACAGCATAACAGGACTCATTACTGACAGAATTTTTTTCCTTCCACTGCCTGAAGCGCAGCTGAAAAACACCAAATTAGATGTGCCAAGGCTCTTGTGGGGGCTCGGTGCAATTTTAGGCTGTAATCCAGTCGAGCAAAAGTTGGTGTGACTTGATCGAATCCATGAGCCTGAAGGAACAGAGCTGTGTGGCCGTAGTATGCATAGCTATTATCATAATCTACTCTGGGGCTGCACTTTTTGTCCCCCTTCCGATAATAGGGCTGTTGTGGTATGTTCAAATGAAACCTCGTAGAGTGCATATGGTACAGACAAATGCACGCTCGCAAACAATAGCAGTGCAAACACTCTGTTTCTTCTCTCTTGACTGGACTTCAAAGAGTTGGCATTCATAGCATATCTTTGTCAAAATGTAATGGAAATATGTGTGTATGTGTGATAACATTACCACCTCGTCCTTTAAAGATTTTTTGCATCGTGTATTTTGCATTTTGAAGTTTTAAAGGCAAATTGATGATCCCGATGGATTTGTGAAAGTGTAAAGGAAACATTTTGCTCTTCACATCTAACAAAAGGCCAAAAGCGACCTGACAGTTAACAGTTAACTATATGTAAATGTAAAAATACATGCCTATATAGCTAAAGCCACACAGAGCACCACAGAACTCAAACCATGTCGATGTGGCACCCAAATACATTGCTCTTGTGGCTTAAAAATGCACTGTTGCACAAAAACCTGCAGCTGAAGTAACCATAGTGCTAAACACGCACAGGGCCCAGCTATTTTAGAAATATTTGTGACTTTTTTTTTTAAATATAAAACTTTAGATGAAATCCTTCCATTTTTGATTTGATTGACTTTGTTGAGATAAACAAAAACTGATAACATTGAGGGTCTTGGAAGTCACTTAGCTGCTTTAAAAAGTGCACAATTTATGTCCAGTCAGCATCTACAGAAAATTAGATTTATCCAGTCAGTTACAGGTCTGAGAGTGTGAAGAGAAACCAATTTGCAGGCTCTGCAGCTCTCTGCTGCCTTAGGCCTTGTATTAGGATTGATGCTGCAGAGTTTCTTTTGGCCCCAATGCTATCTGTCCGAGGGCGACGCCGTGGAGCACACCAAGCGCAAGGTCATTCACCCGCAGTAGTCACCACGCACCACTGCATCGCTGTCGCAGGATTATTCCTTGTGTTTAGATGTGTGTTATTATATTGATCAATACCTAAGATTGTCTTTCTTCTTTTCCTCTATATATAGATCTCCCTGCCTCCCCTCTGCAGTACCAGTGTGGATCAGTGGACTACCTGTGTTCTCCAAGGCTCATAAAGAAAGGTCCGACCCCCAGACCATGTCACGACAAGCCTCCAATCAAACCGCGGCCTCAGCCCCCCACCTCGCCCAGAACACTAACCGCTCAGAAACCTCAAGGTAAAAATCCAGTGACACACCACAGCCCCTTGAAGGCCAGTTTTGACATCGGTGCTGTCATTATAATTGAAAGGTGCTGCAAGGTTGGACCCCTGCTATCGAGCCGTGATTTATTCTGCTCTGACAAAACACTTTTCTATAACATGGGACGCGTCAGCTGCCTGACCTCACTCTGCCACTCACTGTGCTCAGTAGGTCACCTCTGCAAGAGCTGCTGCTGCTGCTGTAAAGCAGGGCAGTGTCTCCCAAGTGTTTGTGATCGGGCACCATTTGAAGAATGCTAAATATGAACATCCAACGGGAGGGAGAATTGAATTGAAAGGGAAGTCGTAATTCTGTCAGTTTTTGAGCAGAGAAGAATCTAAAACTGGACGTAGATCTCTCTGGCCTAAAAGCTTTGGTGGTGCAGAACATGCTGAATCACTTAACTGATGAATTATATGGCAGAAGCAAGTAGCACTTTCCCTTTTTTCTTTTTTCGCCCTTTTTTATTGGATTGCTCTTTACAAACGTTGTGAGTTTTTTTGCAGCTACAGTGAACAACATTAATAATAATAGTTTAAATAAATGGATCAGTTAAACTATTAATTAAAAAATTAGTTTGCAAACATTCATTAATTTACAGTTTAAACTGTTTGTCCAACTGTTTGTTGGTGATGCTGTATCCTCTGTTTCCCACTCATACATAAAATGCTTACTCCTTACTTTTATTTAACATACTCAATATTGGCTGAAAAAGAAGTATATAAAGTAAAGTTGTTGCCTTTCTGATGAACTGATGAAACTGAAACATCTTTATATGTTATCATCCTCAGGAGACAGCTCACCGCACATAAACACATGCACTGTTACTACTGCATAAAGAAAAGTCTGCTCCTTTCTAATCAGCAGTGGCCCACACAGATGGAGGAAGTGCTGAAATTAACAACTGTAACATATCAGCACATTTCCTGGTTTCTGACAAAAATGCTTCCTAAAATGAAATGTATGAAAAAAAATTCAGATATGTCAGTAAAGTTGGCCTATAATGTAAGTGTTTATTAAGTGTAGCATATATTTTTAAGAGAGCACTGTCATTTTTGCACTTGCTTTTTTTTCCTTCTTCTTTTCTCTTCTTTCTTGAGCCACAATGGCTTACGCACATGCTCTCAGCATCCTGTTCAGAAATAAGGAAGTTGCAGATCGCTGACGCTCAGAGTTGATTTCGTCCTGCCCCACTGCGCTGCTACGTTTCTGTCTCGTCTGACTTTTTTTTTTTGTATTTTCTGTGTTTTATCTCAAGTTTTTACTAAGTGAACCAGCGACACAGCTATGGAGGTTTTCTCCCTTGGATTTATTCCTGTTACCTGATTGCTTTTGTTCTTGTCTGGAGCCTCATGCTTCTCTTTTGCTCTGCTTTTCTTGTTTTGTCTGGACTCGCGCATCTGTAGTGCCCCCTAAACCTGCGCACCTGCTCGCCCTTGGGCAAGACAAGAAACCTAAGAGGATCCCACCGGCACCCTCCAGGCCTCTGCCAGCACCCCCTCTTCCACCTAAACCAAAGCCTACGCTAACCCCTCCTGGCCAGGGAGCACAGCCGCAGAGAGAGGCACAGAAAGTTGGGCTGCTGATTGAGAGGTTTGAAAATTCAAGGTAAGCTGAGAAATGTAGACTGTTGGCTTTAGACTGAGACCGGTTAGTTTGGCAGATTTATCGTTTGTCTTCTAAAAGAAGTTTCAGGTTAGCCTTTTTTTTTTTTTTGTAGCAGTTTAAGATGTGGGCTGGTTTTTCAGTGAGACGTAGATACAAGGAAACAAGAAATTAAAGTTTTGCTGTGCAGCCCCAAGTATTGATCCTTGATGTAATACACATCTGTAAAGGTGATGTGATACTAAGTTTTTCTTTGTTTTTATTTTTCCAGGGTCCCCATCCTTGGGGTGCTTCCACGCTCACAGCTGCAGCTGTGTCTGAGAATGGACAGTGCACCAGATATCACTTCCTGCAGCCAGGACACCACGGCAAAGGTTGCAGGAGACTCCTTCCCTGTGGATAAACCTGCGCTTGGCAACTTTGAACGGACTGACGACGAGACTGATCTCTCGCGTCTGGCTTCCATGCGCATCGACGGCACCGGTGATCCTGTGATGGATAGCTGTGCAGTGAATGACATCACACAGAACGATGGCTGCCTCAATGACGTGGGGCGGGATGAAGGTTCATCCCACAAACTTCTGGACAATCCGGACTCCTCAGAGCAGAACGGGAAGATTCCCAACCGGGACAGTGGCATTGACAGCCCGTCGTGCACCGTGGAAGGGGAGGTGTTCCCTAATGAGGATGTCATTGACGAGGAGGATAATTACGACAGCGTCACTGAGACAGAGAGTGTGTCCTGCTGCGTTACACTGGACAACAAGCGAGACTCAACGCAGGATGAGGACAGTGACTTAGATGAGGGGAGCAGTGGGGAGATACACTCTCTGACAGACACACAGATCGGGTATCTCACAGATACACACTCGGAGGCGCAGAAAGTGAGTACCTCCCTCGCTCACCATCAGCAGGTCATAAACACACGTACCAAAGACCGTAACTTTAAGTCTGAATACAGACACCGGCTCGCTACAGCCTCCACCGTTCAGTTCAGGTGATGTGTGGTAATTTTGAGGAATTCTGATAGCTTGTTGAAATCGAAGCACACGTCCCACGAGTTTAAAAGCTTCATCTCAGCCTGCCGTTCGTGTAATGGAAAAAAGTAGCGTGTGTCTATAATTATCTGAGCCTCGGTGAACACTTTCAAAGAATACTTCTGCATGAAACGTTAGATGCTATTACAGCCTCAGTTTGCCAGTCACAAATGACTTGAGCTGTAGCTAAAAGGGACTCTTGTGTTACATATTTAAAAAAAGCTGAATAGCTGCCCAAGAGCAGTAACAAAAGCATGTTTTGATTGCCAGATCAAAGACTGCACAGACAGAGTGTTCCTACAGTTGATCTAAAATTTCAGCTTTCTCCTCTTCTTCACTTGTGTCCCAGTACAGTATCGATTGTAAACAACACAGGTACCTCAGATAGTTCTCATACCCTTCCTTGTGGTCTAAATGTGTGGTCAGTGCTTCCTGTTCTATCCAGCAGCTTGTGAAAGTATCATAGTACAACAGTATCACAGACATGAAATATACTAATATTGGAAAAGAAGAAGTGATCGTGAAGGTGATGACAGACGAAGCTGTCCAATGACTCCTACTCGGGCTAAGTCCAGAAATGTTAGACATTAGGAACCGATAGGAGTGTTTTAAGACAGTAGATTTATGTGGCATTGCACTCATGAATGTCAGCAGTAGTTGTTCCCCTCAGCTGTTGTCAGTACTGTAAAACATGAACTTTCTGCCCACACCCGCAGCCTTTTGGGGAAAAGGTATCTGTGCTCTTCAGCGCTTCCTGATCCCAGCATCGCTGTGCAGAGGAAGGGTGTGTTGATCTATGTGTGTGCATGTGTGGTTGTTAGCCTTTCTGTGTCTACATGAATGTGTCTTAACAGCACAGCTGACATGCTGATGGCTCTATAATGACAACCTTTTGACAGAGGATGTGGTTTTTTTTAGTGATGTGAGGTGCAAGAGTGACTGAAAACAAGTTCTGCTGACTTTGTGTGCCCTCTTCTTTGCACACAATGAAAACTGAGTTTCACTTTTGTTCACATAGTAATATTTGGCATTGTTAGATTTCCTTACAAAGCATAATCTCTGGTGAGTTTTCCCCTGCCATCTGTGCCAGGGTAAGAGTACAGAGGAGTGACATATTAATGGAAAAACCCAAGCTGAATTATCTTAGTGAGATCTTAGGTCATCAAAACAACTTCAGTGCACACTGGTATTGATTCTCCATGTCTCTGGAGCTCAGCTGGAAGGATGGAGCTGCTCTGATGGTGACTGTGAAGGACATACCACATGTGCAACATCATTTTTATACTAACCGATTCAGTATTCCTTCCTGCTTTATGAGTAGGAGTATTTTCATCCATCAGCGAGAACAAAGCTTTAAGATCCCTTTACTGCAGGGTCAAGGTTTCAGGTTTTTTTGCACAGTCACAATCTGGGAGGCAAAAAACGACTCCCCATAGCACAAATTCTATAATTTTTACATCAAGACTTGGTTAAGCTCAGGTTTGGGTTCGGCTTAAATGAATGTGATGCTGCTTGTTTTAATTTGAAGACAGCTATTGCAAAACCCGCATTGTCGCAATAGGCTAAGTGTTTTGTGACCTCAGTGTGTGTTGAACCAGTGATACAAGGATGAACTACTGCAGTGTTTTTATGTCATTTCATCTCATCAAGTCAAAGCTCTTCAATTTCACCGCAGCAGCTATTAGCACATCTCATAATTTACTGCTGTTGAACTAAACCAGTGACTAAAATAACACATTCTGAATGTCAGTTTACAGTAATCTGCTGCAGACGCTGCTGATAGTTGCCTCAGCCACAAGCATAAATATTTTGGGCTTTTACAGAAGTCCAAGATCCCCTTCAGACACTTCTGTTTTTCCTACAAGCATTGCTGCTACTTCTCATCAAGCCAGCCATGAGCTCTATCTGTTGATGCTTCAAAGGCTGTAGGGGTGCTGCAACAGCTCCAGCAGGAACTGGGTGTGAGGTGGGTTACACCCTCACCAGTCATCACAGGGGTGACACATGGTGAGACAAACACGGGGTTTGAGTTTCCGTATCGCCTAGTAGTGTTTTGAACGTTGGGACGTAAGCGGCAGTGATGTGACAAAATAATCGTGTATGTACATGTCGCGAATTGATACTAAAGGTGAGCACAAAGGATGTTTCTCCCTTTACCACATGGATGTGAAAATGGAATCCTAGTGTCACACTCACGTGAGGTTAAACTTTAAATGAAGAAGTAACACAGATATTTGAATTTTAAGGAACTCAATAATTGGTCTCTCTCTGCCACACAGTTTGGTTATAAAGCCGATGCACGTGTTTGTGTGCTAAAAAGAGAGCAGCTATCCCATGTTAGTGGTTTCATACAAAAAGCACAGTGAATAACTGCGGGGTAAAAAAGGGTAAGAATGAATAAATAAATACAACTATATATTACGAATGTTGTTTAGTGTTTACAGAAAGTGTAACATAAAGGTTATTCAGGTAGGAAGTAGTAACAGTGGTTACTTTAACACTGAATAAAAATGCTTCTCTGGCAGTAGCTGTGCAGTGTAACCTGTTGGGTGGCTGTGGTGAATTATATCACATTATATTGCAAAGATCAATATAGATAATGATCTTTGAACGTATGTTTTTGTCACATTATTATTTATAACTTAAAGCACAAGGTGTCAGCTTTCTTTCACCTCTGACTACTGTCTGAAAACTTCTCAAATATGGTGGAGTTGGCGTGTATGTTTGTCTTCTTTTGCCTTAGATGTAATCTTTTGCTGCTTTTCTGTTTCCCCTCAGTGCTCAGAAGCTCAGAAACTCCTGAATATTGCCAAAGAGCTTCTCCAAACTGAAGAGGCCTACGTGAAACGACTCAATCTCCTCGACCAGGTAATGCTTTCCTTTCGTATGTGTCTCTTTATCTGTTACTGGCTTTGTGCGAGGTTTTTCTTGTATCCGGTTCAATTTTCTGTTGCCTAGTAGTGCTAGTGTTGCTAGCGATTGAGATTACAGCTAATCTGGATTAATGCTGGGATTGAGATCCACTATACACCAACCCTCTGCTGGCTTGATTACTTAGAGCGCTCTAAGTGCTATCTTGTAAGATGTAATGCACCTCTGTTTGTGTGCATGTGGACTATATTTATGAATGTCCAACATAAAGAGTGCTTCGTCACCGCAAGCCTGAGTGTGCATCGTGTGTGTGTTTGTTAAAGGAGGCACGTAGGTTGTCGTGTGTTGCAAACCACGCAGTGATCTATATTTCTGTCTAAATTCTGTGAACAGAGCGTGTGTTTCCTGACCCTTGGCTCTATTTATGACTAGACAGCTATTTTTTGATATAGCTGTCTACCCTTGGTCGTTTAAAAAAATCATATTTTGTATCTACCAGTGAATATAGTTTGTGTTCTTTCAGAGAAAACATTTAGAACTTCAGAAGAGACTTTTGATAAATCGCGCTGTTAAAAAAAAAAAAAAGATGTGAACTCAGTGATCTTACTTACTTACTTGACTTCTGCCCAGCTTCTAATTTTACAAGGTTATTTTCTAGATTAATCTATTGGACAATCTCCTCTATAAAATAAGCCTTTGTGCCAGTTTGCACTGGCCAATCTAAAACCCAGAGATGTTCTATATTAACGTAACTTAAAATAATGAAGTGAAAGGACCTCAGGAACACAAAATACTTGGCTGATGTTCAGTCGCAAACCAGTCATTGCGGCTCTTAATTTTTATCACCCAGTTAGACCTCACACTCTTGGCTTCTTTGTGTATCTGCAGTTTTTTCTCTACCTGCAGCGTGGTGTCGCATCTATGATGAGTGCTCACTGCCAGTGGTTAAGTCGCCTTCCTCTTTGTTGAGCTCATGTGGTAGAGTTGACGATCTCTGCCCTATCACAGAGCAGCTATGGTTTATTTGTTACTGAAGGCAGAACGCTTTTATGGTTAACTTCCTGTTTTTGTCTTACAACTTTCACATGAAACTTGTTTCCGTGGATACATCAGTGCATACCGGTTACTGCGATTGTCAAGGAAGCAAAACTGGATGCAGTGATTTGGACTTTATTACAAGCGTCATGGCGAATGATGTGCTCGATTATTAAGCTGAACCTGCACATAAAGAATCTGTCGCTGATGCTCCCCCAGTGAAATCAGTCGATCTGTAATAGTGCTTAATTGGACAGAAACATTTTTAAGCCAACAGTATTGATAGTCAATTATTGATTCGTCAGTCATTGAGTGTCACATTTCCACAAAGTTTAAAAACACACAAGAGAATAAGCGCAATATAGATATCCTGAGATTTTGCATGCAGTTGCCTGCTGGCACTCCCACATCAACTTCACTTCTCAAACCTGGAAGTTTACAGCGCGTGTCTATGTACAACCAACAGTCAACCTCCCCAACCTTTGAATACTACATTCCTCATCATGCATTCTATGACATCATTCATTAGACCTTTTGTTCCTTATTTCTTCTTCTTCCTTCCTTCCTTCTACATACTAAACATTTAAATACCCACAAACCCACCGCATTAATAGCCGTTTACCTTGGCCTACTAAATCATCTTCAGCGAGTTGGTGCTCCAGGCGTGAAAAAGCATCAGTAAAGTTTAGATTATATAGTGTAGTTTATCTGGTTTTTAGCAGATCTGCAGAAAAGTAATCTTAGCTTGATGTCATTCACACTTAGATATACATATGACAACACGGACATTTTTCTGCCTGAGCTTACATACCTGTTACTTAAACAGAGCCGAGCTGAGTCGAGTTGTGTTCTTAGCGTGAGTTTTTATATACAAATATCTTCTCTGCAGGTATTTTGCACAAAGCTCACCGAGGCTGGAATCCCTCAGGACGTCATTACTGGGATCTTCTCCAACATCTCTTCTATCTACTGCTTTCACGATAAGTTCCTGCTCCCTGAGCTCAAGACACGGATTACTGATGAATGGTGAGGACTAAACACTCGGCATTTCGGTGGCTTTCCTTAAGTATCGGTGTGAAGAGATGAGCCGTTGGGGGTCATTATTGTCAGGTTTTCAGCGGTGTCTGATTTTAGCTTGTGTGTATTTATGCGTCTCATAAAGACTTACAGGTTGAGGGTATTTTTTTTCTCCTTTTTTCCCACAATAAGCAGGAAATCTGCTTCCAGTCTGTGATATTATGCCAACATCAGCCACCCTTGGTAGATAATGACTCCTCTGGAGACCTGTCACATAATGGCTCCCCTCACATTAACTCATTAAAATTTATTGGCTGAAATAAACTTGAAAAAAACAAACAAAACAAAGGACATCAAGTCAGAAAAGTGCACCTTAGGAAGAAAATTCATAAGGAGGATTAATTTCTGTAATGCCCCAATAAAATTCTTGAGATTACTCTCATTAGTTATGAGCCTTTGTTTGTGTCTCTTTATGAGTGATGTAATTGCCCCCAGTATTATAGTATTTATGCTTGTGCAGCCTCTCTTGGTTCTAACATGGATCTGTGAAATGAATCTGCTAAAGCAACCCTTTAATTACCTCCTCCCTGCTTTAGTAGGAAACTGTGTGATCTTTTTCCCAATAGGCTTTGGGAATTTTCCCTCAAAGCTGCAACTTGATGTATTTGCATCTGTAGAGCTGTCTATACATTTGCATGAAGAAGTAACTAATCTGCATTTAATTAAAACACTGCAACAATCTTTTGATATAAACCTTGGCGTGGAAATTTGTTTTGGAATCATCCGTTTGTTTGCATGTTCTTGCTTTAGGGAAAACAAACCACGCATCGGAGACATCCTCCAGAAACTGGCTCCA
Organism: Rhamphochromis longiceps; assembly: GCF_057381845.1. NCBI lineage: Eukaryota > Metazoa > Chordata > Actinopteri > Cichliformes > Cichlidae > Rhamphochromis > Rhamphochromis longiceps. The sequence continues at coordinate 25,991,359 of NC_140576.1, forward strand.
TTCATGAAGATGTATGGAGAGTATGTGAAGAATTTTGACCGGGCCATGGACTTGGTCAACACCTGGACGCAGCGATCGTCACAATTTAAGAGTGTCGTTCAGAATATACAGGTTTCTCTCTGCTCCTTTTTTTTCTGTTTTTACATTTTTTCAACAGCATGTATTGGAAAAGAACATCCAATCACACATATCTAAAGATTATTTGGGTTTTATATAGTTTTGTCAGGAATTTTGGGAGTTTTAGCCAAAATTTAACAAGTCTTCTTTCTGAATTAATCAGTTAAAGTTTTGTTTTTTTGTTTCAACCAACAGAAACAGGATGTGTGTGGGAATCTGACGTTGCAGCACCACATGTTAGAGCCAGTCCAAAGGATTCCTCGCTATGAGCTCTTGCTCAAAGACTACCTGAAGAAGTTGCCCGATGATGCTCTCGACAGAAAAGATGCTGAAAGTGAGTTGCCGGGGTTCAGGGGGTTGGGAAGCTCATCATGTAACCGGAAGGTTACCGGTTCGATCCCCTGCTCTGTCTGTCTTGGTCGTTGTGTCCCTGGCAGCCTCGCTTCTGTCAGTCTGCTCCAGGGCAGCTGTGGCTACAACTGTAGCTGCCTCCATCAGTGTGTGAGAGTGAATGAATAGTGGAATTGTAAAGTGCTTTGAGGGTCTCGAAAAGCGCTGTATAAATGCAAACCATTATTATTGCTGCTGACTCGCACGTTTACGCTTCACGACTGATAAACTCCAGGTCACAGAGAAATCCACCCAGCTGTGTCTTTGCTTTCCTCAGTAATCTAAAGCTTCATGTAAAACACATTTTAAAGATGCGCTTGTTGTATGAAATACGCCACCCATTGATGAGTATTCAGCTCAAGGCAGACACAGTTTAACTTTACTCAGAAATATGGATTCAGAACAGAAGAATAAATAAATAACACAAGAAAGTACCATTCAGCTAAAGCCCATGAAATCATTAAAGGTCACTAGGGAAAAAAACGAAAAGAACATGAGCAGATTAAACAAAAAAAGTGCAGATAAAGCAAAAATATGTCCTGTCCAGTTCATACAGCAGTGAACACTTGGGAGTTATTCGACTCCATAACTGTACAAGGACAGGAGGGAAGGTGAGAGGAACTGGCCAGTATCTGTTTTCACAGCAAATGTCTTCTTTTCCCTCGACTGTCGACTGCACAAACTGCAAAACCACTCGACTGATCAAAAGGAGCCAAAATTCACTTCACCTTGTGGTAAATGTGAAAACAAGCTGTTTGAGACCACGGGCGCTCTGAAGACATCCCTCTGTGTTTTTCTAGTTTTACTCTGCGCAGCTAAAACCCACTTATGGCGCAGAATGAATATCTTAGTGTTATCACAGTTTTAGAATTACGAAGTGTTGCACTTAATTTCCGTCATATTGAACACTATTGCGTTACATATGTAGGGTTAGATTAGGATAAAACTATGGAGGGGGTTTTTTGCTATAATTTATCAACACTGTGATGATTTGTACACTTTAAGTGTTTGATGGTCTTCTGAGATGATCGGTATACGTGTATAACAAAAAAAAGTCCTTGTACAAAATAACCAGATCTTATATGATGACAATCATTAGAATAACTAGTTAAATGAATGTGTTATGAAGCTAAAGGTAGGACATAGGCCTCCTACGTCTCTGCATAGATGTTAGTATGATACCACAATACTTCACAAAGGTCAGAGTGCTCCTCATGCTGTTTCAACTACAGCCTGGCAGAAACCGATTACATATATTACATTATCTCATGTCCTCCTACATCCCTGTATCCATTTACCTAATCCCTAACGTCACCACACGGCGTTGTTTGGAGTCTGTGGAAAGGTTTCTCTCATCCTCTCCAGCTGAACAGCAATTTATCACAGTTGTTTTGGCCTCATTTCCCCCGCCTGTGTGTCTCTTCTGTTTATGTAGGTTATGATTAAGATGGCTGACTCAGGTACTCGCAGGCATTAGTACTAGACTCTTGACTGGCTGGAAGCCAGCCTAGAACACACTGTGTGGTTAATGTTAAGAGTATGTGTTTTTTTAAGGTGGTAGTACTGGAACAGCCGCGCAATTGTGTTTGTTAGAGATTTATATCAGTTTCTCTGATAGTCTTAGCATATTAATAAGATGATTTGTTTTTATTAATTCTTGTTACTCACGTATGTGTATTACAGAAGCACTGGAGCTCATTTCTACCGCAGCTAACCACTCCAATGCAGCAATCAGGAAAATGGTAAGGCTTTGCTCGATGCTCTGAGTCATTCTTTTATTTTTATGTTTTTGCTATCTTCTCTTCTATGCATCAACTCTTTCCAGTACTCTACCACTTGGCTGATTAGGAACTAGATAATGTGTTGCCCAATAAGAGAGTAGCTGATGTGGTACAGTCAGTCAGCAGCATTGCATTGGTACAGACAGGAAGCTGCTGTTTCCTGCCTTCTTGTTCATAGCTCGCGGAAGTCTGACTGACTTTTTTAACACCCAACCTCCTCGTATTTTTCCTCTGTCTTGTCGTGATGTCTTTCATGTTCTTTAAACAGCTCAAGCAGACACATGCATCTGTGAATCAATAAAGAATTGTAATATATACTTTCCACCTTGCTGAAAAAGAATGAGTAAGAACTGTATGTGATAACAATATATTACCCTTTAAATGTTTGTGCTGAGCTCCATCTATCCTCTCGCTGTCGAGTATCTTCTCAGCTTTTCTGCTTCCTCCTGTTGCTCTGTGTTTTTAGGAAAAGATGCACAAACTGTTGGAGGTTTATGAGAGGCTTGGAGGAGAGGAGGACATAGTTAACCCAGCCAATGAGCTCATAAAAGAAGGACATATCAAGAAGATGTCAGCCAAAAACGGGACAGCGCAAGACCGATACCTCTATTTGGTGAGATCCCTGTTAAGTTTGACAAATATCAAATAAAGGAAGATTTTTATTTGATCTGTCCTCTTCATCAACTTCATTATTTCTGTCTCTGATCTAGTTCAACAATATGGTGCTATACTGTGTGCCTAAACTCCGACTTATGGGGCAGAAGTTCAGTGTCAGAGAGAGGATTGACATTGCTGGCATGGAGGTATAATGTTGCTTTTCAGCCTATTCTCTAGCTTTTGTTTTTTTCTCCCGTGACTGTTCACTTGTTGCACCAACTGCAAGTGGCATTCTTCTGCTTTTTGACCCCAGGTGCAGGAGAATGTGAAGCAGAACCTTCCTCACACGTTTGCCATCATCGGTAAGCGACGTTCGCTGGAGCTGCAAGCCAGGTAAATATATGCGAAACAGCCTCAGAGCCACATAATATTAAACAAAAATGAAGATGTTATTCTGTAAATAAAGCACTTCATATGGTTTTAGAATGCAAAACTGTGTTATTATTACTTACATGAGTAACAAGTCTCAAAAATATAATCTTTCAACCAATCAAAATCAATAGCTGCTGATGTTAAAGGAAAAATCCAGTGTTTTTAGCCTAGGCACCATTTTCTCCTCTATTGGGATTTAAATTGTTAATAAATACAAAAAAGTCTGGAACGGATCAAATGTTAAACAAGAATGTTACAACCATCAACCGCAAAATGGATCAAATGTAATCCCATCGCAGTTGTCCATTTCAGAATGGTACACTGTGATTTTGTTGTTACTCAGTCATAATTTCACTTAAGCAGAATTACTTAAACCAATAATGTCATCCACTCTGTCTGCAGCAGTTCTTGTCCGACTTCAAAGTGCACTTTTATCGATGTATGATTTCTTCTCCTATTTGATTAATAGTCATCCTGATCAAAATGGTTTTTATGGCCCAAAAAGGTTTTTATTATCATCCATATGTAGCAAAAAAGCCACAACATAAGCACGCCACTGTCCCCAGAGGTTTGTTTCTGAAAACCTTGCAGGGATTGTATTGCAATTGGATAACCAGAAACTAGCTTGCAGTTACCTTGCCTTTTGATAACTGATCTTTTTATAGGCTAAACTAGACTTTTGAGACATATACATGTTAAATACACATCTTTCTCTGCTGGGATCATTTGCATACTGTTTTAGTCACTTATCTAACCCTATCAGTGGGTTAGGCTTACATACCAGCATTTACCTTTAACACTTTTCTTTGATTTTGAAGAAAAACAACAGACTTAGCTGGTTAGCTTGTGGCCAGCTAACTCTGACTGCTAACTTATCATTAGCCTTAATGTGACTGTAACTAAAATTATTTGTATTTTTCTTTACAAGTATTTAAATTAGCCAGTGAACAAAACTCTTTTGGGAACTTAGCTTATTATTATTTAATGCCCTATTTACTTGTTATTTTCTCATGTTTCCACTCTTTGGGGCTCTGTGTGCACAATGAATTGCGCTTATTTGGGAATATTTATTCAGTCATTGTGATGGCCTGAATTTTCTAGTCGGGTGAAATCATCGAATCATATTTTGCTTTAACTTTACAGGACGGCTGAGGAGAAGGAAGACTGGATTCAGGTAAATTTCACCCACTTGAAGTAGAACACTTGCATGCATATGAAACTGTCTGTGCCTCTCATGTACCTGCAGCATTTTTGGTCTGTGCCTTTGGTCGTTGTGTTTTATTAAAGAAGAATTAGAAGAGATTTCCTCTACAAACTCATGCAGTGTTTGGGAATTATGTTCTCTAATAAAGCCCCTCATTATTGCTGATTTAGCCTATTACAGCAGAGTAAAGCTGATTAATACATCTTGCAGGCTGTAACAGGGAATGGGCAACTGGAGAAACTGCAGAGGGTTTTTTTTCAGTATGTGAAGATTAAGGAGGGGCTTTGGTACCACTCCAAAAGTTTACAGACAGTGGAAAGCAAAAAGAAGCAAAGGTTTTCGCACACTACTAGCCAACTAGTTATCTTGAGACTCCAGCATTAGGACCGTGATACTTTTTAAGCTCTGATGTCATTGCCGCTGTCACTTGTTTGAAGCACAGTCAGGGTAGTCAGCATACCACACATGCTTTCTTTGTTCTTCAGTTAGGCAGGAGAAAGAAAGACGGCTTTCCTCCTTCCCTCTTTCAACTCATAATTATTCCTCCTCTTTCCTGTAAATCTCTTCTGACTCTCAGGTTATCCAGGCCACGATTGAACGACACAAACAAAACAGCAAGACGTTCAAAGCCTTCAACAGCTCCTTCTCCCGGGAAGACGACCATGTGCCGGAGTCACCGGTCAGTCTCACTCCGCCTTCATCAGGCACTTCATTGATCAGTCAGTCGGTCATCCTTGGCAATGAATCATGGGAGACTAGTGGTACACCAAACAAGCTTGTCATAGTCTGGCCTTTGTCTGCCTGAATAGCTCTCCTTCTATGGATGTGGTAGTATCATACAGACAATACGCTCACTTAACCTTCCTGTCATGTTCGGGTACATACAGCTCTCGCCATTTCCGCGTGTAGAGTCTGCAAGTCTCCTCTCACAGAGATCTCTCATGACCTAATAGGGAAAGCCCAACTCAAAGTATATACAAAACTATCATAGATGTGCTTTGACCCACTTTGAGTTGGCCTTAGCTGGACCCAAGCCAAATGTAGTGACACGAGCCAGAGGACCAGATTCAGAAGGTCCAGACTGACACCTAGTGGTAGAGATGGCTGACTGCAAGGTTAAACTACTGTTGCTCACTGTGCATGTCCTCCTCCTCAGGGTTTCTGGTCGAACACATCCATCGACTCTGATGGCGAAAGACTACAAGAAAGGGTAAGATGCTCTTACAGAAAAGTAACACAGTCCTGATCCCTCTATGAGCTCCTGAGTGTGCTGCATAGCTCATTCCTGTAAGAAGCCAGAGAGAGAGAAAAGTAGTTGCCTCTTATTCAGGACATTGTCGATGGTTGTCTAGTGAATGCAAAAGGGAGTGAGACTGACTTTGGGCAGACTCCAAGAGGATGAGTCAAACAAAGTCAAACACTAGTTCCAGTGAACAATGTTTTTTTGTAGTTTTTAGAGTAAAACTACATTTCCAAAAAGGCAACAAGCGTCTCTGAGCTTTAGTAAATTCATGTTTACTAAAAGGGAAAATTAGTCGAAGAATGTCCTTAAAGAAATGCTGCTAGATATAACAATAGTCTCGTTAGCTGTGTTTGTTTTTCAAAGTGTTTTTTGTTATGCTAAAGCATACATTACAGTTAGGCTGAGCAAATGTGATGATGCTAATCTCAAAAATCAAAAGTTTTTCTGTTATCTATACAAACAGGGAGAGATTTATTTTACTCCTCATCCCACATATGTAGTATCTATAACAACAATCTGTGTGGATATTTTCGTGTGTCTGAGTGGGTGTATGCCCCCTATCTTTGTTAATAGAAGGGAGAAAAGGGAGACAGAAAGCCAAACAAACACGGGATGTAGCAGGACAAGCTGTCAGACATTCCTTTTGCTTCGCCTGTGCTGAAACTGAGCAGGCTGAAGGCCTTTACACACAATCCTTTTTTTTCCAGAAGAGTTCCAAGAAAAAGGAGAAGGAGAAGCAGACATGTAAAGGCTGCAGCGAGAGCTTCAATTTCACCAAACGCAAACATCACTGCAAGTCCTGCGGAGCGGTGAGCACAGATGGAACGAGACAAATTTGGGCGTTGTTTTTGGTGGGATGGAGAGAAAAGTGGTGGAACAAGTGGAAATTTTAGACAAATAACTGTCTGCTGTTCGCTCTCTGTCCTTCTGCAGGCCATCTGTGCAAAGTGTTCAAAGATGGACAACAAAACGAGCCGAGTGTGTCCTGAATGTTTCGAAGCCAGCCTCAGCATAGAGAACCTTGGTACTGGTGAACACAGAAGAAAAACTGCACCTGAGGTTAGAACAAAAAAATACAGACACACACATAATGAATAATAGTTTTTTGCTGCATTTGCTCATGCCAATAGGTTATTGCTCAGTGTTGGCAGGAGCGACACTGTGCTGCTGGCAACAAAGAGTAGAAAGCGCTGCAGTGCCTTTTTACTCCTGTACTGTTGTCTTTAAGTTACTGTGCTGTATGCACACACCGCTACACACGTTGCACACGTACATGTGCAAAGACATTCACACTGAAAGATCAGCTAATCCCTTTTTGATGACTAATATGATAATGAGATCTCGGCTTAAGGCGAATCTGTCGTCTCTGCTGACTCCGCAGTCTGGCGGCTTCAGGTGTCTGTATCCCTGTCCCACTGTCCGTCTGTGGATAGATGTACAGTCGGATGGAGTATTTGCACCTTAAAGCTGACAGGACATTAACCACTTATAGCGATGACGAAACTGTGAAACAGTATTGTGATTCAGGTTCATTCCCTCTCGTGTCTCTGTTGAAGGATCCCAGTGGGGAATCATCTGTAGTGAGATTAGTCACCACATGAGGGAGCTGTAGGCTGTACAAAGGTTAGACAAGGGGCAGCAGAAGCTTTAACACCTGTCCCTGTACAAATCTCACTGTGTCCTACATTGCTGTTACATAAGGATGAACAGTAGAAGAACTGCACTGTCATTCCTCATCAGATTAAGTGTCCAAAATATAATAAATACGTCTTTTACACGTGTTTTTTAAAGCGCATCTTTTTCTGTTTAGTTCAATAATTAGCTCAGTAGTAAAATGAGGAAGTCCTTGATGATTGGTCTCGTGTGTGTTTCAGAGACAGGTTTCTCTAACGGCAGAGAACTGCCTGTTGTGTGGCCACCTCCAAGTACAGGAGAAAGGGAAGAGCTGGATGAAAATGTGGGTTGCTGTGACCAAGGCTGAGCCACTGGTGCTGTACTTACAAAGCAGTGGACAGGTAGGAGTTGGATACATTCAACATGCTTTGAATTATAAAAAAATATTTGATTAACTTTTCTTTTTCCCCTCGTTAGAAATAATTTTGCACATTTTTCATAGATAGGCATCGTATAAATAGAGGACAGTAAATTGCAAAAGTTCATCTACATAGACACATAACCTGAGTGCTTTAGTCACGTCCTATATATCTGCTAATCCTCCTGCTACGCCCATCTGGCTATATATCCTGTCTCCTTCCTCGGATTGGAGCGGGACATCTGCAGAGTGTAGCACCAGGATATATCACTGACTGTGTGCAAGTCAAATCTGTCCAATCCTGCATGTGCCAGGCTGTCCCTGTCACTGTCTGTGCTGTGTAGATTTGGGCCAGGGGATTTGGTTATCCTGAATCTGACCTCAGGTATAACTGCTGTCAGATGTGCAAGTGGGTGTTAGTTGGCGCTGAGCAGATGAAGTCTCTCAGCTCTCAGAGTTGCTGCAGTTCCTTGAAATCTTGGCTGTGGGTGGAGCAATAAATCTCCTTATAACATCCCAATGAGATGTGTAAAACAAGTGGTGTACATGACTGCTTTGAAAAAGATTACCCAAGCATTCTATCTCTGTACACATCATCCATGTCCATATATTTATATATTGTTTAAAAATAATTAACTGAGAGAATTCAGTTCAGATGTTAAATTTTTTTTTTTAAGTTTAAGGATTTGCTGTAAAATGTTATTTTTTTGTCATTCATAATGGCAGAGAAGGAGTCAGCCTGTTAAAGCCTTCCAGGGTTTCATTTCCAAGACTAATATCCCAATCTGACCGCAGAAAGCGGCCATTCCAAAGATTAGGATTAATAGGAGTTGGATGAGCATTTCCTGATTATACAGAAAGAAAAAGGGGGAAGGGAGAGAGGAGGGCTGGGTTTACTGTACATGCCTGTTGGAAAATTTTACAGCTGAAGAGACAAGCTGTCATTTTCATTATTTCTAGTATGGTTCGCTTACCTCAAAGGAAGGCTTGCCCAAGAGAAACCAACTTTGAAATACAATTTTTCTCTGACTGACATGTTTTATATTCATTTTTTACGATTTTTTTGCAGGACTCAAAGGGGTCGCGGCCAGTACCTCTCCCTGGGTTTGAGGTGAGCCCAGCACCTTCTGCAGCTGCTGAGAAAACGGAGGTCAAACACATAATCCGGCTCAGCAACACTCAGCAAACTTTGCTCTTAAGTGCCCAAGATGAAGAACTTCAGGCCAAGTGGGTGGACTTCCTCTCCAAAGCTGCCCGTGGAGAAGCTTCCGCTGAGGCATCGACGAGCCTGACTGAACACAGGAAGAGCCAGTAGTGGACACGTTGGAGACACGGGACTCCCCAACTCTCCTCCCTCCCTCTCCTGTGTATAGAGCACACATTACTTGAAATCACTTTACCTTGGCACTTTTTTATTTTTCCTTATTTTTTTTCTTTATAAAGACCACTGAGTCCTTTGCCACTTCAAACTTATCTTTCTTACCACACAGCTACTTTTTTTCCCCTCTCTCCATCCTTATGTATTTCCCAAACACGCACCCACACACAAGTAAGGACTATCCTACCAAGCAACCAATGCCACTGGTTAGTACATTTTATTTCTCAGTGTTTTTAACAGCTTTGAAGAACCTTGATTTGTAATATAGCTGAAAAAAACATGTTTTTTTTTAAAGATGAAGTTCCTTGTATATCATTCAATAGTGTTGTGAAGCATTAACATTTATACCTCTGTCTTTCCATTTGTTCGGACGTGTGTGTGTGTGTATGTATGTATGTATGTATGCGTGTCTTTGAGCGTGAGTCCCTTCCAGTGTTTATTAAGTATTGAATGTTAGTGTAAGGACCCATGTCACCTCTCTATTGTCTCCAGCAGTGGTGGGTTATTGGGTATTGTACAATATGTATACTATAGTGTGATGTAAGGAAAAAAAAGAAAAAAATAGACATTTTAACTTAAAAGGCACAGAAATGTGTACATTTGTGGCTGGCCACCTGATGCTCCCACTGTCTTACAGACCCTTTCGTCTCTTATGCATTGGTAAAATTCCCTCTCCGTCATTATCGTGGGACTCTGTGACCTTTAATCTCAGCCTGAGTGACCACATTTCACTTCTCTTATCTTCGTGACTCGTCTAGATGAAAGAGTAGTTACAGGGCTTCAGTTCTGACACTGTGCTGCAGGTTCAGTGTCTCAATAACTCCACTTGTACACGTACTAAATAAACCCTTTATGTGTAGGTCTCTCTTTCTCAACACTGCAACCATTTGCCTGCTTCTCTCCCTTTTTGGTGATGTGATGAAAACCAAGTACTGTACTGTAAAACTGTTTCTTCTGCCTTGTCCCCCGTACCCCGCTCCTATCAGCACCAGCCTTTAAGCAAAAGTAGCAAAAAAAAAAAAGAAAAGAAAAGAAAAGCAACATCGGATCTCTTTCTGCATGTAAACTCACTCATATTTATGTACCTTGCTATGAAATCTTGCCCTTGCCCCTCTTTTTATGCTCCAGAATTTGTTCTTGTAGTACTGTAAGTAAGCAGAGTCAGCATTGAGTGTTTTAAAAACATGGTTTGTGCACAGTGGAAAAGCATCATCAATAAACAGACGTGGTTAATTCAGTACCACACTGTCCAGTAAGATATTAATGTCCTGAGTATTGTGTTATTTCTTTTTTAAAAAGGGGGGAGAAAAAAAACATATATGAAAAACATATGTTTACAAATGTTACCAATAACACACGAATATCACACAAAATACTGCTAGCACATACACTTTCTGGCCACTTTATTATGTACTCTGTTTAAGTGGTTGTTAACACAAATGTCTATCAGCCAATTACATGTGAGCAACTCAATGCACTGATTTAAGTAGAAATGGTCTAGATAATCTGCTGAAGTTCAACCTGGTTTAATCTGATTTTGAACGTGGTGTGATTGCTGGTCCCAGATGGGCTGGTCAATGTAGGAACTGCTGATCTCCTGGGATCTTTGTTTTTCTACAAAACTGTCTCTAAGGTTTACAGAGAATGGTCCAAAACAAAAGAGACAATATCTAGTCAGCTGCAGTTCTCTGAGGAAAGAAGCCCTCGTGATGCTAGAAGGCAAAAGAAAATGTCCAGACAGAAGCTGAAAGGAAACCAATAGTAACTTAGATAACCACTTGTTACAATCAAGATATACAGAAGAGCATCTCTGAAGGCGCAACACCTTGAACCTTTGGCTGCTTGGGCTACAGCGGCAGAGGACCAGACTGGGTGCCACTCCTCTCAGATAAGTAATAAGAAAGAGAAACTAAGGCTACAGTTTGCATGGGGTCACCAAAATTGGAAAGTAAAAGACTGTAACCACTTCTAGTATGATGAGTCGTGATTACGACTGCAACATTTGGACGGTAAGGGTCAGAATTTGGTGTAAAAAAAACATGAAAGCATGAATCTATCCCGTCTTTTTTCAAAGATGCTGCAGATTATGCTGCTAGTGATGCTGTAATGGAGTGGAAGTTCTTTTCTTGCTACACTTTGGGCCCCTTAGTACAAATTTGGCATTATTTAAACGCCACAGCCTACTTCTCCATGTCCATTCCTTTATAACCACAGCGTATTCATCTTGTTATAACTGCTTCCAACAAGATCTCAAAATAATCTCAAACTGTCAGTGAGTTCACTGTATTTAACTAGCCTCCAGAGCCACCATGTAAGTCCTGTAGGGTACCTCTGGGATGTGGTGGGACAGGAGATTTACATCATAGATGTGAATCAACTGTGTGGTGCTATCATGTCAATATGACCCAAGATCTCAGAGCAATGTTTTTAGCACCTTGATGAAAGAGTTTAGGATTTCTAGTGGCAAAGAAAGCTCCAACCCTTACAGTCTTACAGTTCTGACATTTCATCGAAATGTCAAATGCTATAGGATTTATCTGGAACACAGATTAAACATACAGATTGAATATCTCAGTAATCCATGACCAGATTACTGAGCTATTCAAACTATGATTTGATTGGATTTCTTTTTCTGCTTTAGAAGCAAAGAACAGATTCGCTTTTTGTGCGTGTGAATGCATTTTTGCTTTTGAATTAGAAACGCATCGAAGATCATGCCAGGATACCCGAAGCACTTTACTTTCCTAATGAAACATTCAAAGTTAATGTTTCAGGCTTTTCAACCTCCCCCTTTACTTTTTTCATGCTCTATTGTGATTGCTTTGAATTTCCTTGTTGGCACAGAGTTATTGTGAGCGTTTCCATTTGGATTCAGACTGTTAAACAAGACACATCTCTGTCATTTGGTGGAACAAAAGCCTCTATCCACATGAATTCAAGCACACCACATAAAAACCCCAGTTTGCCTGCTGTGTGCAGTAATATACTCAGTTGTCAGCATGATAACAGCACTTAAATTCTCTTTACTGTAGCATCTTCTCACTTTGGAAAGCTATCCAAGTACCTTAGAGTCATCTTATTACTTTTGTTTCAAATTGATAGAAAAAAAAATAAAAGATCTACAGACAAGTAGACTGCACTTTTTTGCCCACAAGTGCCGCCTGCTTGTATCAGTTGGCAAGTTTAGTAGCCAGAACTACCTTAATCTTTCAAAAGGATCTGAAAACATTCCTCAGATGTCTGCATATCGTGTTCTATTGCATCCCAAAGGATCAACGTTTGATTGAGATCTGGTGAACATCGAGGCCATTTGAGTCCAGTGAACTCATTGTCATGTTCACGAATCAGCTTTGCGACGATTTGAGCTGGCGCATTATACTGCTGCAAGATCTGAAGATGGATACACTGTGGTAATTATGGGATGAACATGGTCTGCAACAAAACCCAGGTAGGCTGTGGCATTTAAATAATCCTCATTTGGCACTAAAGGGCCCAAAGTGTGCCAAGAACATATTCCCACCCACAGCCTGAACTGATGCTATACAAAGCCAGATGGACCTATGGTTTAATGTTGTTTATACCAAATTCTGACAGCAGAAATTAAAAATCATCAGACTCATCAGATCAGGCAATATTTTCCCAGTCTACTATTGTCTAATTTTCCTGTTCTTTTCTGCATTCAGAGATGACCTTCTGCACACCTTGGTTGTAATGAATGGTTATCTGGGTTACTGCTGCCTTCCAATCATTCTCTTCTGAACTCTAGCATCAACAAGACAATCAGAGAACTCTGTAAACTCTTCAGATGGTTGTGTGGGATTAACCCACACAGATCTGCGGTCTCTCAATACTCAGATATGCTTGTTTTGCATTCAGGTTCACTTCATTTAGAGCAGAAACAACAACATGAGTGACCTTGAAGAGACATAAGCTGCACACATTTGTGCATGTGGCACAAATGATTCAAGTTATTTCAAATAATACCATGTACCTTTTCCTACTTCAGACAGGTGAGCTGTCACAGTGCAAGTTACAGTTTACAAGCTCAAGTCATTTCTTTGATCTTTTATTGCTCCACCACAGCTGTTGGGAATTTTTTTTTAACTGTTTCCAAATTCTGATCCCTTTAATTTTATGTCACGTCTGAGTTTTTAATAGCAGGTATTTTTTGTCATTTGCAGCTGTGAGATTATTGTGTCTGGTTATGTCCTTGTAACTATGCATAAGGTGTGCCCTCTCTAATAATTATAGTAATAACAAAAATATAACCTAGAAGCAAAAGATAAAACGATTTATTTCGCTGCAAGTTGGTGTAGATCAGTTAAACGTGTACAGAGTGATCATTGTTTGAGTATCAGCACACAGATTATTGTCATTTATCTGGTTTAATGGTTGACTTCGCTCTTAATAAGAAGTATGCAGGGAGTTAGAACTTTTCAGCATCTGCAAGTTATACTTTTTCTGTTTGTTTATGTCTGCCTCAAAAGTGCAAAGAGCAAAATCAAAGGGATATGGGAAAATCTAACTTTCTGAAAGAGCGGGGTGCTTCGACTGCATGTGATTTCAACTCTCAGGTGTGTGTGTGTGTGTGTGTGTGTGTGTGTGTGTGTGTGTGTGTGTGTGTGTGTGTGTGTGTGTGTGTGTGTGTGTGTGTGTGTGTGTGTGTGTAAAAGAAGGCGTGGAACGAGCGTAGAAAAGCTGTTGCAGCTGCCTTTGTGCATTTTTCTACATCTTGATTTGATTCAGTTTTAACCTCCCTCCCCCCTCTTTTTTGTCTCTATTTTGAAGCCACCACACTAGTTCCAGCGTTTCTTATAAGCATAAATTTATTGATGTGCGCATTCACAAAAAACGGCGAGAGGACAGGTATTGATATGAGGGTATGAACCATAACTTCTTTATTTAGCAAGTCAACACTAGGTGTCAAAATGATTAATTTGAAGGCTGGCTTCTCTGTAGAGCCGTGAGCTGTGGTGCAAAGATAGAGAGCAAAATGCTGACTGCTCCTTCTGTCATAGTTTTACATGCTGTACATCTAGAACAGACCGGAGCAGGGTGGGTACTGAGTGTGCTGCAGGACGGAGACCATGCTGAGATAAGCTCTCATCATCCCTCCAGAGGCCTCTCTCCTGCTCTGTGTGTTGTTTTTCTTTCCAGCTAAACTTTTTGTTCTTTGAAAACCTATTTTAACTGCTCTTTTCTCAGCTATACAATGTGAGGTTATGGCTGATTACAGCCTAAGTTTGATTCAATTTGTTTGTGGATGACAAACCACCCTAATTGACAATTGACTTTTTTTTTTTTTCTGTTTCCTTCTCGCACTTCTTTATCTGCGTTGGCCAGAAACAGCTGACTCTGCCAAGGTTGTAGTGGAACTTTAACATGTCGAATTGACCTCTAACAGAAGCCCCAAGGCTTCTCTTAATGGCTCTATTCATCAAGGGCACAGACCTCTTTGAATGAACACAAAAGACAAGGTTGGTTGATCGGAGCCATTGTTGCTGTATAAAAGTATAAAAACGAAATGTAATAGTTGAGAGCAAATAGAATCTGAACATTTCAAAGAGAGACTTTTTTTTTTTCAAGGTTTCAGGTTGTGACCACAGATTTTTGAGGTTTGTTCCTCTTCCATCACAGCTGAAGAGAATGAATTTAATGGGAAAGCTGTTATACGCCACTGGAGCGTAAGCCTCTTACCAGCTGTTTGTGTGAGTGTGCATGAGCATGTGTGTGAACATGCATCTGCGTGGCCCAGAAACATTTGCATGTTGTACCATCAAACCTCTGAATGCACGCTCCTTCTGAACCAGCTATTTGGGGAAAGAACAACAAGAACAAATTAACACCTGCTTTTCACATAGAAATGATGACATGTCTCAATTCTCTTTACTTCTCTTTTCTTTTTTCTCCTCTTCTCTTTTTAGCAGAGGTGGTAGCATCGTCAAATGTGATTGATCAGCATGTGTTTCCAACACTTTAGTCCAAAATCTATGAGAATGATTCTTATTTTTCATAATTTAATTAGTTTTGTTTTGTATTTGGAGCCTGTGTGAAGAGCAGATGACCATATGTGTCACATTGGGAAACATCTTGTTAAAATGTGATTTGTTAGCAAAGCTCTAAAATTAGAGTACATATATATAAAGTATGTAAGAACGTTATCGGCGTTATCATCCACCTGATGATTGTTTGTGCAGTACTCACTCTCGTTTCACTTTGTGATTTAAATACTACATTTTGTTCATCATCCACTTTCTAACTGTGTTTGTCTGCCATCTGAGCTTGTAGGGTATAGTAGGTTTTCAGGGCTTTCAAGCCGAAGCATTTACCTGCTGCAAGCAAAAATAACACAGTGAGTTGTGAGAGTGAATGAAAAAAAAGTGAAGTTGCAGACAGTGCATCTCAATAATAAGCACAAACTTGCTAAGCCAGCAACAGATTCAGGTGTTGATGCTCAGTAGGTCCATAACTCCAACCCCTTCAACTCTACATAGAGAAATTGTTTCCATATTGTTATTTGATTTATTGCTACTGTAAATATAGCAGTTGCAGCCATAGTTTCAGCCAATGACAGACGATGCATCACTAGCTGTACTGCCGGACTTCAGTTTGGCATGCTAAACTAGCGACTGTACTGTGGTAACATCTTTGGATTTCACGAATATGTAGGCGCATCTGTTGGTGTCATATTCAAACTTTACAGTAATATGGGGGGGGGGGGGGGGGGGGGGGGGGGGAGCCAAATTTCTCTGTCTTTGATTTCTATTTTCCACTCAAATCATTCTGTATTCTATTTTGATTGTATCTTGATAAGGTTAGGGTAAGACTGAGCCTCGACACACCCATGTTTTGCAACATGCTGCACTGTACCATCCATCGCTCTCTGCAGTGCCACCCACGTACAATGCAAATACTGAAACTTTCTTCTATCTGAAGTAAAGGAAGTAGACAGCTCTCAGTTCCCGTAAAGGAAATGGTTGCGACTGTTGCAAGAAACTTTATGTGCACTTTTGCTTTACTCCAGTTTCGTTGCTTGTGTCCATATTTTGGTCTTTCTTTAATAAAGTCACTTGATGCATGCTGGACATTTTTTTAACAACCAGCCAGACAAATAATCTTCTGGAAGTTTGATGTTGTTAAAGTAGAATCTCATAACCATTAGTCTTGACCTGAGCACAACACACCCTGGCATCCTCTCTGAATTAAAAATCCAGGTGTCCTGAGGAAATGACCTGCTTTTAATCAACGAAACTGAAATGACGCAAGGTTCGTGATAAGGATTGAAGAGACCTTCATAATAGTAACAGTACATCACCTAACATCTTTCTTTGTGTTATTCACACCCTGAGTGGAGGTGGGTGATAAAAGGAATCTGTTCAGATTTAAAAGCACTGGAGAGGGTTAGTCATCCTACTATTATAGTTTAATTAGAAGCCATTAAATGGATTTGATGATAAAAATTTGAGTTCTATTCAAGTGAATAACCAGAATAGCCTCAGAGTAACTGCATGATCTATAGTGTTCCATTATAAGGCACCATAACTTTAGTACTGTTCAAAAGACTTGAGACACTCTTACACTGTAAACCCGAATGTTCAAAGTAATTAAACAGATTAAGTAGTGTATACTCAAAGTCTTTAAAAAGTTCTGTTAACTTAAATATGTCAAGTTCGTATAACATGTTCTTCTTTTTGAGTAAATGAAACTAATAATATTTGATTGAATTTAACTATTTCTATATTAAGTAAGCATCACTTAAAATAATAACTTAAGCACAACGTAACACAGTTAAGTTAGGACATATAAGAATGGTAAAGTCCTGTTATTTTTGTTGTTTCAAGTAGGTAGGATTTAATAATAAACTTAATTTATGTAGCACATGCTAAAATACAATAAAATCTCAAAGTGTTTCACCAAATAAGTAAAATCAAATTGTCTTAAATGCATTAGTGGAAGACAAAATGTATTTATTTTAATATTCATTGTTTTATCACTGTGTCCTACATATATATTTTTAATTTTTTCCGTAAGTGTTGAGCAGCTGCAGGAATCAATTTTTATTCCGAGTTAATCTCTGATTCACCCTCCGAAGCGGAAGGCGGCGCTAATGAGCATTAATACGAAACACAGAAGAAGTAAAGGTATATGGGCGGGAACAGCACCAAAGAGGCAACACGGACGACTGGAGAAAGTTGGACCTAACGGCAGCAACTAGCATCACTGGACTTACAGTAAGTTTTCAATGTTGATATTAGTTTATTGTTAAAATACGAATATTTAGTTGTATTTTGGGTGCGTGTCGAAAAGAATAGCAGAAATGTCGGTCCGTGTTTTTTATGTGCTTTGCTGCTCTCCCCGAAGGAAACTTTGCCGCTTGCAGAGCTAGCATTAAGTTGTTGTAATGAGGGTCGCAGGCTGTTTAAAAAGTTAGATACTACTTGCTCTAGAGGTGGCGCCCGGTCGCCTAGTATGAAACAAAGTATTTTAATCTCTCTAAATTTTTAAACCCCCTCTCATGACTCAGAATAGTTGGGTCCAAACAAGCCCGTTGTCCCTGCAGTTACACAACGGAGATGCCTGTCTGCAGTGAGAGTGCTTTCAAGCAGTTTTCTTGTTAGAAACGCTATATTTTAAACTATATGTGCAGGGTTAGGGTTGTGTCCTTCTGCTGTAGTTGTATGCAGAGTTTCAGCGGATTACAAATCAGAACCTGCCCAATACATTCTACGCTGAACTTGACCGCCATCTTCCTCGACTGATGACCTTATTCAGCCAGGGCATCAAAAACTGGGAAGACAGCAGATGCCCTGGTTGAAATTCTAAGAATTCACAATGAACAGGTAATAATAGATTGTTACACATTTCATAGGTTGAACCAGTGGAACATTGGACAGGTTCAATGATTTAAATGAGCTTTTTGAATTTTGCTATTACTCCACTTTGTGTTTGCTATTTGTCTGACTGTATTAAAGATGTGAACAGGTTATTTGTGGACATATGTTCTGATTTGACTGTTGTTTTTGTTGTTGTTCAGTAAACTCACCAGTATATAAAATTCTGTTTTTATCTGGAAATAGGAAATCCATGATATCCACACCAAGTGCACTACCGTTCTCCCTGCCCTTCCTGTCTATCTGCATGAGGATGTCTCTGGATTTTTCAGAACCTGCACTGTGAGTGTCCTTAAGTATCTAACAGATACTACTGTGTATATAAACAGTGCATCAAAGTACAAACATGTATTTTGATGCACTGTTTGGACTTACCTTTGTTTAGTCTACTCCTGTGTATTTCCTTTAGCTTAGTTTCAGTCTATCTCACACCACTTGATTCTCTGGTGAATTAGCTGATTTATGTGTGCAGAACATGGATCTTCTGTTTTTCACCTCTTACAGTGAGACTCAGGTCTCCCTTGTAAAAGAGGTATTGGATCTCAGTGGGAGTTGGTAAAATGAGAAATTATATGTCGTCTGTTGTATTTCTTGGGTTAGATTGTGATTAGTATCTCTTTTTCATTAATTCAGGACGAATCTGATGAGTTGGAGCTTGATGGTGTTGAAGTGGCCCTCTTCACTGTCATCAGTGACCATCACACAACAAGTCCAGTTCACTACCAACCTGTGAAAATCTCTGTCGTCATTGAAAGTGATGCCGTGTTCAGTCTCCCCAGATTTGGTGAAGCCTTCCTAGTAATGTTTGGACTGATCTATGCACTTCACCTCAGCTACCCCAAAGCCCTGACCAACACTTTAGAATTTACTCAAAAGATTTTATTTGGTCTAGAAAGTGGTAAACTGTCACCCAGGTTACAGACCCTCAAGAATGACTTGGTTATGTAGGAACTCATCTGAAAGAAGGATGCAGGGTGAAGCATTATAAAAGGCTAGTTCAAAGTTCTCTCCTTTCATCTAAATAATGCCTCAAAACATTATTAGATTACTCTACAGGTGTTCAGCCAATAGGTCCAAACTATACAACGTGCCTTTGTTCTCATTAACATAATGCAAAGCAACACTAATGTTTTGTATGTTTTTAATGTTTTTCGTAATACTATTTCCAAAACATTGTGGGCTGCGCAAGATGACCTAAATTTCACTGTTTGATACTGGTTAATGTAAAACAAATAGCATTGTAATTCACTCAAATTGCTGCCTTGTTGTCTTATTCAGATATTAGCCAGAGAGCCAAAAGCACATTTTGATATTATTAATTATTATTTTTCATTACTCTGACAGTTTTCCTGACTAAACAATTTTTGGTCTACTTATTTTAATTTATAAATATTTTTGTTAATTATTTTTAATTTATGTAATTTTTTTTTTTTTTAAATGTATTTAATTTCAACATAGTGCTAAAAGGGAGCAGGCAAGATACTGTTCAATGGCAGATGTTTATGACTTTTGCATATTAAGTTACCGATACTCAGTGTAATTGAGGCAATCAATTGCCTCAAAAATTTTAAGTTTTGGGTCACATGTTTTTAAGTATCAAGTAGTCAACATATTTGACTAACGTGTACTTAAAATAATGACAACACAAACTAATAAACATTTGAGTTTTGTTAACATAAAAATGTTGTAGTTGTGTACTTATTTTTTATAAGTTCTGTGAACTTATTTCTTTGAATTTGTAAACTTGAAACTTTAAGTCATATTAACTGCAAATATTTGAGTTGACCGTTCTCAAAAGATACAAGTACCATGTAATCCAGACTTTTATGTTCTGGAAAAATTTGGCTTTTGAGTTGATCAACTCAAAAAAATTGAGGCAATCGATTGCCTCAATTTTTTTGAGTTCTGGTAACTTATTCGGGTTTACAGTGTAGTTTCTTTATATTTTGTTTCCAAGGAGAAAAAGGTGTTTCATCTAATAGTTCTCCAGGTTTTTTCAAGGTCATTCTGAGTTTTTCTTTGGACAGGGGCTACTTTTTCACTCATTTATTGTTGTTTTTTGTTTGTTTGTTTGTTTGTTTGTTTGTTAAACCATCTAACACTGACCTGAATCAGTGTTGAATCTACACACAGTAAATAATTTAGCAAAGAGCAGATCATAAATTCTATCTTTAGGCGATTTACAAAATTGCAGTTTTTGAAATTGTATTTTTACATTAAGAAAGTGATTCCCAAAGAGCTGTCAGCTGAAATCCTGGCATATCTCAGTATGCTGTGCTGTGTATCCCAAAAAACATCTGAAGACAAATGGACAAATGGAGGACAAAAGAAGAAGAGGCAGGCCTAAAAATCTATCTACAGCAAATGAACCGTATCTAAAAGTCATATCCTTAAGAAACGGGACAAAATCCAGCAAAGACTTGACACAGGACCTGAGAGACACATCTGGCCCTTAATTTTATCCATTTACTGGTCACCAAAGATTCAACAGAAACGGTCTCAGTGGAAGGGCGGCTGTCAAGAAGCCATTTTTAAGCAAAGGAAACAGGGAGAAAAGGCTAAGATGTGCCAAACTACATAAGAACTGCCCCGACAATCCATGGGAACAGATCTGATGGAGTGATGAGTCCAAGTTTGAAATTTGTACGTACATTATGAATGGAGGAGGTCAGGACAGAGGTAGAACAGTGAGTGTCACAGCCATCTGTAAAACAGCCAGTGGTGCTGTGGATTTAGTCAAAATTGATGTAATTATGAAGAAAAAAAGTGCCATCAGATTTTCATCCACCATGCAATACAATTTGGAAAGCATCTGATTGGCAGCTACTTTATCTTTTAGCATGACAATGATCTCAGACACACCCCAGAGCAGTAAAAAACACAGAATGGAAATGCTATCAGTCAGGGGTTGGCCTCTCCAGAGTCCACACCTCAATATTATTGAGCTAGTGAGGGTAGTTCTGTGTAACTAGTGTCATTTTGACAAAGCACAGAAAGAAGACGCCAGGAGAACTATTCCCGAAGATGACTGAAAGAAATTATATAATTCAGGCCGTGTTGAAGAATAAAAGTGATAAGTGCCATTGACTTTCCAAGTTGTTAGAGACACAATGACCGAGACTGTCCAAGCCGGGGCTCGAACTGGCAACCTTCCGATTACAAGGCGAACTCCCAACTCTTGAGCCACAATCGTCCCAATTTTCTTTCAGTAAGAACTTTCCTATTAGGAAGGGTGGCTCAAGACTTTTGCACAGTATTGTACCGTACACTCTTTGTATATTCATTAATAAGCAAACTTGATATCTATTTTATTCCCCCAGGTTTTGCAGTTTTAAAACAAATCTGGCTGCAACATGTAAATGTGTGTTGCCTTGAGCAAACACTATACCGCAGCCTAAATGAACACATTTAATGAAGGGTCCAACCCATCTGACCTCCTTCCATAACAGTGTCTGCTCTTCGCTGTCAGATAAATAATGATGTAAGCCAATAGACCTGAATATCCTATTTATACATTTCCCAGAACATGTCATTGTGAAGTGACATGAAGCTTAATAGCATCTAAATATCACTAAAAGAAATAAAGAAGTATTTAAAAAAGGCAGCAATCATTCCAGGATGGATCATTTTGAGAACGGGTCAAGTGAGATGCTGCTAAACAAAATACCTACATGTCCTCAGATATAATAGTGTATTGTACTGTGTTTATTTAAAATAAATAAAAATGGTATTTCAGAACCGCTTCCAGGAAATACTTTAGCAATTATCAACCTGAAGAGGACATTCAGTATGAAGGCCTTTTTACAAAAGCTGTGTATCTACTGTGAATCCTCAATGCCCAGGTTGGCAATCTGTGTGGACATCATGTATTATTATAACAGGTTTGCTGAGGCCATGTTGCTAAAATGCCCCCAGTAATAATGTGTAGCGATCGTGATTTGCCTCGTGAATGGAAGAAGATGAACATTCACTGAACCAAATTTAAGATAAGAAGTAAATAAATTTCCCAGTGGAGCCATCAGGCCATGGACTGCCTCGTATCAAATGCTTTTCTCCGTTATCAAACTGAGTGCCCTGTCTGCTTGGTTTCTGTTTTGTTCCTTCTTCATGAAACAAAAAGTGATGCATCTGCACACTTCACCTCACTTAACCATCTGCACACTTCACCTCACTTAACCTGATGTCCATTTTTCACGCTCTTTTAAAGTACTTTATCGTTTTTCTTTCTCTGATGTTTTTCTGGTCAGTACATGCATTCCTGTCACCTTCACTGCACTTTCTAATCATTGATCTGATGTCTTCAGCGCTGTTGGGCTACCCTGCTGTTTGCTCCTTGTTGATGGCTCAGTGGGAATCAGCCCAGGCTGCACCAGTCTTATTAACACTGTCTGGCACACATGGATGTTCAAGTACTTTAAGAATTTGCAGGGAAAGTGACAAAACAAATAAAATGTAGTTCATGCTTTCTTCTTCTCTACTTAGGTCTCATTTAGGTCTCCCCTTCTTTGATGAAAGGGATTTGGGAGGGTTTGGATTTTCAGGTTCAGTAACTCTAGAGCTATAGGAAGATGTGCAGTTATGGTAAAATTAAAGTTTATCCTCTTTAGTTTCTGAAGTTTTACATGTTACAGGTTAGACAAGGTGTCCAGGTCCTGTGGCTCCAAAACCAGGCCAAATCTACCACTCCACGACCACACTGGACAGTAGTTATGAGGTTTTTGTGCTGATATGCTGTACTTAGTTTTCTCCAAACTGCCATGTTCTTATAGAGAGAAGAGGCTTTTTTTCTGGCAACCCTTCCAAACAAACCATACTTGTTCAGTCTTTTCTAATTGTACTTTCATCAACTTTAACAATTAAGGTGCTACCGAGGCTTGCAGAGTCAATCAATTGTGCTACTTACCCCGTGGACTCCTCTGGAAGGAGGAAGGGTGTTTTTCCACATTGTTTCTGCATCTTTTGGCCTAATTTTTTGTGAAATCAGTAATGACATGGTGTAATACATCATGTGTTCTTGTTCATCATCATGTATTTACCTATTTTTAGGACATGTGAAGGACAGAATTATGTTTATTATGTCCCTATATGTATAAGCTTACAATTGAAAGATAAATATAATGAATGTATGAATCTAACAAGCAATGTGAGTGTAACTGTAAATGTCACGTCCTTCTTGTCTAAATATGAAACTGTTTTCAGATCACATACACAGACTGTACGACAAACTATATTAAAAAACATAACATTCAAGGCAATAAAGGCAATAAAAATCCATGTGGCCACGTTGTGGTTCTGCAAAAATAGATCTGGAGGACACATATAAATATTCAATGTCTGCTGAAATTCTTTCAGTTTGCTTGCCTCGTCTCTATTTGGGGAAAACTTACAGTAAATATTTATGCTTCTCTTGTATGACTTATATGTCTCTGATATTCTGTCTACTCATGAAAGTGGGTCCTGTTCGTATTTTTCTCCTGTGGAAATATACAACAGAAATTCAATAAATCCACTGTGTTGCATGAGAGAAGCTGGAAAGTGGACACTTTGAGTAAATCACAGTATGACTCACAGCTTATAAATCTGTAATACTTGCAGAGGTAAATTCTTACAATTTTTCCCCTTTTTTTCGTGTGGGTTGTTATTCCATGATCATAAGCATTCTGTTTCACAGTTGCTCAAATTTCACAGGAAATTACACCTTTTGATTTTATTCTTTGTTGTTTTCCTCCACTGCCTCCCAGTTGGTTTCCATCTGTGGTCGGCATCAAACTTCAAGTCATCCTTGCCGGCTCTTAAATCTCATCTGGTAGAGTCTGGGCAGCAACAGTAAGGAACTACAAGTTATTCTGTTTAAGAAATGACACCAGCTATATTGCACTGATGTGTCATAAGTGAATCACTGAGGAAAAAATGTGTTTTTGTGTGCAGAAATGTGTTTTGCACATTTCTGCACTTTGCATGTGCACTAGAAAACAAATCTGTTTGGATTGTCATTCAGTGCTGGTTTCCAAAGTCTAATATTGTGGACTTATACAATCACCATTGGATATGGCAGAGTGCGCAGTGCAAGTATAAAGGTTTTAAAGGAGTCAACACCCCTACTATAATAACAATCCCTGAATTTTGTCTCTCAAATCTAGCACAGAAATATTGTCGTTTCTTTGGTGTCTGAGAAACACAGCGTGGACGTGTATCCCTTGCAGTACGCTGTGCACGTCTGAAGAAAGAAAGAAATGCTTGATCAACTCAATTTCCTCCAAAAGTGTCATTCTTCTTACCTGCCACCCATTTCCCATCTCCTTTTCTTTCCATTTTTCCCTCTGTCTTTCATCGAGTGTATAGAGGTGCAGATTTATGGTGTTGCCCAGTCAGTGATGGCGTCGGTCCAGCCAGGAAAAGTGATTTGTTAAGAGATTACAGACACAGACGACAGCGAGAGCAGCATTAATGATGTTATGGACAGACTATTGGTGTGTGTGTGCGAGAGAGAGATGTCCTTTTAGAAGTAGTCGCTACTTAGTTTGATAAGGATAGTCAGCCATATAGCTTTAACAGCAGGGTAGAAAAAAAGTTCATCTTTAACGTGACTCTGACATTAATATTAGATGGCCTCTAAACAAGTTCTTCCTTCTCTTTAGAAGCCTTGTGTTGCAGTTCTCCAAAACAGACCTTGTTTTGCTGTTTTTGTATAATGATTCGTGCTTTTAGAGGGCTTGATTTGCATATCAGACATCTCAAACAAAGCCATTCATCCTCTGTGTAGATGAAGCCTCACTTATATCTTGGGCATTCACAGGTAGCCAAGCAACTCACATTAGTGCCTCACTGGGTGCATTTTGTAGGAATTAACCAAGGACACACAGAGAGGTCACCTTTGGTCTCCTCTGCCCAGACCTCCAGCCATATGTGGCCTGGTTTGAGGAGCAGCGTTGATGGGGCCGCTGGCAGTGGGAGATGATGCCCCTCCTGTTATACTTAATTACCTCCAATGATGGAGTGGTTATCCCCTAGCAGAGTCACTGTGTCAGGGACGGGGCAGACACATCGAGCTGACCACTCCCGCCTGCCTCATCTTTATCTATCACTCTTGTGAGACCGCTTTTTTGCACCCAACTCTTTCTTTTAAATATCTTTGCTCCACTTCTTTACACAGACAGCAATGATGACACTTGGCATCATTAGCTTTATTCTTTTTAATGCAGAAAAGGAGGCATTATTGACTGTTCCAAGCTTCATTAGCAGGTCTCCTGCTGGGTTATTGGATTTTGCAGAGTACAGAAAACACAAGCCTGTGTGGAGAAAAAAGCCGAAGGCCCTGAGTGTCCAAATTGTACCAACTAAGAGCACACAGGAACAATTTACTGTTGCTGTAGCAAATGTTTCAGATCAGTTTCTCAAAATGCTCTCATTTGCTGTGTTGTTGTCACCTCCTATGTCCTCAATCACCATTGAATATAAAATATAAGTGTTTCAGCTATAGACGCTCCATGGTTTTCATTTTGCAAAGCTTCTGTTACTGGAGGTAGCTCAGATGGTAGAGCGGGTCAACTACAAGTCCGAAGGTTGGCGGATTGATCCATGTCTGTGTCTATATATCCTTGGGTAAGACACAGAGCTTCAAGTTAACCCAGCTATATCCATTGGAGTGAATCAAGAGCTAGATAAAAGTTCTTAGACATAAATAATGCATTTTTTATTGCAGTGTAGTAGAAAGTCCTTTGAGTACTCAAATTGAGTACAAAGGTTCTATATAAGTGCCAGTCTGCTTTGCCATACATTTGATTATTTTTTTGTCCAGCGGTGGATGCTTGTATTAAACAAGAACAAAGTTTTAAGTAATCTCACTCTTCAGACAACACTGAAAAATGAGTGTCAGATTGATTTTTCTGCATTTGGCTCTGTATGATGTCAGTGAGAGCAAATATCCTTGATTCAGTCATCTCAGGCACGCAGTGAGCACCAACCGCCACACCACCAGCTGTTCGGCCCTTCTGTTTGTGAGAGGCTGCCAATCAGAAGGAAGTTGAGGAAGTTAAATGGAGGGAGAGGGCTTAGATGACAGTCCAGGGTCAGTACGTGAATCATAACCTGCTCGTAGAGTCTGAATATAAAACACGAAGCTGAAAATAAGCTTAATTGGTCCCTGTTAAAGTGGAAGTACATATTCAGACGTTCTCTTTCCGTCAGCTATCTACTTATTGAAATTCAGTACTCACAAACAAACACTGTAACCATCTGTGACATTTTGGGGCTGAACTCCACTCATGTATAAAGAATTATTTAAAACTTAAAAGAGAAAGTAGTTGTCGTTGTTTTTTTGGTGGAGGCTTCTAATATTCTGCAGATAGCAATGAAGGATGTAAAGGCACGCACAAAAAAGAAAAGCAAAAATAACCCCAGAAGAACTGCACTTTTTAAAAAAATTCTTTCTGGCAAGAAATTCTTTACCTGAAAATCGGTAGATAACGACCGATTCTTCTGAATCTTGGCCTCTCTACATGGTAAGTTTTTCAGTAATTGCAGCATTATCCATGAATGATGCGGCAATCTGCTGTCTGAAAAAAGACTTTCAATGCGTCTGAGGAGATGTGCTCAAGTAAACAAGGACGTTCCAATACAGCAAAACAGTCTGATGCATGATCAGAGTTCTGAATGATAGTACACCGAGAGAGAACAGTTCTGCTTTTTCAAATGTCAATTCAAAGTGAAACTCTGAGCCTCTATAGGGTGTTTATAGAATTAAATACAGGATGTGGGTCAGCTTTGTGTGTGTGTGTGTGTGTGTGTGTGTGTGTGTGTGTGTGTGTGTGTGTGTGTGTGTGTGTGTGTGTGTGTGTGTGTGTGTGTGTGTGTGTGTGTGTGTGTGTGTGTGTGTTGTTCCACCATATCCCAAAGGTGCTGTATTGGATTGAGATCTGGTCACTTTAAGCCATTTGAGTACAGTGAACTGTGAGTACAGTGAAGCAGCCAGCAGATGTTTATGCTGTTGACATAAAGGAATGTACATGGTCAGCAACAATACTCGGGTATGTTGTTGTGTTTAACTAATGCTCAATTTTAGCTCAATTTTCAACCAAGGACCCAAAATGTACCAAGAAAATAACACCCACACCTTGGCACAAGGATATGATGGATCCATGCTTTCATGTGGTTAATGCCAAATTCTGACCCTAATATCCAAATGTTGCAGCAGAAATCAACAGTCATCAGCCAACATCTTTCCAGTCCTTCTATTGTCCAATTTTGGTGAGCCTGTGCAGACTAGCTTCTGTTTCCTGTTCTTAGCTCATGGGTGTGGCACCAAGGGCATCAATGAGGTGCCTATTCCTAAATGTACTGAGTTGCTGCATACGCATTTAGGTATTTACTAAACAGCAGTTAAACAGATGTGCCTAATAAAGTGGCCAAGAAGTGTATACCTGGACACGGAGGTTATTGTTTACAGTGTGAACTGTTTGAAGGAAGCTGTGAGTAGAACAGAGAAGTCAAACATGTTGAATGACTCGAATGTTTGATAACCACAAACTCAACAAAAATGTGACACAGCATAAAAAAGGAAAAGAAAGCGGTGGGGAAACCTTCATTTGTAAAATCTGAAGTAGAATGACGTTAAGAAAAATCTGTGTGGTTAGTTTCAGAGAAACTGTATATTTTTTTTAATTTACGTGGAATGTGATGTCATATGATGTAAACAAAGAAAAACCTAATTCATTGGCTCAGTTTAGAGGTGGGATCTCCTTCTTTACCACAATTATACTTTCAATTTCCTCCTTCTAATCGAGGTATTACAACTCTTCTTCTCCGTTTATGTAACGATCATTTAGCCTTACTTTGGAGAGATGCACTGCAAACTTAGTTATGCTTAGTTTTTACAGCATATTTAAAATGTCGTCCTGCATGTGCTGTATTTGTCCCTGAGCAGGCAACAGTCTATTACTATTGACAATTGAATTGAATCTGTTTTAGACTGGAAAGCTCTAAGGCTGACGTGCTCGTGCTGGACGTTGGTAAACGGATGTAACTTTTGATTGTCTTCTAATAGACTACGTTCACACGTTCATGTGTTTTGCACATTTTCAACCACATCCTGATTTGTACCTACTGAGGTAGACTGTTTTTTGCAGCTGTAGTTAGCTGCAGACCTGAAACCTAACTTGACCCGACATGATTTAATCCGCAAAGTCATTTTTGCTTTGGTCGACAAGGTCTCGACTGATCACTTCATCTCTCGTCGTCCTCTCAAGCGCTCATCCGCTTGCGCGACAGCCAGAGCACAGAAAGAACATTAGAATAAGTGAATGTTACGGTGCAGTGTGGGTGGTGGCAAGCTGTTCACTGGACGAGGAGCGAGTAACATCGCACAGAGAAACTCAAGCGCCGCGCCAGCAGCTAGACTCTTCGTTTCGTTTACCCTGTACGGGGTCCAGAGGAGAACAGCTGCGCCGTCTTTACGCACAACCAGAAGAGCTTTCTGAGAGACGGCTGTGTGTCACCACCATGTCCGCGGCAACAGCATCAATATCAGATGTATCCAGGACTGATACCGCAAACAAAAATGACCGAAATAAGTCAGGTAAGAGAGATGGCATAGAAAAACCAGATGCTATTTAATTTAGAAGAAGCCAGCGTGCAGGACCGAAATGTCACTTGTGCACTGACGCCAGTTTTATTCTGTTAACTTGCGTGCTTCTTGTTCAGGTGATGTGCGCGTCCATGCATGTGTGTGTTTGCTGTAACAACAATTGCACTGCAAGGATTAGTAGCTTAGGGTCCTATGTAATATAAAGACCTGATAGATTGTGTGAACTAGACATCGCAGTAATAAAATGAAACTTAAAAAAAGGGTGGATTGGTGTCCGATTAACGGTTAGTTGATATAATTGTCAGGTGTTATGAAGAAAGACAGAAAGAGGAAACGAAAAGGGGTGGATTTGACGTCAAGCAGCCGGACATTTCACTCTATGTACTGTATGTATGATCATACATACAAGTTACATAAAATTATTCTTCTGTGCACCGAAGTGTGTCTTTGTGGTGGGATCTGAGTTACTAATGGTCTCCGTGTTACAATTTTATCTTGTT
The DNA here is from genome assembly GCF_057381845.1 of Rhamphochromis longiceps. NCBI lineage: Eukaryota > Metazoa > Chordata > Actinopteri > Cichliformes > Cichlidae > Rhamphochromis > Rhamphochromis longiceps. The sequence goes on from NC_140576.1 coordinate 26,020,506, forward strand.
TATGGTTTACTATTATCTCTTCTTCTTTTATTTGTCTACCAGCGACTTTTGATATAGTTTGGTTCACTTTATGGTCTGCCACATGTCTTTCTTCAAAGTGCACAACTCCTCCTTGGATATTTTCCTCCAACTTAACCCTTGTGTTGTCCTGGGGTCAAAAATGATGTATGGTAACAGGTGTATGGAAATCCCGAAAAAGTAACCTCCACTAAATCAGTCCCTGTAACCTGTCTGTTTTATTTAAGTGAAAACCAAAAGCAGATATCTCAGAGTAAAGAAAAAAAAATCAAAAATCTGGTTTTGATTTTCCCTAAACCAAATACATCATACTTCCAAGTTGTGCTGGAAACCACCGCCTTCATGTCATTGTGTTTATGTGCATTCCAACTACTTGTTTTACAGTGAAGTCATGCTCTTGTAGACTGAGACTTGTAGACATGCAGGAACTGCTGGTGTACTGAGCTGTCACAGTGAAAGACCGTCCGTCCTGTAATATGCTGAGCTCCATGCTGTTCAGTATGATAACCTTGTTTTTTTTTCTCTTAATGTTGCTCCAGATGGCCTGTGTTTTTCCACCAGTCTTGCAGGCCTTTTGTTTAATGATTTATCACATTTCCTTCTTTGATACCGTTAGAATTAATCTCAGCACGGCACTCGGCTGTTACGGGGGGCTGTGTTTTGTCATGCAGTGTTGCGCAGCCCTTTAGGGGTTCAGTGCTGATAGCTATGGAATGACTGCCCCATTCCACACTGACTCTTATCCGCAGTGCCCCCCCACCCCCTTTTTGTTTGTTCATACAGTTCACCTTGAATTATTGTTGTGCAATCTATGAATTCCAAGTTGTCTTATCGTTCCTATGAATACAAATTTTCTTTTGAAGATGCATGAATTATACATGTACCCAAATTTTGGATGAACTTTGTGTGATTAATGCATATTCACAGTATCTCAAACATCATTAGCAGCAACAACTGTAGACATTGCTGCAAATTTTCCACACCAGCTGACCTCCAGCTTTCTGCTTTAGGTAATTCCAAAGCTCAGTGCACACCCATGCCTCAGCCAACATTGGGCAACCACCAGATCATCCAGGGAAATGGCACTAATGTGGGTACCGTCATATCACTACAGTGCCCGGGGAAGCACAAACTTGTAGGCAGTGATATGATGTGTGTCATGGGCCCCAACAGCACCTACTGGACAGGAGACTCCTATTGTCAAGGTAAGTAGAAACCAAAACCTTGAGATGGCAGTTAATATACAAAAAATGGCACATATTAGTAACCCATTTGTAGCCAGGTACATGTCACTTCATGGACCTAATTGCATATTCATTATGCATTACCAAAATGTGTGTGTATGCAGATTAAATGTCTCAAATGCTTTTCCTAGAAAAACTGCAGAGGCTGCAAAACTCCCACTGAAATGTCTGTCAGCTCATTATTCCAAAGTGATGGAATATATATTAAACATTATGTGTAGGCATTCTTGTTAGGGACCAAGTTACACGCAGATGCTTATGTTGTGTTTGGCTTGCACTAATTATGACCTTAATTTGTGTGGGAACACAATGGAGGGAAAATGATGTGCAGTTTGTCGATACATCTCATTAAGCAATAATATTAATGCTACTAACTGGCAGCGAGGAATCATTTCAGGTAGGTGTACAGCCAGCGAGGAAGTGGAAAAACTGAGGGCAGAATTTTAATTCTATTTTTTAGAATCAATCACCATGGGAGAGATGAAATTTTCTGAGTGACACTGAAAGAAATAAAATAATAATAAATTTATATTTTATTGTCCTTTCAGTGATGAGCTGGCAAGAACACTTTGTTGCAAAATGACTTTTTATTTCTGCAAGTCTCTGTTGGATAATGACAATGAAACACTTGTGACATATTACAGCAGTCTGTGAGGTAGACAATATCTGCAAACCTTGTGTGAGGTGGCATTTGAGACTTCTGGTTGTTGTTATGCACAGGTTTTGAAGTATGATGAATGGAATTGTAAAAAAGAAAAATAAAACACTCAGTGCATGAGGCAAAAATCAGTCAATACATCAGTCAACTGGTTCTTCTTCTGTCACTCTTCAGCTCTGTCGCCCAATGATTTTGGTTACCGCGTGGCTGTGGTGGCATCCTTTGTGAGTTCAGGCATAATCCTCTTCATGTCTGTGGCCTTCATCACCTGCTGTTTGCTTGACTGCATCAAGGAGGAAGAAAGGAAAAAGGAGGAGAAGTGAGTTAAGGATTGCTGGAAAAGTTGAAATTAAGTTTTTTAAAAGTAAAAGTAAATCTACTGAGGTATCGTTACTGGTAAAATGTAATTATAAGGAAAGCATACATCACAATACACTGCAAAATACTGGATTCTTTATATGCATATGCATACATATGCATACATAATAAATTAGATGGGTTCTTAGCTTAAATGATTGCTAACCTAAGGGTTATAAGACATTAATGGGACAGGAACACAAAATAAGGCCTGATCTGCTACACAGATGTGTGTATGTGTCTTTATTTTGCTTCTTTGGAGTAACAAGTGGCATTTATATGAAGCACAGAGAAATTCTAACAGTCTAAAACATGACAAAGGCATGGCAACAAAAGGACTGCTTGAATACAATGTATTAATAGATGTATCTACTTATTTACAACCACAGGTGCCAAAATACAATATTAGGTCTGGTGAAATACTGACATGTATGGGGTTTTTTTATGCCAGTGACTCAGATCCGTGGCAATGGGAGGAGCCAACCCCAAACCAGGAGAACAACATGTCTCGATATAGTCATAAGGGCCGCAACAACAACAACAACAACACCCAGGAGAATCCGCTTTCTCCATGGGACACTGCTGGCCCTACCCTGTGTGACAGCATACGATCTTGCAGGTGAGATGTGCTGAATTTCATTTGAATGCTCCACAGTGACAACAAAAACAAAAACAACAACAAAAAAAACCCAACTTCCTGTCTTCTTACACAGATGTCACCAGCATTACGCCTATTGTCCTGCCTGCACAAACTATGGCCCCACACCTCCCCCTGCTGCTCTTCCTGGGCACGACTATAACCAGCCTCTCTTACTCCGAATGCCAGAACCTGACCCACCTCAGTATCCCGGCCCTCCCCTGTCCTCCTGTCAAAGTACAAGCCCGGGCCTGGTCCAGATCTCAGCAGGGGGATCTGGTTTGGTGTGGCAGTATGAAGGACAACAGAGCAGTTTATCAGGAGCAAACCTATTAACCGCAGATGAGGCCCCTGGGAGGAATATAAACTCAAACAGGAATATATACCCCAAAGAACTTTCCATAAGGATTATATCAGTGTGAGGACAGCACACAAAAATCATCAATCAAGACTTTGTTTAATATCTAAATCTGTTCAACAGTGTCAGCTGTATAGACGAGGACTGCGGGATGTAAGAACTATATCAGTATGTTTTGGTGTATCAGCAGTGGCGAGATGGCTCTAAAGAGACATTGATCTGACAGACTAATGTGCCTTTTTATGCAAACTGTAATGGCACACTGCCCCCTGTCTGTAAAGAGGAGCCAGTGCATTTTCAGGACGCCAGTCTTGGAGAGAGCTGTTCTTCGGATGTCAAGAGATTTGAGCTTAAAAGGAAGTTCTGCTGCTTGAGGCTAACACTTAAGGGATCTATTGCGATATAATTAACTTTGCTGTCAGCTGAGGAGAGTGTGGGAATCTGGGAAAAGTTCACTCTTGACACGAGAAGAGATGTTGTAAAAAACTGGCGTGTGTGTAAATAATAATTTTGAGAAATGTAAATAAATGACAGACGTATAATAATAACAATGAGTGATGCATTGGAGTGGGAAGAGTTTATTTAACAACACGTTTATTATTATTATTATTATTATTATTATTATTATTATTATTATTATTATTATTATTATTATTATTATTATTATTATTATTCAAGCCTTTAGGTTAGAATAACCTGATGTATGATTATTTGTTGCACTTCTGTGCTTCAGTGTCTGCTACATAAAGCTGTAGTCCGTCACTGTCTGCCCGGCTCATTAACATCATCATGTAGCCTTGAGGTCGGTCATGTGGTGACGCCACGGCCAAGCGTGCTGATGTAACGGGGCAGCGGAGCACCGACTCACGGGGGAGACCAGGAAGTTTTACCGGGAAGGCTGTCGGTCCGATTGTCAAGTTCACACACGGTGTAAATTTGTCAGTATGTCAGGTTTGTGAAGCGAGGGTAAGATGTTTCGCCTTGTTGTGAGTGCTTTGCGCGTATCCTTGCGCCAGAGCTAAGACTTCCAGGATATCCTACCAGGCTCTCTCTCTGGGTGCGCCACTTGTTGCTGTAAAGTCATAGTATAAAGTAGTTGTTGTTACACATAGTTATTTAGTAGTTTGTCATGGGTCAGTATCATCGTTTGTCCTGATATGCAACCGGTAACTAAATCGGCAGACTTCTGTCATCAGAGGCATCCAGACTTTTATTAAAGACACGCAGCTCCCTCTGTTGTCAGTCTAGTCCTTAGAGATATTATAGCATTAACTGTACATTGGGATAAAGTAAATCCTGTTAAAATATTAAACTAGTAGAATCTTTCATACTGGGATGACGATACTGAGAATAACTACCATGCAATGTAACACTATGACAGTATCTGACACTTACCTACTAATTTAGTTAATAGTTTATGTTTTATGAACAGATGGCAGAAATATTAGTAGTATGTTTGCTCATCAGCTGCAGCCTGTAGCCTGTTTAAGTACACAACTGAGCATAAGAATATCAACAGTGGTCAGGACAAATACAATATCTATATTACTTAATGATTGGCAGTGTGGATATTTACTTCCATAGATCCCCCTTTGTCGTCTTCTTCTTAAGTGTAGCATCTTCTTTTAAGAAAACAGACAATGCTCATGCATATTTCTGGGGGGAAAAACTGGTTCAGAGTCCAAACTATTAACACTAACACCTTACCTGTTTCTGCTGTCTCTCACCATTTTATGCATCTTAAATTGTAGTTGGCTGATTTTCAGTACTAACATTATGCTATAGAAGCTATAAAGTGTAGTGAAACTGACACATTTGCAGCTATTGTATTCGCCTTTCTAAACAAGAGAATAAACCTCTTAGTTCCTTATTTTCAGAACATGGCTGATTCCAAGACGAGCTTACTAAGAAATTACTAAAACTAACAATAAAATCTGCAGCCCTTCTGTTAGGGCTTTGTCGCATGAGCCATTTGTGCAGGGTCATAGCCTGTTTCTGACCTGGTCTCCACGCTTTGACCAGCGCTGGCCTTGACACCCCTTGTTAAGCAATGTCTTTTCACTGTCATCAATCTTCCTTTACTAGACACCGATGGTTACCAAGAGCAGCTGCAGAGTGACTCCCAGTTCCTGTGCTCAGATCAGAGGATGGACACTGAGCTGGTTGACAGACTTGTCCTGCAGCTCAACAGGATCTACCCGCAGATACTAAGTGACAAGGAAGCCCACAGGGTCACTGCAGCTATTTGTGTTACACAAACAAAACAGAAGCATACTGTGCAGATGCGTGCAGTGACTCAATGCAGCCTGTGTCTCCCTGCAGTTCAGGAACCTAAGTGTGCCCACCAAGGTGCGGTTAGCAGACCTCTTGAAGCACCTGCACAGAAAAGGCGAAGAGGCATGCCATGAATTCTACAGAGCCCTTCACATCCATACAGAGGACATCTACTCTAGCCTGCCCAGCAGAGTCAGAGAAAGAGGTGAAACATTGAGCTTTTCTTGGCTACAGATTCCAGATTGGAGGATAGCTGTTTCTTCTCCATAAAGTTCAATTTCATTTCACATTAATTTTATTGCAGACACAACTATTGAACCAATGTCTTTGTGGGACCTAAATGTTCTGGTTTTATCCTTAAAGCATAAGTTTTGTGTCTGCTAAGCTTTTTTTTTTTTTTTTTCAGCACTGGTTGCTTTTTCTACCATGTTAAAAAAAAAAGTGCATCTTGTATGTTTGGTGTGATGAGGTTAGACAAATTACAGGAGCAGCTTCCAAAGTGTCCTATAAAGGTGGCTCCCCTGCTGTGTCTAGCTTTACATCGGCTTATCCTGTTTAAGATGCAAAGAGAAGCTAATGTGCTGCCTAGACTGCTGTCCAAGTAGCCATTTAACACTTCACAGGTTGTTATTGTTAAAGTGGAATGCTGCATTTTAACCTCTTTTACTTTCTGTTTTTAGAGGTGGCAGATTCAAAATGCACTAACGACAAGACAGTTCGGCAAGAGCGATATGTGCTTAGCGACAGAGGTACATATAATCACCATCATTAACAACAGAAAAAGGGGTTGTTTCTATGTAAATCATTCAAATCTTTAAAATTTAAGAATATTGAGATTTCACAAACTAAAAAAACATTCGTTGATTTTGTACAATGATGTTATACGATAAAGGTTGCTGTTTCTTAGTTATTCTGTAATTATTCTGTAATTATTTAACTAATTCTGCTATAGTTTAGACAATTCATGACATGCTTTCCAGGAAATTGGACTTATTTATTTCAAAAACATGCACACTCTTACTTGCAATCCCTCTCAGGAGGAATCATGCAGATTTAGTTGCATGACGTTCACAAAATACAATCACAAACATGAACTAACAAACAAATGAACAGTGTAATCCATAGGGTGTCACTGACTTGATGGCAGAAAAGCTCACAAATGCACTGCTGTTAATGTTTGAGTTATTCTGTTGATTTATCAGCTTAAAAATATGACTAAACACTAAAAACTGACTTTCAATCCAACAATGGCACTAACTAAGGGGCAATTTGAAAACAAATCGGATACTGGTAATCACTTGTGAAATATATTTAATGATAATATGTAAGTAATGACTCATAAAAGCCCTATATGTGTCATTTTCTTCCTTATCTTGCCTGCATGGCATTTTAAAAATTATTATAGTTTTACAGTTTGTGTGAGTATGTGTCAGGGTCCCTCTGTACCCCCTCGCTGATCCCAAGATAAGCCCCTTAAGCTCAACTAAGCTGTGGACTTTAGCAAACGCAGTTGTCTGTTGAACCTTTTAACCTCTAGCATCAGAATGCCGGCCCCATCACTGCTCTTTACTTCCACCATTCATCATTCCATCACACTGAGAGCTTGAGCTTTGTGAGGGCAGTTAAGCTCATGTATAAAGCTGGCCTGCATTCCTTTGAACAGTCAGAGCTGCATCCACTGGGTCAAAGGTATGTCAGCAGGGAAATGGGTCATCAGAGATGCCGTGAAACACTGACTCCTGATCATAAGTCATACCAAGGAGCTTGTTTAGCTTGTGAGCAAGACAACTTTATGTACACAGAGCAGATTTAGGACTCTTGACTTTGCCATTCAGAATATCGGCTATTATTTCAGTTTGCTTGTGGTATTTAGTTTTTTTTGGATCATCTAATTTATTAAGCAGGTATGAGCCACTGCAGACTGATCAGATAATTGTATAGTTAATGACTTTATTCTCTCCTCTTGCAGGACCAATGTTCTTCCTGAGCTGCTTCGGTTTTGTAGTTGGAATTGCAATACTCTACTATTACGGAGGTGAGTCGTGGCACAAAAAGTGAGAGGGACACAGACTTGAGACTTACTTTACTTACTTTGATCATGTTCAACATTTCAAAACATACCTTCCATACACACAAAACTCAGTTTTTTTGCTCTTCTTTATAGACACAGAGGGTGAAACCTTGAGATGCACTGGAGTGTTTCTTCACTGCTCGGCTGTAAGACTGAGTAAAGATGCTAGAGATGTTTTCATTTCATATGGAGAAGTTGGAAAGTAAAAAAAATGAAAACATCGAGGCAATGAGAAGAAGAAGCCATGAAAAATGTCTTTTTTTCTGTGCCAAACTCATCATTTTCCTAAACCTCAAATACTAATTTATGTACGAAAGTACTAATTGGAGGAACGTAACTTGACCTGACACATTCTGTCACAAATTCTCACAGCGTACATCTGAAATGGCAGAACTATGCAACGTTCTTCCAGAGTACTTGTATGTATGATTCTTGCCTGGATTTCATGTTTGTAGATAGCTATGAATTTCTTTTTTTTTTTTAACTAAAATGCTTAAAGCGTAATAATAACCAAGTGTAACTGTGCAGCTGCACTCCCACAAAGCTGTTTTCACTTACTAAAGACTGAGTCGGTTGTTTGGGTGCAACAAACCCAAGAGTGGGCAATGAAGTGTATTTTGAGGAGAGCTTCAAGTAGGAGCATCTGTGTGGGAAGGCTCTTGGTTTGCACTTAATTTAACAACTTGATTTTTTCATTGCTCCGTTTGTTAACGCATTTCACAACAAAGATTTTCTTTTTTTTTAAATACACAACAAATACATGTATGCTCACACCTTAGCCCACTTCCAGTGCCTTTTATGAAATTTGCAAAATAAAGGGCACTCTAATAGTGTTACTTATTTTCAAATAAAGCACAGCAAATTTGGATCACCTGTGTTTGCATCTTATTTTTAGTCTTGTGTAACAAATATTTGACAAAGATCTTTGTAGAAATGGGAACATCATTAATTAAATGCTGTATATGTTGCCGTAGTGTAGCAACAAAGGGGAATTAAAGGTAATTAGGAGTGCATTGATTAGCTTTTCCGGGTTAGTTTCTGGCACTGTTCACTGCACTGTCATCATGAAATGGAGATTATGTTAAATTATTCATCTAATTGATTCAACAGCAGCAACACATACACTAGAGGGCACTACTTCCTCACTCATACACACACACAAAAAAACAGAAAAATATTCAAGCGTGCTATAACAATGACAATGGGAAGCAGGGATCAGACCTCATTAATGAATAATGGCAATCAATTTGGTTGAATGAGTTAAGCTAACTTGATTAAATGCTCTATTAAATGCTGCTAGCTAGAATGCCTTTGAAATACCCTGATGGGTGCATTTGAATGCTCTCTGTTTCTTGTAATAAACAATGTGCAGGAAAGTAGTCACATCAGAGGTAAGGTCTACATCACAGCAGCAGAGCAGAGGTGTCTGATCTCAGGAGATTATCTGCACTCGGCAGCATTTTTCTGCTACTGTCTTCCCTGCGAAGTGAGAGCAACAGATGAGAGGGGAGTCAAAGAGAGAGGGAGGAGGAATTGGGAGGTGCTAAAGGGGGCTGGAAATGTCACCAGAGTGATTGTTCAGTTCACACTCTGGCATCCACATTCCCACGAGAGAGCTATTAATACACTCGCTTCAAAGGAACTAAAAGTCCTCGTTGATCATCAGCATCCTCTGATGCGCAGCCCCCACAGAGTCACTTTGTTAAACTTCAAGACAGAGCGGTAGGAGCCATGGATATACATTATGTATATATATCAATCTACAGATCTCCTCCAAGTGAAGCTGTGTGTATCATCAAATCTGGCTTTCAGTGTGGCTGTTTCCACGGTTACCAATGATAGTTGTAGGGGAGGAAAAGGATGAGATTGCGACGTTTTGCCATCTGAAAGGTGCTTCCTCACAACCACCTTGGAGAAATTATAGATAGCTGCATGAATGCGATTACGGTTTTTAGCTGATAATTATGTGAAACAGCCTCAAATTTTCTTTACTGGATATTTATGTCAAACCACTCAAGTGTATAAAATGAGCATTTGCTTGTGCTCTAATTGGGGTTTCAGTGGCATTGCTGCCTAATTAAGGCTTCTGTTTTAACAAGTAGTTCTGCCGGGGTCTGTGCTCTGTTGACTCTGACTCACCAGCTACTTCTGGTCCAAAGAACCACAAACAAAGTCCGGCTTTGCTCGTCACAGAGGGATTCATAGCACAACCAAACACTGTTATAACTGAATGTTAGGCATGACACCTGTGGGGTAGAGTTGATAGTAAAGTTAAAGCTGTGGAGGTGGGTAGTGGTTTTGAGGCGGATGAGGCCTGCCCTGTGCTGCATACATGTGCTCAGCACACCCATTAAACATGATCAAACGTCATTGGTGCAATTAAAAATTAAAGAGTGTTCAGGTGTGTGTGTGAGACTGTGCATCCATGTCTGGCTAGTGCGTCGGGTCACTGTCGGACAGCATAGGAGACAGACAGCATGAGGTCACATGGTCCTGACTGCTGCTGTCTCCACTTTCCTGTTTGTCCATTCAGAACAAATGTTGTGTTGTTTACGTACCAGACCTCTTTGTCGCTACGGCTGTTTCTCTCTTGTTCGCTATTTTCTCTCGGTGCCTGCAGCCATGCGGGACAATGATTTTCTGGTAAATGAACAGCTGTGTATTTTGTTCGAGTTGTTTTCTGGTGGAAATTTCTCTGCGAGCCTGGAGAGGTCACTGTGTTTGTAGGTCATGTAGGTGATTGTGAAGGTCCGGTCAGAAGAGGAGTAGAGCAAAAACATGCTGACGACATGAAAGTTTTTAGGAGCAAACTGCAGAGTAAGGCAGGAGAGAAAATACCTGTTTGAAAAGAGAGAGGGGAGCAGTGAAAGACTGTGAAAATAATGCATACACACATACATAGATGTGCCTGTGTGTGTGTGCGTGGTCAGTTGCTGTAATTTGTTCGATGGACTCCAAAAGCTGTGATGAAGACGTTGACCACCACGATGATGAACACCAGACCTGTAGCCAAGTTTTCCATGAAGTTCAGCCTCTGGTGTTTTTGCTCATCATTCAGGTTCCATCGAACTGTGAACAAAAGCAGAACAACACACAACTCAGATAATGTCTAATTGCACAACAATCTACTCTATTCTGGGACTAAAGCCAACTCATTATGGTGCAAAGATTTACTGTCAACCACAAATCTATATTTACTTAATTCTGGGTTCAGAATGCTCATACATCTATTTGTGTCTTTTATTTTATGACGCAAGCATGTAAGGAAACAATGCAATATTCAGTTTTTCATTTTTCACTTAGAGGAAACTCAGATTAAAAAAAAAAGTTAGATCTACTGCAATCAATTTACTATGTTATTAAAAATTTTAGCTCATTTTGAATTTGATCACTCAAAAAAGTTGGGACAGGGAAATGCAAAACGCTTTAAAAGTAAATGGTACTTAAATGAAACAGCTTAAGGAACATTTTGCAACTAATTAGCTGAATTGGCAACAGGTCAGTAACATGACTGAGTACAAAAAGATCATCTTAAAGAGGCAGAGTTTGTCAAAAGTAATGGTGCAGTAGGCAGAGGCTCATCAGTCTGCAAAAAAACTGCGTCTACAAATTGTGGAACAATTTCAGAATAGTGTTCCTCTTTGTAAATCGTGAAGACTTTGAACATCTTATCAGTTACAATTCATAACATCGTCATAAGATTCCAATCATTTGGAAACATCTCCGTGCACATGGGACAATGATGAAAATCAATACTGGATGCTCGTGATCTTTGGAATCTCAGGCGACACTGCCATAAAAAAACAGACATGAAATTGTCATGGAAACCAAAAATGTGGCAAAAGAGACCCAGAATTATTTAGCAGCTACAATCCTATATTTCAGAATAAGACAAGAATGGAACAGAATTCCTCTCCGAAAAGTCCAACAACTGGTCTCCTAAGTTTCAAGACATATATGGACTGTTGTTAAAAGAAGAGACGCTGCTACACAGTTGTAAACATGGCCCTGTCTCAACTTTTGTTTAGACCTGTTGCTACTAACGGCATCCAATACATTTGTTAAAATAGTATAGTTTCTCAGTTGAAACATTTAATACGTTTTCTATTCTTCATAGTGAATAAAATATGAGTTTGTGAGATATGCAAATCATTGCATTCTGTTTTTATTTGCATTTAAAATAGCTTCCCAACTTTTTTGGAATTGGATTTGTAACAATAGCGTCCCCCAATGTAAACATGTATATGATGTGATACATTTACTATACATCGCAGGCATAAATGTCACACAGGGAAAGAAAACAAGTGTCAGGTTCAAATCACAGAGAAAGAACAATACAGGGGAAGAAAATTGATCAAGGGAAGCTTGTATTTCCTATATGCAACTGTGTCATTTCTTTTGTGTTTTAATAGCATCATGGCATGTGTTAAATGTTATGAAAACAGCTAATTAGTGTTGTGACAAAGACATTACTATGGTGTCATCAGCAGTACAGGGAGTCGCCTGTGAATAATGGTCACATGAATGCATATTCATACAAATGGGTGTGCAGTAGCCATGTATATGTGTGTGTATTTGATGGAAATTACCAGAGGTTAAACAGCGTAAGAACGCTTCCTGTGATGTGTGTGTGTGTGTGTATCTGATCTGTCTTGGTGGGGGCTAGAGTCTGGTTGGGGTGGCCAGTATGTAGGCCGTTCACATCACGCACCACTGGCTTCATTAGAGAGAGCTGGATCCAACGGGGAGGGAGGGATGTGAGGACGAGAGGCCAAAGAAGTTCAGAAGAGTAAACAAAAATGAAGAAAAGAGTAATGAGAAAGAAATGTGTGTGATATTTTGGTAAAGGCAAGGGATGCTGTTTAAGTCTGGTGAAGGAGGTCAAAGGGGCAATGAATGAGTGATGACTCTCACGTGCTGGATGTGTCTTATGGACATGTGACGTTTTTAATGTGAATACCTCAATGTGCAAATGTCAGAGTTAATAATATCTGATTGTACTGTATACTCATACTGTAACAATGTTGATGATGATATAATATTTTTTTTGCAGAAATCTGAGCAACAAGGGAGGAAATATTCATTTGGGCGTGCTTTGAAATATCTGATTGATAATTGATTATTTTAAGATTTTTTTTCAGCAGTTTCACAGAGGAGGTAGATAAGACATGTGGGGTTGTTAGTTTCACACTAACCAAACAAAACTCACTTTATTTACTCATCCATGAACAGCTGAGTCATTGTGACTGGCTTAAAGTTCATTAACCTGTTGTTCAGTGTGTCAGGGAAAAAAAACTAAATTAGTTTATTTATCCCCAACTTATATTATTTTTATTTACACGCACAAATTTTTCAACCCGAGATATCAGCAGACCTCCTAAAAAATTGTTGCTGCATCTGTCTCTTTTTGGGCTTTTCTCTTTGTTCCAACACATGGAGATACATACATACTGACACATATTGACACATTTACACACATACACAGCACCTCTCCCAACTCCCAGCAGTGCTGATATCAGCAGTAAAACCTAGTGAACCCTTTGACCTCTCAGTCCTGGTTGCTATAGAGACTGAATCCAGCTCCTAATAGGTTGTTTGTCAGGAGTCAGTAGACTTGACATTTATGGGGGAGGGGGTGCATTGTAGGGCAAAATGTGGCATATAGATCGCTGTAATCTTGCTAGAATAGGAAGGATGAAGTGGGCAAGTAAAGGATGTGAGATGCCAGACAGCAAAAACACCTCTGATACACCAGAAGGGCTCAGGCTATGTTTACTTTCTCACCTATGAAGATAAGCAGGACCCCGACTGTGATCTGTAGACACAGAGAGATGCTGATTAGGGTGATGGTGGGGGTGTAAAAGTGGAAGCTTGGCCCCTGCTCCAGGACAGCTTTTAGCTGGGAGGCATTGGCCATCAGCAGGGCCACATCCAGCATACTCTCAGCTGCACTCTTCTTATTGGCATAGTGGTTCATGTTCAGAGGAGCTGGGCTTCTGGGCCAAGCATCTGGATGGGTGGTCTGGGGGAGAGAAGAGAGTAATTGGCACAGAGATAATGTTTATGGCTTGCAGATAATGACAGAAAGAAGAACGCCGGGAAACAAGCAGAAAGGCTTGCTCTGTGCTGTGTTTTGTTCTTCCAGTAGAGCCAACAAGGCATCATTTTGATGAGACTAGCAGTAATTTTGTGTTTCCTGAGCACGGATGGTGAGGATCTGGTTATCATTCTGACCTAATTAGAACAACAACAGCCATTACAGAAGAGTGACCTTTGAAAACAGAGCCATTAGTACAGCAAGGAGATACTGACAATCCGGTAACAGTACCATTAAAACATGACAAACACGAAGTCAGCATATGCCGTTTGTGCGAATAGTTTCAAGCGATCACTTTCAGTCTGCACATTTTCTCCTTCACTAGTGTCATATGAGCATTGAGCTCTGGGCATTTTATATTGCTTCTATGAGCCTGCGCCGCACTTGTTGCCCTCTATTCCAGTATTTGTTGACTTTATAAATCAAAACAGTCAAATGATTGATTTTCTTATCTGTAAAAAAACTATCAGTGTAGAGTAATAGAGTGATCCTTTGTTCATATTCTGCCCATATCACATTCTCTTGAAGCTTGATGGACAGCTGCAGAAATGGGCTGAGCAAAAACAAGAAGAACCAGTGTTATATGATAGCAGTTTACCTCAGTTTGCCCATCTTTTGGCAGGTAGAGCCTTCAGCTATCAGGACCTTCTCTTGTGAAACCTACTCTCAGTTTTGGTTCTGAAGAAAGACACCCTCTCTACTCTTAAAATTAATCTTTCACTTTCCTTTTTGACAAATCTAAGAGTTTCATCAAGTTCCTTTAGTTATGCTGCTCTAAACCCAGGGTGCTAGTGGATGCACTGAGCACTTCTTCTTCGCTCCTCGCTTTTACTTCCCATACACTCATAGGCCACTGCTGCATCTTGTTAACTCTTATCTACTTTCTTCAGCAGTTTCTGTGATGTCCTGCTCGTGGCTCATCGTGCGCCTATGGTCCTCTGTCCAGACGGCAGTCCCTCTCTAAGCCTTGTTCTGCCAGAGGGTCTACCTGTTGACAGGGAGCTTTTCCTCCCCACAATTGTTGGGGGATCTTTGGAGTTCACTCTCTAATATTGCATGATTTTTACCTTACCTTGGGATGACTGTTGTTGTGAGCTGGTATTAGCTTTAAGCCTAATCTTAAAATTAGAGAGGCTATCTGTCTCCTGGATCCAAACTGGGAGCCAGAAGTCTGAGAGTAAAATGCTCTTTTAGGGTGATAGGGTGATACTATGAGGTCTTTAAGGTAAGATCCAGCTTGAATATATGAACTGAATTGAAATAAATGTTCACTTCAGAACAAAATGTGCTTTATTATTTTGTTATATTTTATACTCAATAAACCAGGGACTTAGGAAGAGAGGTGAGTAAATATGGTAATTCATTTCTATGATTAATCAGCAGTTGATCAAAAGCGTTTAAGAAAGTTACTTTTACTCTGAGTTGTGTAACCTATCGATTCTTGTGTGGGTGAGCGTGATGCAACATTAGATTAGCTCAGTTGTGAGTGTGTTTGTGTATTCACTCCATGTCAGTGGACTATGTACTGCAAAGAGAGAACCATACATAGCCACTGGACCAGAAGGTTCTGGAAAAAAAGTTATCTTATTGGTGAATACGGAGTCTGTCTCTATAAAAAATGATGGCTCATTACACCTGAGAACCACATTTTAAAATTCAGTGGCGACAAGGTCAAAGCATGAATGCCAATGCCAATGCCTCTTTTTCTTTGAGAAGGAAAAAAAAAATCAGCAGTCTCTTCCTGAACACCAAAATCTTCCGTTTTTATCATAACACTCCCTGCAGCTGCAGAGAGCATAGTTTGTCTGAGATTAACCAAACTGCAGAAGTGGTGCGAGCTGTCTTCCCTCTGCTCGAGGGATAAAGACAAAAAGAAAGGAAAGAAAAGCTGCACCCTCTAATTTACCATGGATGAGGCTACAGCTGAATTACAATGTATTTAAGAGATTCACAGCAATCAACTGACATGGGTTAACTTGATGTATGAGGGGAAGTACACTCTGAACAGAAGGTGTGGTCGATGGGGTTGGTAATGATCTGGTACTCTGGTTGCAGTAATTATTTAGATTTTTTTTTTAATCCTGTGATAACCACTGGACAAGCCATGTTTAATTCTCTTAATAAATCTCTGCTTTTTAGAAGATGTATTAAATGGGTTACTGGCCAAATTCATCATCTGGCATTCTACTTATCAGTTTAACTTTTATGCTTTATCATAGATTCATGTGAACACTTCAGAGACATCTCGGCAGTATCCAGCAAATGCTAAAAAAAACAAACAAAACAAAAAACAAAATGTGTTTTTTCCTTTCAACTCAAAGATCCACTGCACTGTGTTACACCTTCACAACGAGGAATTAAAACACATTTTAGGACATGCTTTGTGAAGCCAAACATGCATTTTCGCTGGAAAGCAATGTGGTGTGGCAGGGTGTCCTGTGACTGTGATCTGCTCCAAATACCACAAATGGCATACTGTCATGACGTGTCAGGGTCAGCCTTTCTGCTCTCACACACTGACATAGGTTTTTCAAAAAATACAGCCCTTTATCCCAGAGTCAACAGACCACAGTGAGATAATACTTGTTGTGAGATCGCAGGTTGGAAATATGGAGTCACTATGTCTATTTTTTCCAAAAAAGAACTCCTTTTTGACATGTGCGTAGGCCAAATCTAAAGGTCATTTCCTCTGTCTGCCCAAGCTATTTATCACGATTAATCCTGCTGTCTACTCGCATCATACAGCTGGCAAAATAGCACAACAACTAATCACAGCAGAGGAGACATTCAGTGCAAAAATGATAGCAAATACAGGCTCTTATAATGTGTCTTACTCAACAGCTGTGAGTGGAGTGGAGGGATAACATGCAACAAATTATTTTTTTTAAAAAGAGAATGTACGTGATCCTGGTTTTCGTTTCGTTCACAATTGCATTTTTGGACAGAATTTTATATCCCAGAGAAACCCAGTGCTTGTCAGTCATCTAGGCACACCAGATTTATAGCTATCTAAACTGTAGGAAAAAAAAGAGAAAAGTTCTCATTAAATCAGTTGTCCTGTACTGGTTCTAGGTTTCAGTGCTGATTTTTGTGATGAATTATTCACAGTGCATTTCTAGTCTGAATCAGTCTCGGGGGAGATACACCGAGGGGAGAGAAGGAGCAAGGTAACGAGGGAGGGGGAGATAGTCAGAGACATAAAAGTTGTTTGGATCTTAACTCTCAGTTATGTGTCACTGTGGAATAACAGATGAAATCATGTAATAATATTTAACATTATTCAGTTTCTGCTGTAAGGTGTCACTAACACTACAATGTGGGAATGAGAAGGGAAACCAGCTAATCAGTAAGTTATTTATATAGGGCTTCTTCAAACAATGAATGTTGACCTAAGCGCTTAACTGAGCAATTGAAATCATTCCTATAAATCACCTAAATAAAACTGAGAATAAAACTGGTTCTGCTGGGGGTTTCTTCCTGTTAAAAGAAGGTTTTTCTTCCCACTGTCACCAAAGCGCTTGCTCATAGGGGGTCATATGATTGTTGGGGTTTCCTCTGTTTTCTTTGTATTATTCTAGGGTCTTTACCTTACAATATAAAGCGCCTTGAGGCAACTGTTGTTGTGATTTGGCGCTATATCAATAAAATTGAAGCTGAATTGAATTGAATGAGAAAATATGACATTATTTTACCTTTCAACCCGGGTTGCAGAATGCAAAGGATTACCAAGGGTGAAAAACAAATAAAAGACCCTTCAATTCACATTTGCTACTTCTCATATTTTTTTAATGCTAAAGCTAGATGCAGAGTTGTATAATACATGCTTTTTACAACTTTGGAAAGACTGCAATTTCTTAATTCCCGTGATTTAACCCAAACCTCAGATCAAATAAATCCATTTTTCATTGTGTATTCAGAAGCAAATGAACGTTTTGGCTGATTTCCCAAAAACTAAATGAACTCATTCAACTTGCACACCTAATCCTAAACTTTTCTCCTTTTCCCATGTCGTCACACTAACTGATTACACCCGCATGTAAGTTACTTAGAGAGTATGCAGTGCCTTTAGCTTTGTATTGTTAAGCTCTGTGTCTGACATGTAGAAAGCTCTTCAAGGCAACAAAGCAAGACACCACTTAAGACAGTGAAACCGTACATTTATTATTTAGTTAATTGAGCCCGTGTTCAGCTATATGATGAAATGCTAAATTAACTCTAACTGCATGAGTGAGTATTTCACTTACTTTTTTTTTCCTCGTGCATAAGCACTTCTTTGCTCTCCATCCATCATGTCCTATCAGCAGCCTTCTTCTCTCACTCACCTCAAAATCTGGCCAGCTTCCAGATGACAATCGACCCAACTGTAAATCTAATTTCCATGAATCTCTGTAGAGCTTTTAGTTTTACAGCCTTGCACAAAGCAAAGCAAACATGACTGTTTCTGAGTGTGGTCTATGCAGCTAAGGCACTTATGGTGGGAAAAAAAACCCCAAACAAATCAAAAACACTTTCTCATTTAGTGAAAAGCTGCAGTTTAAACTACGGGTTATCAAAGAAAGTGAAATCTGACTCATCTCATCGGTCTTAGATTTCAGTGAAAGGCAGGCAAGAATATTAAAAGCCTGCAGAAAGTCTTCCTGTGAGATATTCACCCTACAAGAGCCACGGATTGAAAAAAAAAAAACACTCATATTGACTCACACTGGTGGGGGACACATTGTAAATGAGATCAATTGCTCATTTTATCGAGCGTAAGGGTATTACATTTTGCAAATGCTGGCTGAGCTCTGACTGTTGCAAGGAAGTATCTGTGGCTGCCAGGGTCTCTCTTCCTCCTGCCTTCTTCCTCAAATTCACACACACACACACACACACACACACACACACACACACACACACACACACACACACACACACACACACACACACACACACACACACACATCTGAAATTAAATGGCGCTATTAAGACAGTGACCATGCGCATAACAGAGTGAAGTCCATTTCCCTGCCCTGTAAAACTGGATGCTGCACATTAGATGCAGGACTGAACTACTCTTAAATGGCAGCTTCAATTGCCTAATAAACTAAAGTAATCAATCTGTGAGCTTTACAGTTGTGGCATGAAGCAGGATGATGTAATACAAAAGTAAAACCTTGTGTCTGTTTTTATGTGTGCATTTAAGCCAGTGCACTGGTAACAAAGGAGGGCATTCATTGTTTATAAGGTCACTCAGGTACCAACAATACTTCACCCCTAAGCCAGACCAGACTGTCATCTGACCCAGCATGCTTGCAAAAGACTTTAAGATGTCTGGTCAAATGCTTCTGCGGAGACATAAAATCCGTCTTATTCAGCACCACTTCTATTCTGCAAAGCGTATGCACCTCTGAATGTACCTCACATGCAGATGACATGTAACATGAGAAAAGGCACAGAAGTGGCATGGAAGCGCAGAAACCGCAGGAGGTGGATACTTTTACACGATCGGCTTACAATAAAAAGTAACAACCGACAACTCTGGGTACAGAAATGACCACGACAATGAATCAACACTTCTTGCAACAAAAAATTCAACCTAAACAAAAATTATTGCATGACAGCACATTTCCCAAGTGCCCATATCCAAGCGATTGCTTTGCGGTCCGTGCATTTTTGCACTGTATTAACACTCCTTCTATTCTACTGTATAAAAGCATGCAAAACAGCAAGAATACTCTTATTAATCAGGTAATCTTTCTTCGTGCATCTTTTATTTATTGCACTTGTGAGCATGTCAATTTGTATGATCAATCTACTTAGCCTATAGACATCTATAAACCAGAGGATTTACATTTTCCCTCGATGAATGTTAAAAAGGGGCTGCAAATATCTTACCTCGGTGCCACTTAACCTGTTGATGCTGCTGCTCATTTTTGCCCTGTGCGAAGAGCTGCTACACCTCAGATGCAGGCTGCAGCAAAGTGGCAAAATATCCTGTAGGGGTAGAGAAGACTGGACCCGCAAGCACGTAGCCAAGGCTACGTGACAGAGCTACTGATGCACGTGTAACTACTATATTATAGTGACACAACAGCAGTGATAATGGAAAAATGTTGTTTCAACAGCAGGCTCGGGAGTTAAGACACGTGACTGAGTCTGCAAAGGGTGTGAGAAATTATTTATTTATGTTTTCAATTGCTGTGTAATTTACTTGCACTGACTCTAATCAGCCTTTGTCTCACCCCGTGTCACTCTGTCTGTTGGACAGCACACAATATGATGAGTAGGCTTTCTGTGGCGTCCCAGAGTGCCGTATGATTGGATGGACCATTCCCCCCACCTCCATCCTCCTCCCTTCTATAGTCCTCACCAGGGGCGTGGAGCCAAGCGAACTGAATGGGAAACACATTTGGTGTACCTCACCGGTGCACTAACCAAATGGTGGAAGGCGATGACAAGCGCAAACAGCTGTTGGTTTAAGTTAACTACCGAGGGGACTACAGGAAAAATAAAAAAAACCCGAGTCTTAAAGCGACCCGTGTGTGCTATTTACTTACGCGGCAGCGAAGAAGAAGAAGAAGAAACAGTGGGGAGAGTCGCATCGGGAGCTGCAACCGAAGAGAGGGATGCGGGGACTTAAAAGGAGATAAATACAAGAAATTCGTCAGTTATTTCTTGTCAGCATGTGGTATGTGTTCAGTTAAGAAAGCCCGAATTTGTTTGCGGTCGCTGGGGCGGCTCCTGTGCTTGAAAATGGAGATAATATGCAGATAGGGCGTTTTTGAAGTCCACCTTTTGTCGTGGACAGTCGGCTAACGTTGGCGAGGATTTTTTTTGAGT
Organism: Rhamphochromis longiceps; assembly: GCF_057381845.1. Classification (NCBI taxonomy): domain Eukaryota; kingdom Metazoa; phylum Chordata; class Actinopteri; order Cichliformes; family Cichlidae; genus Rhamphochromis; species Rhamphochromis longiceps. The sequence goes on from NC_140576.1 coordinate 26,041,042, forward strand.
GCTGCTACTGGACCTGGCAGGTTTGTCTCTGCTGTGTGTCACTAGCGTCAGTTATACTCGAGGGTGTTTTTTATGCCCCTTTTTTGAACAAGGTAAGTCGTGCCTTATTTTTTTAATGTCAGTATTTGAACGTAAGATAATATTGTGGGTATACTGGGGGGAATTTAGTGCTAGCTAGTTGCCAAACTTATGTCGCCGAAGCCAGCTTGCTAGTTTCTCGGTCACCTGGACGACGATGGCTTCTGGAAGCAATGCTTTAACTCCTGGGCTTGTCTTTTTGTCAACCCCCTCTTACTGACAGCAGCTAACTTCACCTCAGTGATTATTACCATGCTTAACGCCCATCGATAGCTTTAGCAATAATGTATAACTGGGGCATATCGTATTTCTTTTGCAGGTTCTTTTATTATTATTATTATTATTATTATTATTATTATTATTATTATTATTATTATTAGCGGATAAAATCTTGTCTATGTCATCCATCCCAGTGTTGTTAAGGGCCTCTCCCGGCAAACTGCGTCACCGAGTGGGCGCTGCAGGTATTCATCTGTCGATCTGCGTGTTGGAAAGTCTACCCGTGATGGCACGAATGACCTGGAAACCAAAGCGACTGAACTTTTAAGTCACCATGGAGTCTAAATCAGGCTCCGGGGACCATCAAGACCTGAGAAATTCGCCTGTAACCAAGTCTCAGTGTGAACCGGGCAAAAATGTGCGCGAGGCCATGGGTGATGGACCCGTCAGTCTTGTGGACTCTGTAGTGAGAGGTGGGAGTGACCCCAGCGCATATCCTTCCTCCAGTTATCAGAGGATTGTGCATCAGAGATTCATCAGGAGAAGTTTATGGTTTTCAGACACAGATGAGCAGGCCTTTGAAGCACCTGAATGTAATAACAGGAGTAAGATCCTAAACATTAACCTGCGAACAATTGTGGACAGGTCAAGGGGGACCAGCTGTGGGATACAGGAGGGATCCAGCACTGAAAGTCAAGGTGGGCTTAAAGACAGTGCAACAGAGAGCGCCAGCGCCGATGAGGACAAGGAGAAAGGTGGAGACGCGCTAAATGTTACATGCAGTGATGGTGGTAAAGCTGCTGTCAAGGCAGCCAGTGAGGAGAATGAGGAGGAGGCAGAGATGAAGGCAGTCTCCACGTCTCCAGGGGGAAGGTTCCTTAAATTTGACATAGAGCTGGGGAGAGGTTCCTTCAAGACAGTCTACAAAGGCCTGGATACTGAGACCTGGGTGGAGGTGGCCTGGTGTGAGCTGCAGGTAAGGCAGTAAAATTGTCTCATCTCATTAACAAAATTTCTGTGACACCAATTCGTTGTGTATGCAGCAGTTACAGACAAGGCACAATTATCTTTTTCATATCTGTGAAAAAAAGGCTTATTTGTCACATTTTTAATCCATGAGATGGATGCTGACCAGAGCTATCTAAAAGTGTCTTCACATTTTTCCCTCTACGATAAATATATGCGTGATTAATATTAGTGGAAGAATGCCTGACTCCCACAGGAAGCCCTCTATCTTTTCTCCTCTGTGTTCTCACTCATCATGATAGTGTAATGGAGATGTCTTCAGGGAGCTGTCAATCAGCCTCTAGTCTCATGAAGGAGTATGCTGAGTTGCAAATTGGTCACCACTAAATTTTAAATGGTTTACACTGGAAGACTGATTGACAAGCAGTAGCTGTAGACATGACATGGAGGAACATACCATCGCTGAAGTATGGCGATCGACAGTTTCGCAAATGCACAAGGGGAGTTCATTTTCTTGCGTTACATAGACACAAGGAAATCACAAGCTTAGACTGTGCAAAGGTATTAACTAATTATTTCCATCCTTCTGAGACTGCAACAAGGATTATTCTCTCTCCCTCTCCCAGGAGGCTTAAGGGGGACTATAGTTAGCATGACTGGCCCCCTCAAAGTACAAAAACATGTCCTGTGATTTGTTATTTTTTCTCCCTATTTAGATAATTTTGTAAAGGATTTATTTTACATTGTGTGTGCTCAGACAGCCTTCATTTTCCATGGCAGTTTGGCCAGCTGATTGCATGATGACACTCAGCTCAATCATTGAAGTGGACAGTGCAGGAGATGCCGGTTCGCTCTCTACCAGCAGTGTGTCTGCATGTTATTAGTGGTGCTACTCCCTGCATCGCACCCTCTGTGTAACAGGAGGTGAGCAGACAGGAAGCAGCTGAACCTGCCCCATAGCCTGCTGGGAGCCTTGTGGCAGTCAGTGGCCTCAGTGAATACTTTGCCTAGGGTACTGAAAACATGCTGCGTCAGTACTGTGCAAGATGAAAGAATGCAAACCACTTCATCCACTGGCAGGAATTAAACCTGTTTTGTCTGACTTTAGCATTACAGCGCAGTGACACATAGCATCACATAAAAGGACTTTAAAGATAGAATGCCATTGTTGAGCATGCAAAGACACACTGAGACTCGAAGGCCTCATTTGGATGATGATATCATGCACGCTGACAGCAGGAAGCAGCCCCGAGCTTTCCTCAACTGGACAACGCAAAGCTGTAGTTCAGTCCAGTGGATGGAGAATGTGGAAGAGGGATCTATGTACTCTTATTTTATTTTTCCCTAAAGACAGATTAAAACTCCCTCTAGTGGACAGTTGACAATGGATGTTAATCATGATTCAAGTGATCATGTAGTCATCTCATATATACTGTTGTAGCTTTGAGCTGAAGGTCTTCCATTAGGTACTGTTGGATAAACAAAATAACAGGCAGAACTCTTTCACGTGTTGTTAAACTGTCATAGCAGATGCAGTTTAGGTAATTATTATCCATTTATTTTCTTTATTGGCCATTTGAATCATTAAATGTCTTACAAAGGAGTTTCCTTGCCTCCTTAGTGATATCTGAAGAATTAATCTGCAGCCGTTTATTGATTAATGAGTCAGTTGAAGCTATTTATTGTGCATAATTACACATTCCCAAATGATTTTTACTCTGGATTTTTTGCTGTTGGTCACAGAATACAAAATATAAGACAATTAATTTCCTTCTCTGATGTTTTATAGATTGAGTGACTATAAAACAGAATTGGATTAATTGACATTTCAGATATCTTGTCCTGTCTAAATTCTAAGGTGTTTCATTTATTTTTTAAAGGGCCAAGCAAACATATTAAAAGTTACATTTGAGAAGCTTGAAGTTTTTGTGGAAAAGTTACTTGAACATTGTTTAATCTGTCATTCTGGATGTTTCAGTGTGTATTTACACTGCTATATTACACAATGTCTGAATTCAATTTTAAGTTTAGAGTTGCTGCATTGTGCAGTTAGACCAACAGCACACTTCTTAATTATGGGCATTTGTAATAATCTGCAGACTGTAGTACGGGAAATGAGATTCTTTACTCCTAAAGAAAGTAGAAGAAGGAGTAGCTTCAGTAGGCTTTATCAACATCCTCAATGTTATTGTCTGTCAAGCTGTAATCAGGATGAAATCACTGGAGAGATGAACTAAGAAGTGAGATCAATAGGATCGTAGTGTATATTGAGCCTAAAGGCAGACTTTTCAAGGTGGAGCTCTTTGAACCTGACTCGATCACCATAGTAATATATATACTGCACATCTCACAGGTGGTGCATGCAAGCTGTTTTCTTCTTTGTGCACAGCAGCCAGTGCCAAAACTGATGTTATGATTGCTCTTGTGCAGGGTTCTTTGGTCTTGTTTTGGCTTACTATACAGCTTGCTTTAAAAAAAAAAAAAAAAAAAAAAAAAAAAAAATATATATATATATATATATATATATATATATAAAAAACCAGGATGGTCAGCACATACAGGCTGGAAGCACAATTGTACAGGCAGATCAGTCTCTTCCAGCATCTCTATGATACACCATTAAGTGGGATTGCTGGTACTTTCAGGAAGCTGAGCTATTTTGCAGAAAACCTCAACAGTTGTTTTTTAAAATGTTTTGAATTTATTCTATTCTGATTCCAGCTGTGATTTCTTTTTTTTCTCTGAACAGCAACATGTGTCTGAAGACTGCAGTGAATCGTCTATATCAGCTGTAAAAGCGCATAAAATTGTTTCTCTTCTCGGTCTGTATTTGTTACTAAGCCTGTTTTATACTGCAGGTATTACAGCTAATAGAACACAGATAATAACATGTTTTATTCTGTTGGTATTTACAGAAAATCACAGAGTATATTCATTCTGTAAAATGAATCATTCAAAGTAGTCAAAGTAATTTCCAGGTATCTGTCACTGAAAGTGCAAATGTACTTCATGTGTTTCATGTTTAAATGTATGACGTTCTAATGAGCAGCTTTTATGTTAGAAGTTAACACCAGCAATGGGCATGCTCTGGATAAGATAAATATGATAGAAAAACTATGCCATTAATAAATTCTCTGCCATCATTCTTGTCTTGCACCCTGTGATAGACAGACAACTTGCCCAGGGTATACGTTATCTTTTGGCCCATGGGATAGAACCCCCTGCAACCCTGAATTACATAAGTGGGAAAAAAAATGAATGGATGGATGGATGGATTCCTCTCTTACCCTTTTTGTGGCACCAATCAATTTGTTCGTTTTGTGAGTGTCTTTTATGCGAGCACGTGGAAAACGTGGTTAAAGACAGTTTATAACCACCATTATATCCATTATCTTTCTAGCCTTTCTTGGTTTTTCCAAGCCATCCAATGCAAAGAGGGCTTAGCTGTGTTGAGCTTGCTTCATACTATTACCCTGAGATAGCATGGTAAAAATCGCTGCACAGACTCAGAGCTCTCCTGCCCACAATCACACAAGATCTTTTTGGTCATATTCAACAAAATAATAAAGTGCAGGTTTCAGCAAGTCTTAAGCTTGCATCTGAAGTAGGTCAGAGTAAACAACATGGGGGTAAAATCTTACGTGTGGCATGTGTATGATGCCAGCTTTGCCGTTCCAAGCAAACTGTTGTGGAAAACAGGAGATACCCCCATGGAAGACAGAGAAACATGAGATATCACTCTTGATTTTCCACTGTATTCTCGCCTTCCCGTGGTCACATGGCTTTCCTCCCTAGAAATTTTAATCTGGTCTCGTGTTTGTTTTTGCTCTCTTCCTCCCTCGTCTCTCTCCCTTAGCCCTGCCCCTTCCTGTTCATGCCCATCTCCCCCACATCTCTGTTTCTGTGCCAGGCTGCTGGCATATCACAGATGGCCCTGGCTCATGCAAGGATGTTAATGTGAGAGAAGGATGCCTGTTTTCAGTCCTTTCATTGTTGAGAAGAAACACATCCTGTGATTCTTTTTACTTTGTCTTAATCATTATTGCTCTCTGGAATTTTTCTAAACTTTGGAAACTTTTTCTTTCCACCACTTGTGGCTCAGTGTATTGATTTTTATCTTAGTGTTGAATGCTGTGTGCACACTTGCAGACAGTTTACTTCTGACCTTTTGCAGACTTCTCAGGTATTTGGCAGTGAGCTATTTTGTAGATTAAATCTCTTTTTTCAGCTTGTGACTGCAGAGTTGGCAATGATGCCATGGCAGTGTTATCAGGCCGCCTGTCTTTGCTGAAGATTGGGGATTTCTTGAACCAAACAAACCCAGCAGCTTACTCACTAGATCTGTTTCTTCACTCCAAATGCTGGATTTCACTGTAATCATAGATTTAGATTGCACTCTCATCTGACAAGATGATACCACGCTTTCTCTCTGGATTAACATGTGTAATAACACATCTTCTCCTTGTCTGCACAGATGAAAAAAAGGTAAACAAAGTTGGAGATGCCCAAATGGGTCATTGTTTACAGCCCATCTGGCATTGAGAGGCCCTGGGCAGCATGGAGAGCCATTCACTGTGGCAGTGCCTTATCCGTTCCCCCATCTTTCATCACATCTGAATTCCCACGTCACCAAGTCAACTGAAAAGCAATGGCAAAGACAGATATGCCTACTGGTGTGACGTGTGGTATAGTTGCATGCTGCAGGTGTGATAGTTGTCTCTTGTACAGTCTTTTTGTTGTTGGTGTTGTTTTCATTTAAGTCATTTCCATTCATTTGAGAGCATCTGAATGTGTTTGCTGTATGGCTGAATCAGTGTGCTGGTCACTCTATGGTTCAAGTTGCAACATAATTGGATCTAGTAACCATCACTTATCATTATGAACATAGCCTAGGCCTGAAGTGTATGTACTCTATTGATGAAACGGCTTTAGAAAGAATTGTAAATCCACAGCATGTCTTAACTGGTAAAATGATGCTTACCCAAAAACTCTCACCTTGTATGTTGGTTTATTCATGGTCTTTGTCCCACATCGTCTGAAAGGAAAAGCTGCAAAGGAATAAATAATTTTTTATCTTAATGTTTAGGAGGGATAATGGGGAGCACATACATACACAGACATACACAATGTTTTGAATGTTTTCAGTTAGATTACAAAAAATTGGGAAAACTTCTTTACTGTGATTTAAGCAAACATTTGGTTAAAGAGACAGTTGCAGTATTTTTAATATTTTTACTATAAAATGCTACATTATACACAGGTGGATAAAATTAAGAAAACCAGAATCATATCAGTTATAATTCCTGTGAGATGTGATATTTTGTCGATTTAAAGCCTTAGGTTTGCGGTATTGTTCAGCACATTGCAGTTCAATATTGTGGTCCATACCTCTTTTTTTTTATTGATCTTATAAAATATCCCACACTGAAACATGCACTGATGTTATAACTGTTCGAAGCAGACTCAAATTTGTTTATCAGGGAGCTGCAGAGCAATTTTCAACTGATTAATTAGTTAATTGACCAGTAATGGAAGCTACACATTAGGGTTTGCCTAAAACGGTCTATCAGTTACAGGGGTGGCTATCAGACCTCTTGTATGCAGCCTTGTTTTGACTTAAATGCCACATTGGCTAGACTTTTATTAAAGCTGACACACGTTGCTATGCTGCAGTCTTCACAGTTTTTATCTTGTGGTCTATATATATTGTATCTGACTTGCTGTGCTAGTACCTCCGCTGTAGTATTGCCTTAACATTTCGTACAGGGATTCTCTAAGCAGCTTTCAGAGCAGCACCTTACGTTAGGACATTTAGCTAAATGGCCTTTGACCGCTCTCTTTCCTCCCCCCCAACAATAGAAAGTGTCACAGCAGCTCATTAGGACTAGTAATCCCTTTTGGAATTCAAGAAGGTTATTTGTATGAACAAACCTGGAGCACCTCTGTATCCTGTTAAGGCCTCCTGCTTAGGCTTTGTGGTATGAAGACAAGGGTTACTTCACTCTAGTTGGCCTCTGCGTTACTAAGCTGTTTATGTAATGACTAAAAAACAAATGGGCTCACTGTAGCACTTCCATCTTAAGTTACTATTACTGTAAACTGCTATTAACATTTATGCTGGGAGCTTATTTCATTTATAAATCTTTAAATGTGCTGATAAACTGAATATGTGATTGTTGTCTTTGCTATAAGAAGTTTCTAATTCTTTGATTAAACAATGTAGGAATCCTTCTTCCTGGTATTTTACTTGTTTAGTCTGGCTCAGGGTATTATGCCGAATAAAGGCTGTCTAAGTGGCTCTGTGGCTCCAAACACTGCAGCAGATTCTAAAATTGTCAAACCAGGGAGTTTAGTCAGGCCACCCAGTTCAAATCAGGGCAGCTCTACTCGACAAATCATTGCTCTTGTCCTTATCTCAGTGCCAACCCTCATCATCAGTGGTCTGTACAATGCAGGACATGTGGAAGCCTGTCCGCCCTCCGCACTCTCACTTTCTGGCTTGCACCGGTCCACACTGGCTACAGTAGGCTTTAGTCATTTACATGGACACTGAACACATTTGTGAATTTGTCTGAAGTTCAGAGCAGATGGGTAAAATTTGCCACCCGGTGTATCATAGCACTGCAGCTATTTGTAGCCACTCTGTCAGCTCCTCCATGGTTTTTACAATGGGTCTGAGTGACCGTGTTACCGTTAAGTATCAGTGTTTGGGGTCAGTGTATTGAAAGTGTCACCACCAGCTGTCGTACCTTGGGTTGGATTGGCTGGACACACAGGCTAATGCTGCTAAAAATGTTACCAGTTAAAGCAGATTAGAAATGAATGAAATAACATCTACTTGGCTTAAATCTAATAATAAATAATGTAATTATATCTATCTGTATATATACACGATTACATATGGAATATTTTATATATATATATATATATATATATATATATATATATATATATATATATATATATATATATATATATATATATATATATATATATATCACATCTGATTTCGTGCAACTGGAGAGGGGCACATTAACCACTTGTGAATTTTGAAAGTTCTGTATATAAAATTTTATATTAAGCCAGGTATTTAAAATTTACTGCAAACTTCTATGTCCTTTGCTTTAAAAAAAATATAGACTTTTGCAACCGGATGATTCTTTTTGTTAAACCGTCTGTTTCTAGTGATCTCAACTTTGTTAAATTGTAAAATAGGCATCACTTTCAAGACTGTCGTAATGAAGAATATACCCCAATATTTATGTGTATTTGATTTCTTAGACATTGGTAATGTTGAAAATCATTCAACTATTTTCATACACAACTGTTGGTCTCTTGAGTAGATAAGTGAGTATTAGTAAAATGTTTTTCTTTGTGTCCAAAAAAACCACTTCCTTTTCAGCCTACGCGTTTTCACAGAAAAAAGCTTTATAGGAGGTTTCTATGCTTTAATCTGCTTTGGCTAACTGCTGGTCACAATCAGCTAGTCACACTCATACACATAAACATCCAAGCAACAATCACAAGTGCTCTTAATATGATCAGCACCCAATTCATTTATTTCATTTAGTATCTTATGTTCTGTTTTTCTTCTGTTCTCAGTGTGTCTGTGATGCTTTTATTTTGCATAGTTTCTGCTTGTCTCTCCCCTTCTGTTTTCTTAGCTCACACTTTTGATGCCCAAACAGCAAAGTAATCATTTGGGCATAGTCTGATTGTTGTTTTCTGCCACAGTATCGGAGTGGCTTCTCATCTTGAATGTTGTTCTGCCTCTTTGACTCCTCCCTCCCAAGGCTAGGTGAAGCATACATTTGTCTCTTTCAGAATGCTTTTCAGATATTTCACCAGCCTTTTCTTATTCAAAACATTATACTGGGCCACCCTGAATGCCGGGTATGCCATTTTACTCTGCCTGGGTTTACCATGGTTGTATGGCAGGTGTATAACAATGAATACAGGGATAATGGTAGCTGGCACAGCTGCCGGTCAAAGCCTCCTGCAGTCATGACTGATGGGACACAATTCAGCTGCGGGCAGTCTGCTGGCTCATGGCTCACCCTGCACCAGCTTTTGTTACAGCATCGGAAGCACTGCAGTAGTCATCTGTTATTAAGGATGGGTGGAAAGGGTTTCCAAGTAAATTATCATACCGCCTCAGCCTGGCAACCAGGGTTTGTTTCCCTTGAGTCCAAACATTTTTTGTTGAAATGTCTGCATGAACTGAATAAGATGTGGCAGTAAGGAGGTAGTTCTGTAGCTATGGTTAAAGGAATATGACCTGTATTGATTGTTAATGCGTCACATTATCATTGTGAGCGAGACTGAACCTGAGCTTTTCAATGCGGCATTTAAATTCTATACTAAGGCCTATTTGCTGTGGGATTTCTGCATATTGGGGTATGCATGCTAGTCAAGTTTTACTGGATTTTACAAATAACTTATATTCATGTAAAATATTTCTTTATCTTCATTTATTGACAAAAACATGTGACAGTAAATATGAGTTCTGCTGTCCTTTTTTATATTACAATTTGTTGACAAGTTGTTTGAATACAAATCCCAATAACACTGTGGCTATGGAGTCCCAGTGTTGCTAATCTGCTCCTTGTTAACGAAGGATCAAGATGAGGCCAAGTTAATTAGGTAAAGCAGAAATAGTAATTAGGAACGCTAAGTTGTAGTGGCAAAGAAACAGCCAGACAATTTGTAATTTGGCTGGCATAATCAGGACTAATGCATAAACCTGTTTCTCTCCTAATACATTTATCCTCTAGGATGCGGATCTCACTGGTTCAGTAAGTTCAGATATTTGTATATTAGGTAAGAACTTGTAGACTTTGTCTCATTGGGGGAAACTGTGACAAACTAAAATAGACGAATTGGTGTCTATAAAAAATTACAGTCATAAGATTTCTTCAGACAGAACGGAGCTGTGTGTGAACTACATTTGTCAGCAGCCACTCATTAGCCACTCAGTCCATGTGCCACTTCACAACCTTAGCATTGTTCTATGCTTTCAGATGGATTGTGAATTGAATCTTTTATCAGAGATGGGGGATTAATTTTTCATGTAGTGAGATCTGGGATCATGTAAAATGGTACAATTGGAGTCATACCTGATGCTAGTACATACTGTAATTTTGGGTAGCATTCGTTGCATCGGTGTAATTTAAATCCAGACGAAGGGAATGTTCATGTCATGATCCACAAAAAAATGTAAGTATGTCTGATTATGTCAGTAGCCTTCAGGGAGAAGGCTAAAGCCCTTTATATACAATCAGTAAGCTCCTTTCATTAGGAAGTGTAACTCTTACAGCTTTGTTATAATTATCCTTAAATCCTCAGGTAAAGTAGCTGGACTGATGGCAATCCCTTCACAATAGGAGTATGCTATTCCTACTTAATGTGACATTAGGTCAAGATTATGATTTTGACACTGCATTTATATACTATGATAAGCTTGCAGAGTTCCTGGATCTAATATTTTAATCCATTACTTGATTCTTCCAACACCAAAAAACCCAGTGGTTTGCTTTCTCATTCTGATATTCTGTGTCGCTGTATGAGCTAGCCGAGCTGTGGAATTAACAGAGGTGAGCATACAGATATAGTGGATGGCAGCATTGTAGAGAACAGGTTTAAAGATTCCTTCCTGATAATGTCACTATCTATTTTTCTGCCCTTGCTGCCTGCTGTAGCTTTCAGTTTGTGTGTTTGACCTCACTCAAGCAGTTACCTGCTCTGCTATGAAGCACAGGTGTGATAAGATTACATGCACACAAACAATAAATGGTCTGTTTGTAGTGCAGCAAATGTACCGTAATGAGTCACACTTGTTAAAGACCTCACAGTAGCTATGAGGAAATTGATTTTCAAAGTGACATTCTTCCATTCTCTCAGTGCGCAAAAGCATATAAGTGCACATAACTCTCGACGCAGTGAACCACGCCTCTCAGCCTGCATGTGGCTTCTGAATTATGCAGAAACCCCAGTGTCTGCTAAGAGGGAAAGACAAGTGAGGGTGCAAATGTAGGGGGTGATGCGGGGAGTGTGACTGGAGCTTGGGGAACACTCTGAATTGGGGCTTATTTGAAAAAAGCAGCAGGTTTCCTGAAAGATGAGATCAAGAAAGCAAGGGAGCAGTAAAGGAAGTAATCTGGGGAGAGGAGGGGGGGAATTGCCTAAAGGAAAGAAAGCTGCAGCACTCAAGCTTTAAGCAGTCTTCCTCATTCCTCTTTGTTGCTCTTTTTTAGACCTATGTTTCAGGTAAGCTTCAGACCATGTGGTGCTCCTGTGCAACAAACAGCACATGGGGATAACCCAGCCCAACTTAGCCAGCCCAAGCCTTTCATTGCTCAGCTTGCTTCAGTAGAAAGAGTTCTCTGCAGAACTGAATTATTCATGGGACTTCAGAAGAGTGCAGTGAAAATCCCCACACCCCTCACCACCACCATCACCACCATACACACTTACACAAAAAAACCTGACATGCCACATTCTTATACATGCAAGCCTTATCCATCACATCAATCCACTCCTCAACACATTGAATCACAATGTTGTTAATTTTTCTGGTTATTCATGCTCATTTTCTAATTGCAGTTTCATCTAAGAAGGAAGTTGACTTTGGGTGAATAATTGAATAGATTAAATCCCGCTAGGTTGTTTTCACTGCATTCCACCATCAGTGTCGTCGGTTTCTGTGATGGGTGGGGTCTTGCTGCTAGACACAGCTCACTGTGTGTATGTGTGTTATATAAGTCGTTGATGTAGTGGCAGTAAAAAAAAAGAAGACAAAAAAAAAAAAATCACAGGAAAGAAACCACAACCTTGCACTAGATACAGCATGGTGCTGCCAGACTAGGAACTGAGAAATGGTGAGAGAGTAGCTACAGAAGATGCTTTTTGTGTTTGTGGGGGATCTCGGGGATGAAAAAGGGAGTGGTCGGGGTGCAGAAAAGGAGATAGATTGCAGATGTGGGGGGAGGGGACTAAGAGGGTGAGAGAGTGAGAAAGCGAGTGAAAGATGGCAGAGATCGATGACACATAACCTTTAGCCATAGCATTTTGAGGGTGTGACGATGTTAATGCCTTGGTTCATTCTCCCAGGAGCGGCTGTGCTTTGTCACCCCTCTTTCTCTTTACACGTCCTCAGTGTTCCTGGACAAATCAAAGCTAGCAAGTAAGAGGTCACATCTGATCATATTACATCTAAAAATGTATTTACAAACAAAAGATTTCGCAGAATGTTCTTACTGATTGAAAAAGACACTCATCTGAATGTTCCCACACACGTACACTTGTGACGTGTGTGCTTTGACGCACATATGGTCTAATTAGAGATGTGTATATGTCTCAGAGACTGACACTAACCTCCACCTCAACTACTCCGTATTTCCCACTATCAAAAGCATACTAGAAGCATGAATTTAAAATGTGGAGGAATGATGGGATGCTCTTCCATCTGGTAGTTTTTGTGAAGCAAATATGTTTTACAGTTATTTTTAGGGGCTTGATAGTCATCATTTCTTCATCTGTTGTTTCCTATAGGATCGTAAGCTTTCTAAAATGGAACGTCAGCGCTTTAAAGAGGAAGCAGAAATGTTGAAAGGCCTCCAGCATCCCAACATTGTCCGTTTCTACGACTTCTGGGAGTCACCGCTTAAAGGAAAGAAGTGCATTGTTTTAGTAACAGAGCTCATGACGTCAGGAACGCTAAAAACGTGAGTATGGATGTAGGCAGTTGTTTTTAATTTGCTGCTCATTTAATTATGGTCTAATAGGTTTCCCTTTCCTTCATGCAGCTATCTAAAGCGTTTCAAGGTAATGAAGCCCAAAGTGTTAAGGAGCTGGTGTAGACAGATCCTTAAAGGCCTCCACTTTCTCCACACCAGGACGCCTCCCATCATCCACAGAGATCTTAAATGTGACAACATCTTTATTACTGGACCTACAGGTTCAGTAAAGATAGGGGATTTAGGTCTGGCAACACTCAAGGCAGCTTCTTTTGCTAAGAGTGTCATAGGTAGGAGACTTTTAACATGTGACTTGACAGATTTGTGGTTTTTACAGTAAGAAGTATTAGTCATTTGTCAACTGGGCTCTCTTGTTCTCTCCATCTGCTCCTGCAGGCACTCCAGAGTTCATGGCCCCAGAGATGTATGAGGAACACTATGACGAGGCTGTGGATGTCTATGCCTTTGGCATGTGTATGCTAGAAATGGCCACCTCTGAATATCCCTATTCTGAGTGTCAGAATGCTGCTCAAATCTACCGCAAAGTTACCAGTGTGAGTCATGCTGTGCAATTATTATTATTTTTTTAATTCTTGCATTTATTTTGGATGCCTGACTGTGAAGGAGAGGGAGAGGGGCAGAGAGGGCTTATAGCATGCAACAAAGACCTTCAGCTGGAATCAAACCAGGGATGCTACAGTTATGCAGTACACTGGAACTGGTCACACAGCATGGTGTTTTACATTTACATTAATATGTTTCCACCAAAATCACCTGTTCATGGAAAACATACTTTGGTCAAAATTTCTCAGAGCTCTAATTATGCATACAAATTGAACTTCTAAATATTTTATGTTAAATTAAGATTAAGATAATGACTTGTCAAAAATGGGCTTACACTCAGGGATTTTAACAGAAACCTAGAGATCTGTCCAGTATTTAAACATTAATGAATGAATGTTAAGTAGCCCTAATAGAAATATGATGAACCATAATGACTATATGCTTGGAATAAAAGATGATATACAGGCAAAAAGAGGCTGAACTAATTGCTCATCAACTGTCACCAGTATTAAATGCAAAACCTTTAAGGTGATAAATGCACTGTTTATTAAAATTAAGAAGTTGATAGTTTCATATACTAAGACTTTTCCATATATTCATTTACCAAGTTTTCTCTGTAAAACTTGGTTTCTAAAATGTTCAGCAAGAAAGTGACTTCTTTAATGTATTAATAATTCAGTGTCATGCTTTGTGAACATGGCATAGCAAGGTTGGGATGTTTATTTTGCCATTTCAGATAATAAGTCCAGAGAATTTCTCAGAGTACAAAATCAGCACCATTTTCAGGTAGATGATTCCTCAGTGTTGAATTTCTTGGTTGAAGAGTCTAATCAGCCATATGGTGTCACTCAGGGGGTCCAAGTTTCTTTTGTTTTCTGGATGAAGCCTAAAGGCTGTATTTCTGTACATCTTCCTTTGCTAGCAAAGCATAGTGCTTTGAATACTGATTGTTTTGTTTTTTCACTTTTAAAACTTGGCAGGGTTGGAGCTGAAAAAAACAGACTCTTTCACCTGTTAGTAGCTGTTAAAGAAATCTCTCAACCTATATTAATGGTTAGGGAGCATCAGTGCAGCTCTCTATAGTTGCTATTTTTTGCATTGTATTCATATGAATGTGCCTTCCACAGTGGGATGTTAATAGAAGGCTGATCAAAGAGAAACCCTAATAGCATTATACATTGTGTGTACTCCCTGAAGAGATACAACATCCAGCTGAATAATTGGTGGAATATTAATCCAGATATATGCATATACTTTACATCTAGTTTATTTTGATGCAGAAACTTTATTTTCTCCAGTTAATTATATCACACGTTTTATATAGTCTGGCTGCACAATTAAAAAAATAACTGGGTAGATTATACCTGTAAGAAACTAAATAGAAGTGTTATGTTAAGAAAAGACAGAATTCATCCATTTTTAGAAGAACTGCTCAAAATCTATTGGGCATCAAATATATTGTTAAACCACACCAGCTGTGACAACTCAGGACCGTCTGCACAGTCAAAACAGCCGAATTTAGACCAACTGACTGTAATAGTAGTTTACAAAACAACATCTGGCTGCTCTAACATGTGTAAATAAGATAAGATAAGATAAGATAACCTTTATTAGTCCCACACGTGGGAAATTTGTTTTGTCACAGCAGGAAGTGGACAGTGCAAAAGTTATGACGCAAAAATTAGAATACAATAAGAATAAATACAGTACACAGCTGTACAGAATAGAATAAAATAATATACTATATACAGTAGAATAAAATAGAATAAAAATATACAATAAGATAAAAATAGAATACGAATGCTATATACAACTGAGTAAAAATACAACGATGCCAGAAAAGATTATTGCACTTAGTGTTATTGCACATGTGTGGATGTGTGTGTTTGTTCAGTTAAAGTCTTTGTTGTGGAGTCTGACAGCAGTGGGGAGGAAAGACCTGCGAAATCTCTCCGTCCCACACCGTGGGTGCCGCAGTCTTTGAATTGGAACATTCAAAGCCTTTGTATGAGAACGAGTTGGTTTTTGTGCTTTGAGCTGTACTTTTAAGAAATTTACTATGCTGCCGGAGTTTTTGTGAGGCTTCCTTTGGATGTTTTTATGCTTTGTGGGACCTGACATGAATTCAAACTGACCACTGCTGTGGTACTTTCGGCTCTCTTTTCAGAGAGCGAGTGTGTGATACTTAGAAGATAAGATTTGGGTGGAGCATCACAAAAAAGAAATTTCCATTCATGTGTTCATTTTTTTTCTCTTTTGTTATGTTTTCTCATCAACATGACATCCTTTCATGACATATCCACAATGTTTTGCTTATATTTCCCTTTGCTCAGGGAGTAAAGCCAGCCAGCTACAACAAGGTCATGGATCCTGAAATCAAGGAGATCATTGGAGAGTGCATCTGCCAAAAGAAAGAGGAACGGTGAGTGACTGTGCCCGGCGATGTCCAGCGTCCAGCCAACAGGGCCCACAAGGTGCCCTCTCGTCTTTCATGCCTTGTCTCACCTCCCCCGTTTCATTGCTGTGGCACTGACAGCTGGGCTCTCAGCAGCACTGCAGTTTCTATCCATATCTGCGGGGTGTCTTTCAATTCTGTTACATAATTAGTTCGTGTACATTGGGGCAAATAACGTTTAATTAGTTTCTTGTGGCTTTTTTTGTTTGTTTATTTATTTATTTTTTAATGAATCATGATTAGGTTCAGTGATTGGTGATCTGGGAAGCACAAGTAATATGTGACCATGAATGGCTCTGTGTCACTGTTAACTTTACTGTATCTTGAACATCTTTCCACTGGAGTCAGAGCTTTTCTTTTTCTGCTTCCAGGTACACGATCAAAGATCTGTTGAATCACGCTTTTTTTGCCGAGGACACAGGTGTGAGGGTGGAGCTAGCTGAGGAGGATGATGGAAAAAAGTCCTCAATAGCTCTCAAACTGTGGGTGGAGGACCCCAAGAAGTTAAAAGGGAAATACAAGGAGAGTGGGGCCATTGAGTTTACATTTGACCTGGAGAAGGAGGTCCCTGAGGTTGTCGCACAAGAAATGGTGAGTAAATGGTTTTAGCTATACATTACAGAATTCTTTTCATACATGGAAATGTTAAATCTGAATGTTGAGTACTAGAAATGGTTTCTATTTCTTTGTCGTTTTATTTTTTTTGACACCACACTTTTATGCTTTGCATTTCTTAGAGGCTTATTGTCTTCTAGTGTTTGGTTTTATATAGTGCAGATTGCTAAGATTGATAACTTCCAGGAATATAGTACTATTCTTTTCTTTTTGTTTACATAGTTTTCTCAAGTGAACGCAATCAGATAAGGTTTCCACAGGCCCAGCAATAAAAACAAGATCCAGAAAAAAATGGACAGTTCTCATTGTGGGAGCTATGATTTTCATTACTCAAACTCTTGTTTTGTCACTTGTCTAACATTCTTTTACACCATAGAAAAAGTGCCCTAATAGGGGTATTGGAGAAAGTGTATTGGGTTATCTTCAGGTAGGGAATGTAAACATTGTCATTGTAAGCCTTTCTTCAGCCGAAGACAGACTTTGAGAGGAAAATAAGGGTAGCACACAGTAAAACTGCAGATGTCATACCTTTAGCGAGAATAACGTGGAGAAATTTTCCTGATGATACTTCCTTCGAAACAGTGCAGTACATAGCACAACATTTTTGCATTTGTTTGTACATCACATGTAAACACTGGAGCGAAAGACGGACGTTTTGATGTAACAGACCAGACAGTTCTGTTGTGAAGAGTGAGCCAAGCAGCAGACAAAGGAAACGTTTCCCCACTGCTCTGATCCCCTTAAAATAGATTTTCTCTTCCTTCCTTTTCTTGCTCCTTCTTTTTGCCTCGTGCACTCCCCTTTTTATATGCACCCTCTCTTCCCTCACATGGCTCACTGCTAAAAATATCCTGGAAGTCATGCTCTTCCCTTTTCTCTGTCAGGTGGAGTCTGGCTTCTTCCATGAGAGTGATGCTAAGACCGTGGGAAAGTCGATCAGGGACCGTGTGGCACTGATCAAATGGAGACGAGAGCGCACAGTGTCTGCAGCGGCTGCAGAGAATCAGGGTGAAGGAGGACACAGCACCCAGATGACACCATCTCAGGGCATCTCTGCTGGGGTGCCACATGTAGGGCAGCCCCTTGTGCTGGAACCAGAAGAGCCAGAGGCAGACCAGTACAACAGGCTGCATAACCTCACAGCCAGTGCCACCTCAGTAACATGTAAGAGATTCTGTTCTCATCTACCCCGAAGCACAAGCCTAATCTTTGACTTTTTTATGAGTGGATGATTTATGTGTCTCTGCAGCAGACAGCACACTTGACAGTGGCATGGGCTCCACAGTGTACTCGGACTCCCACAGCAGCCAGCACAGTGTCCTCTACCAGTCCCTGCTCGAGCCTATTACTATGGCAACACAGCAGGTCTGTATCAGGAGCTTACACACCCTGGTGGACCATGTGCATTCAGTTTTATTTAAAAACATAGACTATTTAGAACTAGCAAACACGCACTTGACCTTGAAACTGAACACACAAACACCCACACACATGCTTTATTCACACATTTAAGAGTTGCCCATGTATTTTTCATACAGTCATTTGTCTTTGTGAACAAGTTTGTTTGTCCTCACCACATCATCATATTCTTTTTGTTATGCCCTGTTTATTTTGAGTAACATATGTTTTGCTTTTGGGTTGTTCCTCAATCAGTGCCCGAGCAGTAGCCATTTTCTGACAGATCGACCCCAGTACTGCGAACAGGGTGAAGTGTGGGAGGCAACGCTGAGCCCAGAGCTCAGGGCTCGATTGGGAGCTGAAGGCCGGAGGGGAAGTGCCCCTGTTATTGACATTCAAAGGGCAAACCACATTGCTCGACTGCATGCCCTCATTCAGTCTAAGAGATCAGTCAGTCCCAACCCAACGGTACCAGAACAGTCAGAACTCAGCTCTGCTGAGCTGCACTCAGAGTCTTATGGAGGGTTTTCCCCACAGAGTGCTATGCCAGTAATCAAAGTCTCCCCCGTCTCTTCACCTACTGACCACCGCCGACTTAGTGATATCAACATCAGATCGCCATCAGAGACATTATCACTTCCTGTGCCAACTGAACGAAGGCACTCTGACCTTAGTAGTCTTCTGAGTCTGACCTCTCATCACAACCACCATATTGCGATGCACAGGGGCTCTGCGTGCCAGGCATGTATTTCTATGCTTCATTTGAGGTCACAAGATTGGAGGCACCACTGTCATTCTGTTGTCATGCCAACGCACCAATGTCCATTTGACTTTAGACACCACCCATCACCTGGTGGAATGATGAGCACTCCTGGCTATGGACTGCTGAAGGCTTCAAGTGATTATTCCAATTTCTCACAGCTGCAGCAGTCCCTCTTTAATATAATCAGTCGCAAAGCAGCCCCTTGTCCCCCCACACCTGCCCAAGCCTCATCACTGTACTCTTCAGCTGCTCTCAGTCCAACCGGGAGTGATGGAGACTGCAGCCTAAAGAGTCAGTTCCAGATTAGCAGTCTTGTTGGGGACCACGAACCTCTCCAGGAGTGTGAAGACAGATGCTGTGCCAGAGAGCAGCAAGTTACCAGGGCTGTAGGAGTGGTAGGTCACAAGAAAAAGTTGTTTTCGCGTCCTATGATGGGGCCAAAACCTGCTTAACACATTTTCCCAGCTTGTAGATGGTTCTGCATTATTCTGCATGGAGCTGGTCTGATTAACTGCCCACTGAGTCTTGCTGCCCTCATAGGCCTCTAGAGCTAACTGTCTTCTTAGAAATCATAAGCTTGCTGCTGACGGAGAACAATGGTGCAACCTCTAACATATTACATTTCCTTCCGATCAACCTTAACCAATGCCTTTAACTACTGATCCAGATTTTAACCTTTCCTTCTCTGCTTGACTGTCCAGATGCAACAGCTGTTGAGCTTGACACTGAAAGATATCCTCTAACCAAAGGGGAAGAGGCAGCTGTCTGATTTACATCCTCTTTCTCTCCCACTTTTTCTCCCTTGTGCTCTCATTTTAGCTCACACCTGTCAAGACCTCATTGTTAAAACGTGTTTCATGAACTTATTTTTATCCCTCATCCTCTCATTATATTTTCACCCATCATGAATTAATGTAACTGGCACACGTATAAGCTTTTGTTAGATTTGATCATTGAATAGAAAATTCATTCCCAACAGATACTAACTTAAAAATATCTCATTTGATCCTTAGGCCAGTTCTGCAGGTTACCAGACTCAACAATCTGTCCAAGGTCTGTCCTCTTCCAGCTCCACAGTGCATGCACCACCACAGTACCTCCAGCCTGGACACAGCTACCCTGCTACTTTGTATGCTCCTCAGCCTTGTGCACCAACACCAGCTCCAGCCAGTCTATGTTCAGTCAACATCCAACATGCGACCAGTGCTGGTAGCTACTCACCGCCAAATGTGCAACAGGCTCAAGTTGCAGCAAGTATTGTACCATCAGCTGTGCCACAACATGTTGTACAAAGCTACCAAGCACCAGTCCAGCAACAGCAGCAAGTAACTGCAGCGAACTCTTTGACTTTTCCCTTACAAGTGCAGCAAACATCTCAGAACTCTGTGGCCCCACCTTTACAACAGGCTCAGTCTGCATCAGGATCAGTTCAGCAGCCAACTGCAGCAACCACTCTGCCAGCACAGCAGCCAACTGAAAATTGTCCTAGTGCATCTGCAGCCCCATCTATGGCACCCACAGTTCAGGGTCAACCAGTACAAGCTTCCAGCACACTGCAGCAGGCCCAAACCACAGTCAAACTGCCCAATCAGCAACATAGTCAAAACTCTGCCACACCAGCACTTTACAGTCAGCAAATATCCATTCAACAAGAGCACCAACAGTCTTTATCACAAAATGCACAGCAAAATGCTGGGAAGGTCTGTGTTCAGTCTCAACTCCAGCATGGCCAAGAAACTGTGTATGCCATGCACCAGCAAATGGCACAACATCCAACCCAACAATCACAAAGTCTTCACTGTTCGACACAGCAACAAGTGCACACTCCAAATGTCCAGCAGCACAGTCAAAAAACTATCCAAACAGCAGTTCCACAACAGAGTCAGGATGTATCCCAGTCTCAGCCCCAAACCACTGCAACTCAAGTTCTGCAGGTTCCAGCCAAACATCAGAGTTACTCAGCTGCAGGTCCACATGATGCTGCCTCTCAGAGCTATGCACATTCTGCACTTCAACAAACAGCTCCGGGTCAAAGTCAGTACCTGCCTGCCCAATCAGTCTGTCCACAGACTTACATAGCAGCTAACCAGGTACTGACTTCTCAGAGCATTTCAACCTCTTCTCAGCAAGGCCAGGCTGAACATACCACCCAACAGGTGAGCATATAGTGTAGATGGTTACTGTATAATAACTATATGAAGGTAACATATAGGGGCGATCGTGGCTCAAGAGTTGGCAGTTCGTCTTGTAACCAGTTCGAGCCTCGGTCGTTGTGTCCTTGGGCAAGACACTTCACCCGTTGCCTACTGGTGGTGGTCAGAGGGCCCGGTGGCGCCAGTGCCCGGTAGCCTCACCTCTGTCAGTGCGCCCCAGGGCAGCTGTGGCTACAATGTAGCTTGCCATCACCAGTGTGTGAATGTGTGTGTGAATGACTGAATGTAGTGTAAAGCGCTTTGGGGTCCTTAGGGACTAAGTAAAACGCTATACAAATACAGGACATTTACCATTTACCAACATAGTGCCCCGGTTTTGAATTTCTGATCACCCTCACATCTTCTTGAGTTCAGCCACTGATAGGATTTCTGGATGTCAGCCACTTCCTTTGTCTGCCGTTGGTACATACCGTACAGGGGCCTGTCCTTCCATGACGGTTCTTCTCCTTGCTCCTCTTCTTTCTCAGGTTTCTGTTGAGGTATTCACTAAGCACATGGTCATCTTCTTGATGTACTCATCCTGGACAGTGGTTCTGACATTCACCAGTCCTTGGCCAGTCTCAGGGTCTTTACAGTCTTTTCTCCATTCTTTTAATGTATCTGAGAGGTTTTCCGAAATTTAATTTAACATAGAGTAAGAGTAAGTCTGTTTTTTTTCCTAATTGTATGCTACATTAATGGAGTGGCTCAAACAGTGAGCAGCTGCTGGTGGGATATTGATTACCAGGGAAAACATATGAAGTGAAACTATGTTAAATAAATTGAAACTTCATGAGGGAAATAGTCAGATTACACTTTTGGTCATAATTTAAAAAATCACATTCTAATTCATAACATTTTGCACCCAAAGGTTTGCTTGTTTCATCCTTTTGTTCTGCATCTTGTGGTCATTCAGTGCTATAACTGTGGAGCAGGAGGAGTGATTCAGCATTAAGTTGTCTCAACAGTGATGCTCTGTGTGGGAGAGACTTTAAATGATGAAAGAAGTTGACATTTTTATTTATTACAGTGTAAATTTGATACTCTTTATATTAAAATGGCAAGTTTTGATTGGGTCAATAGGATTGGAAACATCTGTGTTTCTGGACAGTAGGTGAATGAAAATGAAAATGGTAAAATGAAAAGGCCAACAAACAGGAGTTTCCTCAGACATCAGCCAACAGAGAGATAATGGAAACCATAATGAAACAATAACAGTTGTTTTCATCTCTGTATCAGTTAGCCTTCTAAGGCTTGCTCTTGCTGTTTTGTGGTACAAATGTTCACTGAGGTGGAAGATTCAGACTGAATGCATTAATAGGGAGAGAATGGAAAATGTGAGCTATTCTAATCTGGGTCAATGAAAGGAAGTGTAGATTTTCAAAGTGAGGGATACGTCTCTGCCATCATTAAAGTCCCTCTTTTTTTGTCTCTTGTCTTTTTTGTTCTTTAGAATATCTCTGCTGGTCAGAGCATTTCACAGCTTGGACAGGGTGGACAGGGCCATGGGCAGAATGTCAGCCAGCCAGCTTCCAGTGGGCCAGCACAGGCACTCTCTGCTCAGCAGTCAACTGCTCACCAACAGCAACTCCAGCCTCTGCAGATTTCTGCTTCACTGTCACCATCACACCAACCACAGGTATTGTCAGTCTGTTATCACTGCTAATCTTACCTCCATGATACTCTCTTTTTTATAGGCTTGAAGCAAGTTCTTTTGATGCATCATCCTGCATCCTGCACACAGGAGACGTTTTTTTTTCTAGATTATTTGACTTTTTAATGTTTCTTCCTTTTTTTCCTTTTTCTTTTAGTTTCCTTCACAGTATCCCACAGTCCAGGTGATGGCAGCTGTGACTGATTCTGAATCTTCCTTCCCTCACTCTTGCACTGCTCCTCCCCCTTCAGCCTCAA
This sequence comes from Rhamphochromis longiceps, assembly GCF_057381845.1. NCBI lineage: Eukaryota > Metazoa > Chordata > Actinopteri > Cichliformes > Cichlidae > Rhamphochromis > Rhamphochromis longiceps. The sequence continues at coordinate 26,063,938 of NC_140576.1, forward strand.
CCTCTCTTAATCACATCTTCCTTTCTCCTGGGCATACTGTCCCTGCGACTCCTTCTGTCTCTCCCATTTCTCCTCTGCACATTGAAAACACATTAGTTTCACCCATCTCAGTATCCCTCATACCGTCCCCGTCACATGCACTGAGTAAGATAGAGCCCACATCCCCACAACCACAACACACTGCTAGATCTGAGGTTTCTCATGCATCACCTGCATTTATATCAGCCCTAACCACCCACCCCACACACACACACACTGCCCGGTGCCAGAACACACACCCTTCCACAATTGGCAGCAGTCAGCCACTAATACAGGTAATTATGACCACTGCAGTGGAGCACAGATGTTTACCAAGAAGGTGTGAACTGGAATTTGAGCATTTGTGTGTGTTTGTTAAAGGTGGTTTTTACTCAAGGGGGTGAAACCTAAGATTGTGATTGTCTTGGGTTGTTTTTACATATTATTTGTGTCAAAAATATACTTTTTTGGAGTAGGTATGGTGAACATAATAAACGTTTATGTTTTTCACATAATTTAATCAAATATTGCATATGAAACAATGCTAAAATCTAGATATGGAGTTCATACATGGATTATGTGAAAGAAACTCTGTCGCCGAATATCTGAAATAAGTTATTTAAGGATGATAATTATGTGTCTTCTTGTTTGTATGTCATTGCAGGCTCCTCAGCAGTCCCAGGTTAGCCATCCCGAGCCTGTTCCCTGTGCTCAGTCAGTCCAGCCATCTCAGCTCAAACAAGCTGCAGTCTTTTCTTCACATGTGCAGAATGGGGCAGAACTGGGAACAGCCTCTGCGGCTGCCCAGCTGGACAGTGTGAGCCCATGCCAGCTCCCCCCACAGGCCCAGCCCCAGAGTCAGGTTCAAAGCCAAATTCCTGTGCTGCAGTCTGCAGACTCCCAGAGAGCATCATCTGGGTCTGCCAGTTCCTGTTGGACTCAGCAGAAGCAACTGAGTAATGTCACAGGAGCTGCAGGTCAGGGTCCATCAGAGATTAACATGGAGGTATGGACTCATTTACATTTACTTGAACACTTCAAGTTCTCACTAATTATTTCTCCCTGTTAGTTTGGTTAACAGCAATACCGGCATAGTGCCGTGAGGCATCCCTGTGCGTCTTTTCAAGACATAAAATAGAAAGTAAAGGATTTCATATTCACCGTTATCCCATTATTTTTCTCTTCTTGTTTAACGCTGACTTTTGTTGTCGTTAGGACCAAGCTGCAGAGAAACACACAGGAGGACAGAGCTATGACAGGTACTAGCTTATTTCTTCTCAGCCATATTTGCTAGTTGCAGGTTCTCAACAATGTGTATTTTGCACATGTGCAATTGTGCCCAACCTCCTGCACCCTCAGGGTAGGTGGTACACCTCTCACTGTTGTTGTACAGAATCTCTACCAAAAAATTAAAAGCATGATGATGAAAAATGATGCCTGGCAAGAACCTGCACAGGTTGGCAACATTGCATCTGTTTTGTTTTCATTTTAATGCGGCATAAACAATTTTTCATGAGGTATAGATAACTGACCTGATAAGTATAAATAATGGAACAACTAGCAACTATTTTTTTGTCTTAAAGTTGTCATTTACTACTACTTCTTATTTTATTTGTTGTCCTGTAAACCTTGTTGACCACCCTAACTTTGTGTGTAGATGGAGTGCAACATTGTGTTTGGTCAACACTGCCAGTTGACCAGGAGACAGATAAACATATCTGAACACTCATGCCACTCTTGCTGGTCATAGTGACATGAATGAAAGCATTTTAATAGTACTTGCATAACAGATATCATGTATCAGACATTTTAAATCCTGCAGGCATTCCATAGCTGTGATAAACTTCACAAAACCTTTTCACCGAGTTTTAAAAACACAAGAGGAGGCAAAGACCAGTACAATATTCTCAATACAAGATTTCAGTTGCAAACAGAAGGCTCTGTGGTAATAGAGCTCTTGTATTTTCAGATTTAAGTAGGTTATTCGTGATTGTCTATCACACATCTTATCAACTGAATCTGTCTTTGTCAGCCCCCCTACATTTGTGTGGACATACTGGTTAGACAGGTTTGGACAGGTTTGTGCATACTTGTTGTTTTGAAGGTTGTTATGTGTTGAGTACTAGAGTAATAGAGTAAAAAGAAGTGCTGGGTATTCGGTTTTTATTGATTAATAGTGGTTTTTAGTGAATATGGATTTGTATAACTGCCTGTCTTTCCCCAAACCAGTGTCAACTCCGATGCCACGTCAGGAAAGGAGATGAGTGATGGTTATGAAGGGACACATGGAGGTAGATGCGATGGGAAAGTCCGCAAACACCACCGCAGGTCCTCACGCACTCGTTCTCGGCAAGAAAAGCTCAGCAGACCAAAGCTTAGCATGCTGAATGTGGGTAACCAAAAGAAAGACTTTTCCTTAAGTGCTTCTCAAAAAAATGCAACATAAGACAATAATTTTATTGCATTTGCTCCTGTTGCAGGTGTGTAACACTGGGGATAAAATGGTCGAGTGTCAGCTGGAGACTCATAACCATAAAATGGTCACTTTCAAATTTGACCTGGATGGAGATGCACCAGAAGAGATTGCTACATACATGGTATGTTGGAGGTGAAGGCGAAGTCAGCTGAGTTAATGCAAAGGGCTTTTGAAGTGTTTTGCAAGCTGTTCATGGACTGTTTGCTGTCCTCACCTGCAATGCAGCAAAAATCTGTTGTTTTGTCTCTTTCCCTTTTCCTAGGTCATTCATATTGGGCATATTTACAGATGGATAGATATGGGAACAGATGCATAAGCAGTACATTAACATAATGCCTACTAATTTATAATGTAAAAAAAATAGTAGAAGGTGAATATCTACTTGTGAATGCTACTGCTAGCAAAAATACTTCAAAATGTAAAAGCAAAATGAAATAGTCGTTGTAGTCATTGAATTTTCTTATATCATACAATAATAATACACTGCAGATAATATTTGATCTTGGCATAAAATGACATTAGGTTAATGTATCAGAAGGCTATAAATTATTTATTTTGTTTCTCATGTTTGCCTTCTGAATGTACTTTTACGTCTCTTGTTCCCAGCACAGTCATAAACACTTTACTTTAAGCATTGCTTGTTAAGCTAAAACCTTTAATGTTGCACTGTGTTTTTGTTTTGTTTTTTTCAGGTGGAGAACGATTTTATTCTACCTTTAGAAAAAGAGGTCTTCATTGAGCAGCTGAAGGACATCGTAGACAAGGCTGAGGACATGCTGAGTGAGGACACTGAGGGTGAGAGGAACTCAGACCAGGGAGGCAGCCCCAAACAGAGTGAAGGACCTGGCACACTGGGAACAGAGGTGAGAAACGCACTGTTGACAGTTAATAGATGAAATGGTGCAATCTGTCTACGAGTGCCTCCGCCTCAGATGCATCATCCAGGCAGCACTCTCAAGATGACTTTGCACTGCTGCCAAAAATACCAGCCTTGCTGATGCTACATTTTGATCTAACTGAATTTATTCTGAGGTTCAGCTTTTTTAGCTCTTTAGGGGAAGCCTTTTAAATGTACATTAGACTGATGCACATGCTTTAGCACTGGTTGGTAATCTTTCTTTTCCTTTAAAGGCTTCATCTCCCAGCACCCCACAGCTAGTGTACCAACAAAATGGTAAGGCTTTTTACCAGCCAGCATCTCATCTGTTAATATTATGATGTCACTTTGAACAAGGCTCATTTGATTATATACTTTGCACTTTGTTACTGTTTGTTATGAATGCCTTTTCAGTCATACTTAATTTTATCATAAATGACAAATTATACAGGGTGCTATTGTTGAAAGCATAATCGTCTGGAATGCCTTGAAGCTACCATCGTTGTGATTTGGTGCTATATAAATAAAATTGAATTGAATGCAGTTGTGCTGAAAATGATCTGTAATGGTGTGATTTTTAAATTCTGGGAATATAGATGTGGATGCTTGAGTTTTTCTGTTTGCCCTTCACAGTCCTGCACACTGGTAAGCGTTGGTTTATAATCTGCCCCGTGGCTGAGACTCCCATGCACGACAAAGAGAATACATCACACGCCCAGGGTAAGCCCACACTCCATTATTAATTTATAATGTCTTCTGATTTACTTCTTGTTAAACAAAGAATCTTTTATATGAAGAGTTGTTTTACATACTAGTTGGAGTATATTTTCTAGAAAATGAAATCTGCAGCTTTCCTTTCTTTGCTTTTCTCTGCTGCTGCTGCTGTTGTTACTGAAGACGGTGCACATGCATTAGAGTCTATCTGTGTTGGTTCTTCCGTTGGGGTCAGTTATATAAGAGTGCGTCTGCAGTGGTTTTAGGCAAAAGAAGAAAAAAAATGAAGGGCAGGATTTATACTCCAACTGACAGAGCCTGATGGGGGAAGACGAACAATGATGTAACACTTTGGCACTCACAGGAGCTAGCTCCTTTCTTAGCCTTGGCTGTTTACATATCAATCTGTTCTCCTGCTAATTAACTGTCATCTCTTTATTTTTCCAGAATCTGAAAAGTCTGGCTCATCGTCAGTCAGGGCCAACGGCAACACAGCTGCAGTGCCTACTCAGGTCGTCTCTTTGTCCTCCCAAAACCCGTCCTCATCTTCCTCACTGACCACCGCAGCTCAAACCTCGGTCCAGCCTCCGGACCAAATCACTAGCAAAGCCCACATCCAGCAGACCCAGCCCGGTGTTACTAAACATGCCCTAGGTTCTAGTGCCGCCAACCATCGCAGCTCACTTTCTGTGGAAGAACCTTGCATCTCTGCTGTTTCTATGGTTACTGATATGCCATGCTGCGCTATTGTGCCCCCTGTCTCGCTGGATGTAAATGGCATTGAGAAAGGAACACCTGGTGGTTTGGTTTCATCTCAGACTAATCAACCAATCCAGAAGGCCAGCCCTACTGGAGAAGCTCCTCCTCAGCTGACTTCCCTTCAGTCTGTGGTCATGCAGCAACCTTATGCAACGCCCATGCAGCCTGGGACTGTGACCTCACAGCCTCAAAGTCCTGCACATCAGAACTCCCAGTCTTCAAGCCATCAGCAGTGTGTGGGGCCAGGCGAGTCAGACAGTGAGGGGCCACGCAGGGTGGAGTTTGTTGACCGCACTATCAAGACTTTGGATGAGAAGCTGAGAAACCTGTTATACCAAGAGCATGCTCCTTCCCAGCCCTCGAGCCTTACATCTGAAACCCAGGCATCCAGCACAGAGGGGGTCAGCTCCCCTCCAGTCTCAGATGGCCAAAGCACTGAAGGAGCACTTACAAAGAAGAAGGGGGAACCTCTGGTAAAATGCACTGTGTTTGTTAGTAAAAGGGAGAAATGTGAGCAACCAGACTTTGGTTAAAAGCTGCATGGTATATAAATAGCAGCAACAGTGGATCGATTCTTTGCTCTGTGTTATTGATTTGACTATTATCTATAAAGAGCAAGGTAAATACTGTGTTTCGAAAGAAGCGAGAGTAACTAAGTTACTCCTTTTATAACAATGATTCAGCCTGACCTCCCTTATATTTGTGTACATGCATGCCAGCAGAAACACATCAGGTTCTGACTCAGACAACACTGAGGTCAGGAAAGGATAACAGCTAGCCTTAATGCACCAACCCTGTGTATGTCATGTTTTAACACTTGTCACTATGCACATCATTGTGACCTGTCCAACACACACTCTTCTCGCTTTCTGTCTTAGCCTCAGATTCCTGAGCGCACGGATGATGTGGGTACATTAAGTGACTCTGCAGTGCCAGGTAGGTAACATTTATTTGGGTAATATCCATGTCACTTTGTTACTGCATAATGTTTTGCAGATAGTTTTGTTTTGAAAACAAAAATCTCCTTACTGGTCTTTTAGGTACTAACAGGGGTTTAAAAAGAAGTGATGTGCCTGCCAGCTCTGGTGCACATGGCTACAAAAGCCGTTTTCAAGTAAGACCCTGCTTTCAAACTTTCAGTGAGCAAATCAGCTCAATGTAAATGTCATTTGCCCTAATAAAATTGCATTACAGGTCATGGCTTATGCCAGTGTTTATCTGAGTTCCAGTGTTTGTAGCTTTAATATTGCATTAGTTGTTTATGGGCCCTAATTTTGTTATGAACATGGGTTTCCCATTATTGCAGATCATCCCAACTCCGCCGGATGTTATTTGTCGCTTGGAAAAAAGCAAGACAAGCTGCAGCTCCTGCAGTTCCCCAGCTCCTTCTAGTGGTTCTGGTGGGTCTTACAGCCAGGCTCAGAGCATGAACAAGAAAGAGAGAGGATGTGTGGCTATGAGCAGGTCATCAGTGAAACCTCGAGATGAAGATGAGAATGCAGAAACATCTAAATCTCACCGCAGTAGCCGTTACTCTGCTCCGCCAAACTTCTACCAGGCTACACCTTCTTCTAGTCCTGACAGCACCCCATGCCACATTCCCCGGGCCCAGACTATTGACGCTTCAGCACATCACCACTATCGCTTCCCCTCTCACCTCTGCTCTGACTCAGCAGATGAGGACAGCAGCAGCGTAGCTCTTCCTCCTGCACATCCAGCTCCTCCGGCTCATACCCTGTCTGAGCACAGTGGAAGTGACCTCATGAAGAGGGCAGTCGCCTTCCTGCGGCGCTCTGGGCGAAGCAAAAGTGAACAGAGCTCTGATTCACCGAGCCGACAGCCCGTGTCAATGAATGGTCACACTCCTTCGCCTTCAGCAGGACATGCACCCTCATCCTACGTCAGCAGTGACAATGACTCTGAGTTTGAGGATGCAGATATGAGAAAAGAACTACAGAAACTTAGAGAAAAGTAAGTTTTAGCTGTGGTTGACTGCATGCTTACAGTCAAACACAGCTACACTAATGTGCCTGTTTTATTAATCTTTTTTTTTTTAATTAGCTGGTGTTTAAAAACTTTTTTAAGTGGAATACAGTTCCTGTGTATTCACTCTAATTGTTTCACTGCTCTAATTACATAACCGTTTCAGTTTATTGAAGCTGCTTCACACTAGTCTGATTGTCTAACTGTCATAATTAGTTATATTAAAAAAAGAGACTATTTGGGAATATGGCTGAATTATAGTCACCATTCTCTGGAGCCTATGTTCAAGTATATCCCTCTGCATGGTAATCAGAAGTAGGTATGACGTAATGCTTGCATTTAACAGAAAACCTTAATAGATATTTTACAGGATGTGTCTTGGCTGAAAATGGGTATTTTTGTATGTTTAATATGCATGTAACAGTGATAGTTAAGGCAAAGAGACTGTTAAATTACACAAAGAATGAACTTAGTGAAAATGACACCCCTGGTGACTTTATTTTGGTGGAGTCCTGTGAAAAAGTATACCCAATGATTCAGGAGATTATAAAACCACCTTTAATTGAATTATTTTAAGTTAAGAATTGCTTTTTTATGATCAATTACCAACATATAAAATCATGCTAATACTGACTTTTAACAATGCAGAGTACAGGAGATGGATAATAATGTGTGAGGGAACTTTTGAAATGATGTTTGTTTGTTTGTTTTTTTTGTTTTAAGATGGTTACTAAATATTTTCTCCTTGAATCTACCTTTAAGACACATGAAGGAGATCTCAGAGCTGCAGGCATTTCAGAGGAGTGAGATTGAACGTCTGTACAAGGAGTTGGGAAAAACTCTGCCCCCCAATGTCAGCCTGCTTCATGCTGCACCTCCAAGTGGCCGTAGGCGCAAAGCCAGCAAACACAAGCTAAAGGCTGGAAAACTGCTCAATCCAATGGTGCAGCAGCTCAAAAACAATCTTAATACAACCAGTGCTGACAGAAAAGGTATGTAGGTTGGGAACGTGGGGTGATGAGTGGCTATGTATCCGTGTGATGTGATGATTTGTGTGTATGGGAGAGTGTTTGCAGCCTGTGGAGAACACAGGAATGACACCAGGTTCAGAAAACTCGTAGGAGTGTGTGATTCATTCTGACTCACACTTTACTTATTTTATTTATTTATTTTCTCTTTGTGCCAAGGTGAGAGTGCTGCCAGCTCGTCCGGCTCCCCGGCTAAAAGTTCAGTTCTATCAGATGGCTCAGCCCACTCCAGCGGCTGCTCCAGCTCCAGCGATCAGCCGAGCACTGCCCCAGAGCATGTCCACACCCAGCAGCCCTGTTCTTTGAAGGGTTCTTTCTCCTCAGACAACATCTACGCTGGACTACATGGTGATGGAAATCCCAACCATGCTGGCCCTGGTCAAGGTACATATTATAGGTTCATGGGTTTGTGTGTGTGCAGTTTGTGTGTGGTCATGCAGATGGACATGCATTCAGCCATTATACACATTTTTAACAACTGTTAATGGTGCCCCTGGGTAGCATTTTTGCTAACTGGAGGATGGAGAACCACCTCATTTTTACCAGCTTCAAACTTCATACTGTGTGTACTATAGGATTATTGACAGCACCACATTCTGCATATTCACAAATACACGATTTTATTGTTAAATTTATGCCATTTTTTTTTCAAGTTGAGAAACAAAAGTGGACTGTGCTATAAATAATTGTGTCCTAGCAGGAACAATACTTGTGTACTAATATTGAACTTTTGAGCTCATAAATTCCCTGATAATTGTCTGAAAGCTGGGGATGTTTGAGTTTTTATGCAGTTCATACCAAGAACAAAAACAAAAGAAATCTGGACACTGGTTCTATTAATCTGCTACATTCTGCAGAGGATGAAGATTTGAACATTTGAATTTCCATGTTATTTACTTGAAAACTCAAAACAACTAGTACTAGATAATTAGCTTTTTGCTAACAGTGTTTAGAGTGAAATGAGAAATGTGAAGGGAAATAATTTTAGTGACTGTAAAATGTTATTTGAAGCTGGGTGATTTCTGTCTTTCAAACATTGCTATTTAATTATTATTTTTTTTTTAGGTTTCATATTAAATTCAGCGTATTCCAAGGTATAGACACTATAATCCCATAAATACATAAAATAGGCATAACAATACACAAACCCTCCACTTTATATTTACCTGATGATTATATATTTTTTAGGACCCATAATAAAAGTGTATAATCTGTGCTTTAGTGTAAATGAAAGTGACAACAGGCGCACTGGAGAGACAACATGGTTTTACAGGTGTGGCCACAGACCATTGCTCTTTCCTTATCCTTCCTGTCTGATTATTTTCCTTATTTAGCTTTTTGCTAGTGCCCTTATCATTGCTGGTACGTGAAAAGGTGCACAGGTAGTCCAGCTCCTCCAGGATGGCACTATCCATATTTATTTTTCAAAACGGTTGGCTGTGTCTCCCATACCACGAGAATGGGCCGTTGCTTGTGTCTTTCACATCTGCTACATGTTGTCTGTGTGAAGCTGCTCTCATTTCTAAAGAGAATGGGACGCCAGTTCTGGTGTTCTTAGGTGAATGCCAGTCAAACTGCTGAGTTCTGGTTTGTGAGCACAGGTCTCCCTGAAGGATGTTGGCCGGTCATGCCACCTTCATGGAGTCTGTTTCTGGCACTTTGGTCAGAAATATGAGCATGAGTAGAATGCTGAAGGTCATTTTGTTGAGCTCTGGCAGTGCTCCTCAAGGTCCTCCTTTCACAAATGAGCAGATACAGGTTCTGCAGCTGGGGTGAAACCCTTTTGCAGCCATGTCCAGCTCTTGTTGTGTAATGTCTCATCTCTTGGTACTTCCTTGAGACTGTCCTGGAGACACACCAAACCTTCTTGTGACAGCACATATAGATATACTGTCCTGGAGGAGCCATGTGTGCAACTCGAATAGGCTGGATTGGAATTACTCCCAGCAGTGACAAAGACACTAGCAAAAAGCAAAGCAGAGAAAAATCAGCCAGGAGAGAGCACTGGTCTGTGACCATCAGCTTGGCACCTGCCACTGCAGAGCCAAAGTTTCATTTACACCAAAACAGGTAAAATGGATTCACAATGGTTTGTTTCCTAACTGGACAGACCGATATCTCTGAAGTTTAATTGACTTTGTGTTACACTGTGATGATTGAGTGTTCCCTTAAATGTTTTGAGGAGTGCAAGATATAGGCAGCCAGTTTGAATTATCATCAGAGAGTCAAAATAGTCTCATTCATCACCAGATACTATGGTTGGATCCTGCATATCATGCTCTGTCCTTTTCTGGTGCTTTTAATGGTGGGGATTTCTCATCCCAGTCTCTGTGCACTTTTACATAGTGTCTTTCTTGTTTCTTCTCTTCTTCCCTCTTATATTCATTTTTGCAGGCTGGACGGTTTACCACCAAACGTCAGAGAGAGTCACCTATAAATCTAGTAGCAAACCACGCACTAGATTCCTCAGTGGACCTGTGTCTCTGTCCATCTGTTTGTATTTGTTCTTTTATATTTCCCCTCACTCATTTCCATATTCTCTTTATTTATCTGCCTCTCTCTCCTATCAAACTATTTTTTATTTGTGTGGAATATAGTGGATATTTTATTTCACCATCCCTGCAGGTCTTCTCACCAGACATACACCCATTGTTTATTCCTACCACCCACACTTCTCAACAACCTTAAAACTTGTTTTCTGTATATTTTCTAATTTATTTTATTTATTTTGTTGGCCGGAACAAAAAAACAGATGATATATATTGACACATTAGCATGATACTGTTGTGATAAACTTAAAATTGGATATATCTGACTAATACAGATGAAAGATTTAGGCAGCCATGAAATGTTTCTTGCCATAAAAACATACTGTACAGTGAAGCAGGTCAGTAGGGCTGTGCGATATGACCAAAATCTCATATCCCGATATAAGAATTCTGTCGTCCGATAACGATATAAATCACAAAAATGTAACATTTTCTGTAAATTCTGTGAATCTCGGGCAGCTCGACTTGCGGGAAGTGTTTCCAGCTGCGTGTCATGTAGCTGGAGTCCAGCGTTTTAACCGATTCATGAAACGATACATTTTTAGACTGACATTTTAACAGCCGCCGTTTTTTTGTGAGTATTTATTACACGGCGTGCTGCGGGGAAAAGCCTGTTCTAACATTTAAGTCTAAGGTTTATTTTTTAGCACCTGGCGGCTCTTTTTTTACTTCTCATCGTAAATAATCTGCTCTTTCACGTGATTCAGTTTATTTTGAAAAGTCTCAACAGGATCTTGAGCTTTATTGTGAAAGGTTTATGTGGTACATAAACAAGCGAACGCGCGATGGTGTTACCGTTGTTGTCGCTAACCACAACGCATAAAAACAGGCGCTTGTCCGTCCGTAGTGTGGTTATATTAAATATAAGAGAAAGAGAGAACTTTAAGAAATTAATTTAGCAACTAAAGTGACCATCAAAACGGAGAAAAAAATATTGCCGTAAACAGTTTATTTTGCGACACCACGAAACAAACGATAGCGTAAAATGAAACGATAGACGTTTTTATATCGTCATCCGATATATATCGTTATATCGATCAGCCCTACAGGTCAGTCTGTGTACTGTTTGTTTTATAGCATGTGACTTTGCTGAAAGTCTGCGAATGTGTTAGGGCTTTTACCCCTCAGCCATAAAAGACTGACATCGTCAAACCTGGTGGGTGGTATGGACATCCAAGTCTGTGAGCACGATAGCTCAAAAATGAGCTAGTTTTAAACTTATGCCATATGTGCATCTACTAGGAGGCTGAGCTGTAGCACTGGCCGGCACCCGTGCTTTTAAAGCTTGTAATTGGTACAAAAGTGTGACATTTACAGATAGATACAGTCTCTGCTGTTTTCTAGACTTGTTTGTGTTTGTAAGTCAGCATTTATGGCTTCTTCTAATAAAACCCTTATTGTCTATAATATAATTTAAAACACAATCACACCCGAGTTAGAATGTATTTACTAAGCAAAATCTACTACTAGCATTATAAAATCACTCTTCTTCTGTGATTTAGTTTACTTGAAGACAGTGATTTAATTAAAGTGACTTGATTACAGCAGCTATATATAGAAGTGGGAATTACCTAACTCTGGGGGATCTCAGAGAAAAATATAGACATTTCAATTCATTCATTCGTGCAGGGTGACCTTTCTTTCCTGGCTGTGTTGTATATTTTCAGCTTGAATTAAAGCCTTTTTTGATATTTTTCTGAAGAAGTGCAGCATGACTCAGACGTGTGGCTCTTTGTGCGGGTGTTGAGATCTGCAGGTCCAAATTGCTGAAAATAATTTCTGTGCACTGAAGTAGAGCGTAATTTCTATGCAGTCAGTTTTTCCAGTGTTTCATTTGCACAGAGGAATATTTTCCAGATAGAAAGAGAGCTGTGAAACAACATGTAATTGTTATCAACCATCTTACCAACCCAGTGCTGTACTGTGAGCTGTATTTAGTCAGTGGGAGAAAGGAAGTAGAACAAGGAGTAGCTATATTTCTATGAATTCAGTGTCCCTGAGGACCCAGATTGCATCCAGTTGACCTTAAGATTGAAAAGGAAACATTTCTAGGGTGTGCTGCCTCTTATATTCAAAATCCAGGCTGCAATAACTTTAATGTTGTAGGTACCTATGTCAGTTTACAGTCTTTCCTCTGGCAATCATCCATAATTCACAGAACTGCAGTTACATTCATAATTATTAATTTATAATTATATTACCCCCTGCTCTTCATACAGTTGCTTTGTGCAGTGCTTCTGGCTTTCAAAAATAGACCCCACAAGCACGCTGGAGCTTGTGAATGCCTAGTCCTGTCCAAACATGGGCCTAATACAAGATGGTGTGAGTGTGTTTGTGTATGTGTGTGCATCTGAGAGAGAATGGCAAACTCTTTATACCCTATTTATTTGTTGTGTGTTTCCATCCACAGTTAATTTTGATTGTGTAACACCCCCTCCCACACACACACATACAGATGAGTCGAGGCACTAAGTCTGCCATCCTGTGTATACTAACACAGAGAAAAAAAACCCAACCCTTCCCTAATAGGCAGGGCCCTATGCTTTGATTGAGGAAAGCTCTCTCTGTCCCTCATGTTTGGATGGAGAAGACGTGCATGGTGCAGGCGCCAGGCAGGGCACTGATGGAGACTTGCTCCGCCATATGAAGGGCTGTATCATCAATATTATTATGGTTTTGTTCTTTCACCTCTCCTGAGTTACCTGCATGTTTGGATTTTTGTTTTTTTTTTCTTTTTAATTGCTGACTCTGATGAGTTCCAGCTTGTATCTATGTGCTTTCAGTTGGTTAAATTTTATTTTGTTTTGGTTTCATGTTTTGTTTCACAGGCATTCTCACATCGACAAAGGGATCTTTTTGCTTCCCTTTAAATCCAGGCTCCAATATTCTTTCCCAGAAAACACAATGTTACACATTTTGTAGTTTCTCCCTACCAGTTAATGAAACAGTAAATCATCCGTTATTCCAATGATCAAACAAAAAGTACAAATTTATACGATAGTAGCTGCATTTTTCCAAATTTCTGTCCAATATTTTTTGATATATTCCATATTAAATATAATCATGAAAAGGTCAATAAATGTGCAGGAACAAACATGCAACATGACACGTAAAGGCAAGTTGTGGTTTCTTTTAGGCTTGTACACTTTCTAAACATCAGCTCTTCAAATGATATTAAAGACAACACCTAGATTTGCTCCTCTAGTCCTCCTCACTGATTTTTACACCCCTCTTCCTCCTTTTCCTCTTTCTCTCTCCTCAGTTGTTTTGATAGCTGAATGTGCTTTTGAAGCAGCTTGTCCACCTACTTGTGGTGTGCAGTGTGTCCTGGCCTAACTGTTTCTGTCTTGTGCTGTTTTACCTTTTTATAGGGTCCACTCTGAAACGACTATGTCTAGGCAAAGAACGCAGTAGTAGTAACTATCTCATTTACTTTCTTATTCTCTGTCTTTTCTATTCGTCCTCACTATTTTAGTCCTTTTTTTCTCTGAAATTAATTTGGCACTTGAAAATGTCTCCGTTGTTTAAACGTGGGTACTCAACAGATTGTTGCATTAATTTGTTTCATGTTTTGCATGGCAGTGTGCCTACATGTCTTGGTTGCTGGATTTTGTCACTGCTTGCATATCAAACATTTCATTTTTATTTAATTGTTCATGAAAGACATGTATGTTGTAATCCTTTGGCTGCTGGCAAAATATGTGTCACAACTTTAGCTGTACACTCATTTTGCTCTAGCCTCGCCAGAATGATGAGGATTATTTAAACGTGGCTTTCATGAAAGGTCACATTACAGGGTTTTTTTGGATTTTTTTGTGAAACTGTCCTTAATTCTGCCATACAGCAGCCAATTGATTTGACAGCTGTTTTGTTTTTTTTTTGTTGTTGTTGTTGTTTGTTTTTTTGTTTTGTTTTGTTTTCTAACTAGGCAGATTTTAAGACCTTTGTGTCTTTTCAGGGTCCTCTCTCAACACCACCACTGCTCAGACAGCCTCCAGTCAGACTCAGCCATCACTCTCTGCAGCAACATCCTCGCCCTCTCCTCAGCCATTCACACGTCTCGCTCAGGTCCAGACCAACAACAGCAACAACAAGAGAGGCACGTTTACTGATGATCTTCACAAACTGGTTGATGACTGGACAAAGGAAACTGTAGCAGCGGCCAGTCAAGCACGACCTTCCCTGAACCAGATGAAACAGCAGAGGCGTCGGCAAGACCTGGAAGGCGGTGCAGCACCGATGGGAGCAGTTACTCGTGAGGTATTTGGAACAGAGAGTGACTGAGAGTTTAGGAGCTGTACTTCATCATTCTTAATGTAAGCATGAGTCAGCCTGAGTCTGTGCACATATTTTGTCCCCTCTGTTCCAGATGAAATGTCATAATGGTCCCGGCAAGTTCCAGCTGCCTCTTTCATGCCCCCCGACTGCTGCTTTAGGCCCTCGTATACCTGCAACCCTATCGTCAAACTCATCCACAGCGCCCTCTCCTGGTTACCTCATTCCCGCAGGCTCCTATGCTGGGATGGTTCCCGGTCCTCTTTATCCCCAGAGATGGCCCAGCTTGCCCAGTCCTGTAGGGTCTGTGGTCCCCGTAGGCTTGCTTGGTGCAGCAAGAATGATGCCCTATGGCACAATGGCAAACCCACAGATTCAAGCTTACCCTCTGGTCATCCACAGTCCCGAGAATGGCCCGTGTCCAAAAACCACAAGGACTACTTGATCTGCTTACCAAAATTTATTAGTGTGTATTTGCAAGACAGTCCAGCTCCACTCTGCTCTGTTCAGAGCAACACATGTACATAATCCCATCATGTAAATACCATGAGAAAAGTGTTGATTCTTCATGCAACACTAATCTGTAGTAAATTGTGTGTGTGTGTGAGTGTAGATATGTGTGTATATTATACAATACATGTTAAGTAAGTATGTTTGAATACTTTTTTGGCTTTAGTCATGACTCAGCCATACTAGTCATTTTATGTGTGGTCACAACATCCATATTTCATTTTATTCTTCAATTCTGCAATTTTCTTGTTGCTTTTGCCTTTCTGGGTTAAGTACACTTTAAACACTACATTGGAATCCAAATATCAGTGGTTTGAGATACAATAATAGGACAGTATGATGAATCTATTGGAAAGAATGTAGTGCCTTGAACATTAATTTATATAAATTTTTTATTCTTGGAAAAAAGAAAAAAAAAACACAAGTCTGCATCCAAGTTATTTTATTTTAATGTAGCTTGAATGCAGTCTTGAGTTTTTAATACATTGCAATTTTTATTTTTATCTTTTTTTGGTTTACATATGAATGCCCTTCTGTTACTGCACTGTCATCACAGTATGTAGTTTTATTTAAATAACAGAATCGTGTTTTAACTCTTGTTTACTTTCCACCCCTGTGACAGATGGAATGCCATAGCGGTGAGACGTACTGATGCCTTGCAGAAACAAACGGTTAATGTACGACTGATGAGGGAAGGGAGAAAAAAAAAATGCCAGCAGCCAAAATCCACTCATTCAGGTCAAAATGGTTCAGCAGGACACGGCCTCTTTTTGATAGGATAGCTGATACATTAGACAGCACAAGAGCTGGCAGTGTTGTAGCTTTTTGCTCAAAGGAAAGGCGGTGTCCAGAGCCATACATACTGTACATAGTTCTTTCTACAGTATATGCCTCCGGAAGTGTTCTGATCAGAATGTAGCGATTAATATGTGAAGGCTTGAGGCTCAAAAGTGCAATTTAAACCCCTCAACAAAGCTTTGATCGTGGCCTTGCCACAAGCCTTATCTCTAATGTGTGCAACAGGAGCAAGCTAAAAAGTTGAACAAATGTCGCAAATCACCAAGCACCAGACAGAAGACAGAAGTTACCGGGCAAAGTATAAAGATTACAATCCACGCAGCAAACTGAATTCACTTCCAGTAAATGTTCTTTCAACTTTGCTAGTACTCAGCGTACACTGTATGTAAAATGTTCTGTGCAATCACAAGTTAGCTCTGATGTTTTCAACCTATTTGATGTTTGATGCTTTTCTTTTCTTTTTCTTTTGGTGATGCTGCTATCATCTGTTAAGGTGATCCTACTGTATAGTTAGGCTTTCTGTTCACATACAATGACACTATAATAAACAAGACTCCTCAGATTAACAAATGGGACACTCATGAAGCAGTGTTATTGCCTTGTTGAAATTTTGTTCATTTCACACGTTGCTTTTGATGTCTGCTCTGTTTTCCAGTTTCTTTCCAGTGATATATTTCAAAATGCAAACGACACTCGATGTGGGAGATTTGCACAACACATATTCTCCTTTTATTCTGCGTTAAAAGAGTTCCTACACTGTATATAAGTGGGTTTCACCCATCTGTACTTTTATATCACCGACGAGCATGGCCAACTTTTCATGTTCCACAAAGCTTAACAGTTACTGCTATTATGGTTAGAAATTTCACAGCACATTTGAAAGATTTCAGCACCCCCAATCTTGCCAAGCTGTGAATTTTACAGTTTTCTTGTTTTGTACATTTTGTTTTTCTGTTTTTGTGTTTTTTTTTTGGTTGTTGTTTTTTTGGATGAAAATGATATTGATGGTGGTGGTGGTATTGGATGAGGAGGAGGGGTTGCTTTGAAGTATATTATTCCATCAATTCGGTTTGAATTGGACTTTTATAGGATATTATGCAGAGTCTTCTGCTTTGGTGAAATACTTCCAGTAGTAAGAGATTTCTGTTCTCTGTCATTTGTATCTGGTATGTTTTGTTCCACCTCCCTCGCTGCTAACTTACTGGAGAGCAGAGAAGGGAACAACTCTATGGCATATTCATTTGGATGCACTGATGAAATGAAGAGCTGATACACACAGAGGGGAAAGCAGCTCTGACACCTTCTCCCTCTGCTCATCTCGCTCTTCTGTGGACAACATTGCCCCCTGGTGAATATGCACTGGTTGTCAAAGGCTTGTATTCAAACTGTGGGATTGCTTTTTGCCTGCTGTATGTCCCACTGCATTACCCCACCCTATCCTGCTGCACTCTTATCACAGACTGTATGTTGAGAGAGAAATAAATATTTTATGCTTGATAGCATGTCTCGTTGTTATTTGCATTTTTAGTGTCTTCCGTGTATTTCATAAATAATTTGTTTATTTTTTGTAAGTAGCATGGAGTAAGAGTTTTCATTTTTATTATTTAAATTTGTAAATTTATAAATACTCAGAATTATATTATTATATTTTTACGACGGACAGGAAGTGTTTCTGTGAGGCTCGAGTTTTCACACCGTCGACGTCTTTGAACAGACGCCACAGATTCGCAACATACAGTACAAACCCTGGCAATGAAAATAAACACTTTAACAAACCCTTTAAAGAGATTAATTATATTACAAAATCTCGCTCAATATGTTCTAACAGGCTACAGTCAGGAAAGAAAGTGGAGAAATAAGACCCCGCTTTGTGTGGCGAATCTGTCGATCCGCATCTGTCGTAGCGTTACAGTAATGGTTGCCCCTTTTGTTCAACCGAGTTCCTGAATTATTCCCAACACAATGAAATTCTTTGGCTATTATATGGTTTCATGAAAACATTTTTTCTGTACCTACGCCTCTTCTGAGCTCTGCTGGGATTATTTAATGAATTAAAAATCAATCTACAACAACCGCTGTGAGCTGCTGTGAGGTTTCCGAAGCACGCAGGTCTCGAGGAACGTGGAGTAGTAAGTGTTTATAACGTTAGATCAGAAGTATTAGCTTTAAATGGCGAAAAGGGCCATGTTTGGCTAAAAAAGATCACACTAGATGACTGTGTGTGTATTTTTACAGTAATTGGTGTTATCCATAGTAACCCACCGTACTCCGACAACATGAACAGACCTTGGTGTTAGCCCTACTGCGGAAAAAAATAATCATGTCTGGCTGTTTCTCGTCACAGAGAAAACGATTTCGCTGATATTTTGGCTTAAAGGAGGAGAAGGAACGCTTTTGATGGACCTTAGTTTGATAAAGCCTCCACACATGCTCTTCAGGAAGCCAGGCTGTCATTTTGCCTCAGAAATTCACAGGGTGAGGTCATTGTGGAGGGAAACACTGGGGTCTGAACGGCCAGGCTGTGGTGTGTATAGCCCCAAACATTCACGTGTGTTTTATTTGCTTTAATATTAACTATACTGGAATGCGCTGTAATGGTTTGATTTGCGAGGCTAGCGTTTGCCCAGGGGACACAACTACGTTTGGCACTCTATTTAAACGTTACTGAGCTTGAATGAAATACCGAGCAAAGGTTACAATAAAAAATAAGAACAGTATCTAATAATAATGGCGACTAGCGTGGCTAGTTTGTAAGGTTACTTCATGTGCTGTAGGGTTATTCTCTTGAACTGTGCTTGTTTACGTAGTGGCCAGTGTTGTTGTTTGCTAGCTGCTGTTAGCCAGCAAGCTAACTGCAGCTTTGTTTTGGGGGGAATGCAGCAGCAAAATGCTAATGCTAACGTTAGCTGTGTTAAAATACACAAAGTTCATTTGTTAGCTTAGGAGGTAGAGGGTGGAAGGGTTCGAACGAGATAAAGGTTGAGTTCTTTCGTCAAGAACCGCAAATGAGCTCGGGTTTACAGCTGCCCAGCTGTAGCTGTTGCCGTTACTGTTTGCTGCTTGTATTACATGATTGTAGTTCTCAATGATCATAGCAAACACGCTGAGCTTAGTGCACCTGTTACTGAATAACAGATCATAATTTGTTTGCTACCATCAGTGGTCACGTGATTGCACCATAACAGGTGCATTTCGTTGGTGTCTGGGGCTCTTTAAGGCAACTCTTGGGAGACAAGTGCCCAGTATCTGTTATGTGCGTTGTTTTTAACAAATATCGTTGTTCCCTGTTGTGCTCATGTGTTTCAGATGTAAACTTGAACACCATCTGTCCCAGCAGTGGCTGTTGGCACAATGGGGCTGGACTTTGACGTGAAGACATTCTGCCACAACCTGCGGGCCACTAAGCCCCCTTATGAGTGTCCCGTGGAGACTTGCCGTAAGGTCTACAAGAGCTACAGCGGCATTGAGTATCACCTTTACCACTATGACCATGACAACCCAACTCCTGCCCAGGCTGTGCCTCAGAAGAAGAGGAAGGGACGTCCTCCTCGTGCCTCGCTGACTGGTTCAGGAGATACGGATGATGGTGGGGGTAACGGAGGAGGAGGACTGGGTCATGGAGGGAACACGCCTGTTAGCCCCAACCGATCAGAACGCTCCCATTCCCCGGGGAGAGAGACCATGACATACGCCCAGGCACAGCGCATGGTGGAGGTGGAGATTCAAGGGCGCATTCACCGCATTAGCATCTTCGAGAATATAGATGTGGTGTCAGATGAAGACAGTGATGCAGAAGACGCTCCTCCATCTGGAACTGGTAGTAGTGGTGGCGGCATGTGTAATGGTAGTGACGGTGGAGCCGGGGGCAGCGAGTTAGGAGGGAGTGGCAAGGACCGCTCAGATATCCCATCTTCTAATGGGGGAAAATCCACACCAAAGACTGGGAAACATAAGAGCAAAGCCAAGAAGAAGGATGGCTTATCTCATCATCACAGCGCTCAGTCTGGTCCTGCAGTCAAGCTACCGGAGGCTGTGTTCAGAGAACTCGACCAAGACCGACCTGATGCCCCACCTCGGCCATTATCATACTACAGGTCTGCAAATAAATGTAGTCTTTTAATTCATATATGTATTATAAGCAGGATTGTTGAGAGGACCATCCATTTTAAAGCAAAAGCAGTTGGTAGTGAGTTATTTGAGTGTATATATAAGTTATTAAATACAATAAATATTTCCTGACCTAAATGTTTGATACAGTCCAGCCAGTCCCCACTTTATTAGCAGGGAAATTACTGATTACTGTGCTTCAGATTCATACTTTTCCATCATTATTCTTGTCTTTACACTGAATTACAATTGGCACCATAATGAATTATATTTTTTTGCACGCTAAGTATTCTTTGCATGAATACGTCTTAATTTGACTCTTCTGTCTTTCTTTTTTACTCTAGGTACATTGATAAATCTGTGGAGGAGCTAGATGAGGAGGTAGAGTATGACATCGATGAGGAGGACTACATCTGGCTTGATATCATGAACGACAAGCGGCGGCGTGACGGTGTGACACCCATCCCTCAGGAGGTTTTTGAGTATCTCATGGACCGCTTAGAGAAGGAGTCATACTTTGAGAGTCACAATAAGGTACTTTAATCAGACAAAAGAGGGAGACGATGGTTCAAACTTGACATAAATGCTTTCATCTGTAATGTGTCCTTGTGCTCCTTTCTCTCAGGCGGACCCCAGTACCTTGATTGACGAAGATGCCGTCTGCTGCATCTGTAACGATGGAGAGTGTCAGAACAGCAACGTGATTTTGTTTTGCGACATGTGTAATTTGGCAGTACACCAGGAGTGCTATGGCGTTCCCTATATCCCGGAGGGCCAGTGGTTATGTCGCCGGTGCCTGCAGTCGCCGAGCAGAGCTGTGGACTGTGCTCTGTGCCCGAACAAAGGAGGTGCTTTCAAGCAGACAGACGACGCACGCTGGGCCCACGTAGTTTGCGCCCTCTGGATCCCAGAGGTAAATCCATATATGTTTGATTTGGAACGACATCACTATGCCGATATCGACAAACTGAATAAGCTCAACTCATCTGAGCCAGTTCACAGCCTTAGATCCTAGAAACTTAAATTTAAAGGTGCTCATGCTGTTTGCCATCAAAGCCCCTTGGCTTTAGAACAACCTGGCAGAGGAGATAAAGATTGTTTATCTGTGTTGCCTTTCCTTTTATATTTCAGCGATATTTACTATTATTAATTTACTGTCTATTGTAATTATTTTGTGCAACATCAGTCTGAGTTGACGTCAGTCTCGCTGTCATTTTTTAAACCCCCTATTTTAAAAGGGATATGTAAAAAGAAAAAAAGAAAAAAAGAAGAAGTTTATAATTATTATTGATATTACACAGTTAAAGACTGTGGGAATGTTAAACTTAACAGCCAGATAGATACTGTCTCAGTTGATGTACAGTGAAGCATGCTCAGTCAGTCTTGGGTTTTTATTTTTTATTTTTTTACTTTATAAACATCATCACAGTTAAATCAATTCTCCTGCCTTTCTGCAGGTCTGCTTTGCGAACACAGTCTTTCTGGAGCCGATCGATAGCATCGAGCACATCCCTCCAGCACGCTGGAAGCTCACCTGCTACATCTGCAAACAGCGTGGCTCGGGCGCCTGCATCCAGTGTCACAAAGCCAACTGTTACACAGCTTTCCATGTCACCTGTGCCCAGCAGGCAGGCCTCTATATGAAAATGGAGCCTGTAAGAGAGACTGGGGCCAACGGTACCTCTTTCAGCGTACGCAAGACGGCATACTGTGACATCCACACGCCCCCCGGTTCAGCACGTCCTTTAGGAGGAGTCGGTGGGGCCAGCATGGGGTCATCCAACAGCGAGGGCGAGCTGGAGGAAGATGACGAGCCTAGCATCGGCCATGATGATGACTCTAAGGGCTGGAGCTCTGAGCGGGTGAAGAGGGCAAAGGCCAAATCCAGGCTGAAGATGAAAAGAGCCAGAAAGATCTTAGCTGAGAGGAGAGCTGCTGCACCAGTGGTGTCAGTGCCCTGTATACCACCGCACAGGTAGGCCTGTACTTCACCTGCTCTGTCTGTGCCTCAAAGTCGTGCGCCCAGTAAGCACATATATGCCTTTTGCTGGTAATAGAAAACTGTCCATGCAGCAGTATGTTGGGCAAAACAAATAAAGAAATCATCACATACTTTTTTTCTTTCTCGTCTATTTATACTATTTAATTTTGGTATTGTAAGACAATAATTTATGTCACATTGCATTATTTTACTTATTAGAAATGATGATTGTACATTCTGTTCTGTTTTGTTTCTGATTTAGACTGTAAATAATTTTAAATACCTTATCATTGTCTTTTGTGACATTTTGGTCTTAAAGGCTTTACCTTTGTTAGTGCGTTTGCAACATGCTTTACATTTACAACATGCTTAAGAGTTAAACAGTATTTGCGTCTCTGCAGGTTGAGCAAAATCACCAGCAACCTGACAGTACCCAGGAAAAGCCAATTCATGCAACGACTTCACAGCTTCTGGACGTTGAAGAGGCAAAGTCGGAACGGTGTGCCTCTTTTGCGCCGGCTTCAGACACACTTACAGTCGCAGCGACACATTGACCCACTCCCACCACAGCCTGCGTCACAACCTTCCTCGGTAATTTCTGTTGTTGTGATTCTGTGTTTGTCTCATTCTGTTGTCTGATACCTGAAACACTTCGTTTAGCATCTGTTGTGTTGAAATGTGCTAAAAAATAAACAGACATGACTTGATACCTTTTAATGTAATTTGTTCTAACATGTTTATGGGATTGTGCACGTTAATGTTGCAGAGAGATAGCGAGGAGAAACAGACCGCTTTAAAGGAGCAGCTAAAAGCATGGCAGAGGCTGAGACACGACCTGGAAAGAGCGAGGCTACTGGTGGAGCTCATCCGAAAGAGGGAGAAGCTCAAGAGGGAGACGGTGAGATGTGAAGAATAGCAAGAGAGAGTTTTGTTTTGTTTCTTTTTTCTTTTGTTCAAGATATAGTGAGATTACAGAACAAAGAGCAATATGCATCTCCTTTCTGTAGATCAGGCTGTATACTTCTAACTGTGCACTACTTTGTTAGTTTATTGCTAAAAATGTGTCTGTTTTCAGATTAAAGTGCAGCAGATGGCGCTGGAGATGCAGCTGACTCCCTTCCTGGTGCTGTTGAGGAGTACCTTGGAACAGTTACAGGAGAGAGACACTAACAACTTTTTCACTGAGCCTGTGCCTCTGGCAGAGGTAAATGCAACATACTCGCAAGCACAAGAAATCTGATTATGTTCAGATACTTATATTTGACTCTTTTCTACTTTATGTCTGTATACTACGTACCTGGCATAATGTATTTTAGGCTTTCCTTCTTTCTTCTTCATTCACTGTACAAATATGATTGGATTTTTTTTAAATAGCTCGGTCTGCTCACTACTCCTTTGTCACCTAGGTGCCAGACTACCTGGACCATATTGACACTCCAATGGATTTTCAGACCATGTGGAACTTGCTGGAGTCTCACCGCTACCTCACTTTTGAGGCCTTTGAGGCCGATTTTGGGCTCATTGTCAACAACTGTCTCAAGTACAACGCCAAGGACACAGTCTTTTATCGCGCTGCCTTGCGGCTCAGAGAGATGGGCGGGGCTGTCATAAGAACAGCCAGGCGACAAGCTGAACGGATCGGCTTCGATTACGAGACCGGAATGCATCTACCACGAGAGCCAAGCCCGGACAGCCAGCGTGAGCAAGAGAGAGACAGAGAGCGGGAGAGGGAGCGAGAGCGCGACAGGGATAGAGAAAGAGATCGACCGTTGTCTTCTAATGAAGATGGTGAGTGTCTCTGACTGGGAGGTTCTTGGGAACCAATATAATTTTTTCCTCAAGCACCAGCTAAAGGAGAAGGAGGGAGAAAAACAAACATGTGATTTAAGATTTTAGATCATTAAAATGTATTTTTTGTCTAATTAATATGCTGTATGATACAGTGTTTTACAAAATAAATTTTAAAAAAATTACATTTTAGGTTTACTGGAACATGGTTGCAGTGCTGTCCCTTGTCACAAAATAAAGGCTCAATGGTGAACAGTAACATACAATATGGTGCAGAGAAGTTCATGTTGCTACCACTAGGTGACGCTTGTAATTCATGCAGTTCCGTTTCAGTTGAGCTAAAACATCATCATACATCCTGTGTGCTTGTGTATGCTGGATTTGTGCTTTATGTTTAAAGCTTGATGTTGTCGTCTGTCTGGCTTCAAAGATGGTCTACCCCATATATAGTTAACCAGGAAACAAACCTACTTTTATATTTTCTGTTTCTGGCTATGTGTGACTGCTTTATAAGATTGATTTTCTTTTCATTTCCAACATCTCTAACTGCTTCTCTTTCTGCTTGCCTTGCGCAGACCTGCTCCTGCCAGAGAACAGGCGGCGGTTACCTCTGGAAGAGCAGCTGCATTACCTGCAGTCCCGTCTCGATGAGGTCAGCTCAGGGAAGCATAGCATTGGCCAGTCTCGCAGAGCCAAGGCCCTAAGAAAGGAGATCAGTGTGATCAAAAGGAAGCTTGCACACCAGCGTGAAGGAGGCTCTGGCATGGGGAGCCGGGACTCTGTGGGCGGAGGAGACCGGAGTTCTTCTCTCCCCCATCACTCATCATCTGCAGGACACCATGATGAGGGGGGAGAGAGCAGCAGCCAGGAGATTGGTGGAAAGGGTGTGTCTAGGAAAATATTAGCACTAATGTCCGACATAACAACGAAAATGATATTAGCTGTTCAATAGCAGTCGAATAATAAGCATTTGCCTGTGTTTTAACATATAAACCTCTCTCCCTATCAAGATCTGAATGTGTCCTCATCCCTGACTCCAGAGGTGGGCCGTCGGACATCTGTCCTCTTCTCCAAGAAGAACCAAAAAATAGCTGGACCCCCCAAAAGGCCGGGGCGCCCACCCAAGAACAGGGATGCTGGTTATGGTGGGGCAGGAGTAAGTCAAAGTCCTGTTGGTCCCCCACAACTCCCCCTGCTGTCACCAAGCAGGCACAGGAAGCGTCCCCGCAGCCCTCACACCAGCTCCAGCTCTGACAGCGACAGTGACAATGATGACCTGCTGCCAGGTAAATTAGATGATTCGCAATAAACTTTTAACGTACAATAAATGCCAAGTCGCACCCTCACTCACTTGTTTCTATTTTCTTCCTTCAGGACTGCCAACTAATGGCTTTGATACAGGAAACCAACCAGTAACGGAAAGCTTCCGCGTGTACAGAAGTGAACCTCATCTCCCTCGTTCAAGCTCAGACTCTGAGTCCACAACCAGCAGCAGCAGCAGTGCAGCTTCAGACAGGACCAGGTGATTAATGCTTATGCCTGGTACTCTTAAAATTAGTTCTTTTACCAATTGACGTGAGCATAAGGTTTCATTTGCAGAAACAAACCCAGTGACTTAACAATCATCTCTCTTGAAATTTTATGACACCTTTAACACACAGTTTTAACTTTACAACAGAACCCCCCCCCCGCTTGAAGCATCCAGTTGTTGTAACACTTGTGATAAAGTTATACGCCTCTTGATAGCTCTGTTTTCTCTTGCAGCACGACTCCCTCTAAGCAGGGCAGAGGAAAGGCGTCGTTCTCACGCGCTTTCCAGGAAGATAGCAGTGAGGAAACATCAGGCACAGAAAATGATTCCTACTCAGTCGGTGGCTCGAGGGGTGTTTCACACCGTAAGCACATTTTTATAACCTCTAAGGCTCACGTAAAGTGCACACAGCTAGTTTCTATTTATTTAGATAGTGAGTGTTTTCTCAGAATCACCCAATATAGCTTTGCCTTTTCAGCCTGTAAATAATTTGGCATGATATTTTGTCTGATCGGAATCTGATTTTACTTGAAGCTTAAATACCCGTAAAGACATTACTGCAGATAAAAATATGCTAAACTTTTTTTTTCCTCACACAATAATAGCCACAGAGATGTGACGGATAAGTCCTTATAGGAGAGAACGTCAGAGCAGAACATCATTTCTGCAATGTGGCTCTGATAGTGCTAAAGATAGCGTAAAACAGTGGGTGTATTTTAAAAAACGAAACATAAAAATAACACAACATTTTGAATTTTCCATCAGTTTCTTTGCTGTAATCTGTCACAGCCACCACATGTCAGCATAGCAGGACCTGTACTCCCTGTCTTGATAATGGGGAAAATGAAACATGGTCAAAGGAAGTGCCCTCCCTTCACTATGTCAAGTGTTATATTTGTGTAGCACCATTTGTTCAGGATACTCCGCTCAAACTGGAGAAGCTGTATCATTCCCCACCCAGGTGCATTAGAAGTTAACGTATTTTAAATTAAAGGGAAGTGTTTTGCACCAACAGTTGCTTAGAACAGTGTTATTGTGTGATAAAGTGTGTTTTTAACTAGAAGTGAGATTGCTTAACGGATGCTGTTTTCCCAACTCTCAGTGGTGCGTGGGCGGGACAGGTCAGGGTGCTGGATGGCCTCAGATGATTATTCTTCTCTGGAAGCTTTAGACCTGGTCTGGGCCAAGTGCAGAGGCTATCCTTCATATCCTGCTCTGGTGAGACATGGGCAAACAACACAAATAGCACAGACTACAGTCAAAATATGACTGGCTCTCTAAACCTCTGCATGCTACTGTTCGCTTGTAGATAATTGACCCAAAGATGCCCAGGGAGGGGGTGTTCCACCGAGGTGTCCCAATCCCTGTCCCCCCTCTGGATGTGCTGAAACTTGGGGAGCAAATGACCCAGGAGGCCAGGGAGCACCTGTTCCTGGTCCTCTTCTTTGACAACAAGAGAACATGGTTGGTTATCAAGTGATGTTTTTTGGGGGAGGTGACTCATTCTCAGAGTTCACCTCCATTTTTTTCCCTGCTAATTCTTTGCTGATATGTTGTATTTTTATTTTAACACAATCAAGCAGCGTAAAGCAAAAATAAAACAAAACCTGCTACCAAAGGCAGCTTGTGATGTTACTGGATGTTTGCACACAAGTAGCTCTGTGGCAACAGTTCAAAGCAAACTGCAGCCTTTGTACGGAAGTGTAGCGACAGAACATTCAGCAGAAATGGGGCAAACGTGGTTTTTGATAATACGAGGGAAAGAACGTGTTATTTTAGGTCACTTTGTTCTCTGCAGGTTACTTATGATCATGTTTTGCTAAGTTTGGAGAAATTTATAAAGTTGATGAGCACAGCAGTTGTTAGGAGGCATTCAGGGTGCATAAACTCTGAAGTCAATCAAGAAATTAACGGACCATAGGAACCAATTACTCTTTAACTAAACAATAACTCTGTCTGGACTGACTGTGTCTAATCAAAGGGTTGCTGGTTCGATTTCTGGTTGTTCCTGTTGCATTCGTCGGGAGTGTGAATGTTAAATAGAAAACAGTGGTGTAGAAAAAAGTGCTTGTTTAAATGGGTGATTGAGGCTTATAGTATAAAAGGTAGAGAAGCGTTATATAAGAAGCCAGTCTGTTTAGCATTTACCAATGCATGTTTTTTTTAATGTTGTGCTTGTGCTTATGTGCTTGCAGGCAGTGGCTTCCGCGCTCTAAGCTGGTGCCTCTGGGCGTCGACCAAGAGCTGGACAAAGAGAAGATGCTCGAAGGCAGGAAGTCCAACATCCGCAAATCAGTGCAGGTGGCCTATCATCGTGCCATGCAGCACCGCAGCAAGGTGCAGGGGGACCCCAGCAGTGAAACTAGTGACAGTGACTGAACACAAACACACACGAACGCTAGAGAGCCCAGCCCTACATCATAGATTACAAAGAAGAAGAGGGAAATAAAACAGTGCCAGCAACAAGGAGTGGGGGGAAGAAAAAGAATCCACTATCTTGGCCCCGTGATATTCACACTCATGCACACTAAACCATATTTAATCCGACATGTAAAATATTGTATTTAAGAGAATTGATAAAAAAAAAGAAAAGAAATGGAGAAATATGCTATGTTCAGAATCATGAATCGAAATATTCCTCGTATGTGGTCGATATATGTTTAATAACAAATGAGATGATGGTTTACAGACTCACAAAATGAACATAGTGTTATGCTATGAAGTATACACAACTGCCTTTCCCTGTTTTTGTTTTTTGTTCTTTTGGGGGGTTTTCCTCACACAGTCACACAGGTAATCTCATATGTAAACAGGGAAATGTGTGTCGTGTACGTCGAATGCACACACTGTGGATATTTCACAACGCCAGCACGTCTCTCACATTCATCATCCACCTCCGCAAAAGGAAAACGGTGACAGGCCTGGTGCTATTGTCGAAGTCATTTTTCAGAGGAGCACAAAGAGACTGTCGCAGCCCACTTTTGGGGCATACCAACGTTACTGTAATTTATTCTGCTGACTTCTCATTAACAAGGTCCACAAGCTTGTTTCGTCACGGACTACTTCTAATCACTCCACCTGCACTGAACATCACGGTGCAGTCTCTTTTGTCTGTCAGTACGTGTCCATCATGTTTCCTGTTTTTACGGTTTTGTTAAGATATGTACGTGTCACACAGGCCACTTGGTCAATGAATAATGAGGACTAAACTGAAACACACAATTGCCTCACTGTCTGTCTTAGTATCAGGCTGATGGCTTTAGAACTTTTATATAAGCAGATTGCATAACAATAGAGATTTAATAAAAAAAACAAAACAGAAAATAATTGAGTTTTTTAAAGTTTTGTGCTGTTTTTTGTGGTTCGTCTTGTTATTCCTTGTTCTCTGTTGTTCTGTGGAAATATTTCACTATGTTCAGCAGAAAATTCAGACCCTCCCATTACCTCTTTCCAGGGTAATCGTGAGTCATACATGCTTCTCATGGCCTGATGCATTCTGTCATTTTGTTAATAACTCAAGACAGACGGGGACGACTTATAAGATGAAAGATTTATGATCAACATTCATGACCAGTCAAGTGTTGTATTTGCTTTGAAACACTGCCAAGTGGGGGGGTGTTCGTGTCCGTGTTTGCTTAAGGCAGGGGTGTCAAACTCAAATACACAGTGGGCCAAAATTCAAAACTGGAACAAAGTCGCGGGCTAACATTAATATTTATTGAAAAAAAAAAAATCTTCCTCCAGATATAAGAATGAATCTTTTCTTATGGACTCAAACAAGTTTTGCTGAAAAACTGAATATGGAACAAGCAAAGTTTAATACTAAACAATATATATGTTAGCTGTATAATACCAGTAGGCCAGCTCTAATAGTAATTTGGTATGGCTTCACGGGCCAAATGTAATTAGGCTGCGGGCCAGAGTTTGACACCTATGCCTTAAGGGCTCAAGTCAACTTCTCTTCTGAAAGGGTAAACACTGGACATGTCACATCTGACACTTTGAAGATATGCTTTCCTCCTGATGTGTGTCTAAACAACTTAGACTTTCACAGTGCTAGTGAAGTGTTAAACGTGCACCTCCCATCTACTTGGCCCTCACACTGGTTCTGCAGGGTTTTTGTCTTTTCCTGTAAAGTGCCTTTCTGCTATATGATGCCAGACATACTATAGAGTGGTTTTGCTTGTTAAGACAGCCTTTCCACAACATCCATATCATGTTTTATCAATGTGCTTGTCTGTTTTCTTTTCTTTAAGGGTCTTTTGTTTTTCTCAGAGGGCGTCAGGGCTTCAACGTTTTAAGTTCCTCAATGCTGGAACAAAACCATCTAACAGATAATATAATAACAACAATTTTTCAAGTTTAAAATAGTGCTTGGAGGTATTAGGGAAAAATGCAGGATGTCACAAAGACGCCCTGTTCTGTGCATTTCATCTAAAAACACCCTTAAACATGGCCGTTTCAGGGTGTTTTTAGATGAACAATTCTGAGATGTAGGCTATATTGAAGCACCAGCAGTTGCCTGATGTTGAGGTTTCCTCGTGACTTCACTTTGTGCCTTCATTTAAGCCACGTTTCTCATAAGGTGGTTGTTTTGACATTTTCAGTTGTCATGTGAGTTCACTCGACAACCAGTGTGACTTTTCTCGACCCAAGTCAGAGTTTTTAATCACTCTTTCCAGACATTGTAAAGATTCCCCACCCGACTCTGAGAACCCACTCACCACACAGTTTATATCTTGTGATTTGCATTTGAGAAGACACACCTCTCTGAAGACGTCTTGTTTCCGGCTCTGAGCAAGTGAGTGGAAAGTACTGATAAGCATCACAAGCATTTCAGCAGAGCACACTTAACAGGGGAGGTGACCTCACAGTGATGTGGAAACCTTTTTTTCTCTCTCTATGAACTCTAACCCCCCTTAGATTTCCGCTCTAACTGTAATTACAGCATTTTGTCTTTTTAAGCACATCTATAGTTTTAGTATGATTATAAATTTAGATTTTAAAAGACGAATTAACCAACAAACCACAACCGCTGATTAATCTAGAGCATTTGATCTTTGGGTGTATTTATCTGAACAGTCAACATGATAAGAGATAATCAACATGATAAGAGCAGTGAGGAAGGATCATTTGCATCCATACCTACTAAAGATAGTTATTTTAAGGTTTGTGGGGTTTTTTGTAAGTAGACCACAGCTTGTGAGGCTGCTTGTGAAACCATAGAGAGTGACAGCTAAACAGTAATGCTGCACGTCTAAGCTGAGCAAATAATTATGCTTACCTTTTCACCATCATACTTTAGAAACACAAAGTACAACCAATGCTGTTGTGAAATTTAAAAGCATTGCCCATATTGTGGCCCCAGATGAAAAGGTAGCAAAACACATTATTCTTTGAACCCAGTAATGAATGCTTGTGCCACATCTGCCCGATAGTTAAGGGAATTTTCATTAAGAATCCGGCTCCTCATGGCATTAGCAGCATTTTACTAAATTGGTGGACTGAAACACTTATTGCCACCCTCAGAGGCATAAAGAGGTTCTTCCGATATACAGTGGAGGGTGTAATTTGATCCATTACTGAATTTGTAAGGTTGCTCATTTCCCAAGAAATTAACAGTCAAAATTTAATGTGGATTTTGTTTTAATGGAGTGAGATGGGATACAAAAAATTTCGAAAAAATATACCATTACACGAAAGTTTTACGGTAGATAGATTTGCATGTCTGTTAAGATATTCATTGTGTGTACTCATGTTGTACAGTGTTTAACTGCATTATGGTTACTGTGGTTTAACAGAGACAGTATTTTAGTTGCCACCACAAGGAGGCACTGTTTCATTGTAAGAGCACGGATGCTGCGTCATCACGCCCCTAAGAAAAAAAAAGTATACCACAACGAAAATGGCACCCATGAGAAAAGTTTTGCCGCGTGTTAATGAGGAATAAAGTTCCCAAAATATTAAGGACATTTTTGCCTCCGTCGTCATTTTCCTTCGAGTTGATCGCTGTCGATGCTGCAATACTCAACAGGTTATGGGCCCAGGGCCGACTCGAAGAAGAGTTTTTTCTCATGAAGATCCGGAGCCACAACGGATAGCGGGCTAACGGCTAAATAGCAACATGGATCAACGAGGAGCAAGCAGGCTGCCTCGACTCATGTTTGACGGAGATGAGACCATGTTGGAGGTTCCATTTGTTAGGGCAGAAATACCGGGGTTACTCGCATATCTCACGGAGGAATAAACCATACACACGTTGTTTAGAGTTTTACATCAGAGGGACACACCTTCCTCTGCGCCATCATTTATTGCACACACACTTCCGTATTTATACCTTTCAGGTTAAGAGCACATACATATATGATAGGGCAACACCCCCACTTGCTCTTAACACTATACATTACACATTTACATGATATACATATTTACATGATATTCACATATCAACGTTTTATGTTCCAAACAAAATATGCGTAAATTTATCTATTTTCACTTTACTTACAGACTTAGTCATGATGTCTGCTACCATGTCTTCTGTTGCACAATACTTAACTTGTACTTCCTTCTCAGTTATAGCAGACCTAATAAAGTGATACTTGATATCGATGTGTTTACATCTTTGACGGTTTATAGGATTTTTGGACAATGCAATTGCACCTTGATTGTCTGCAAGAATGGTAACTGGTGAATATTGCCTTTTAATGTCCATGCCATTAAGTAGCTGTGAGAGGTATAAGCTTTCTTGTACTGTGGCGGCCATCGCCATGTACTCTGCCTCGCACGTTGACAAAGCTACTGTAGCTTGCTTCCTGGTTTTCCAGCAGATCACTGGCCCATTTTTGGATAGTACAAAACAATAACCCGTTGTACTTCTCCTGTCACTCAAGTCTGTGGCCCAATCTGCATCGCTGTATGCTATAAGATTTAGGTTTCCTTCTATCCTTTTATAGCACAGCTCTTTGTTTAGTGTCCCCTTAAGGTAACGTAATACATGTTTTGCTGCTGTCCAATGATGCTCTTTTGGCTCAGACAGGGATTGTGACAGTTTGCTCACTATCCAACTCAAATCTGGTCTTGTACATGTCATTAAGTAAATCAAACTGCCCACTAATTCTCTATATTTTCCTGAATCAACTGATTCACCATGTGCACCAAAATCATTTTTGAGTTCACAAGGAGTAGAACGTGGCTTACAGTCAGACATTTTGAACTTTTCCAGGATTTTTGTGATGTACCGTGTCTGATTTAGTCTTATCTCATGGTTCTCTTGTATACAGTCAATACCCAAGAAATGTTTGAGCTCACCAAGATCCTTCATTTTAAATTTCTCATCCAACATTTGTTTCACGTTTCTGATAGCGTCCTCACCGTTGGCAGCTATGATTACATCATCAACCCAGATGATAAGAATCACTGTCTCACACGCTGTCTGTCTGGAATATACACAATGGTCTACAGGATTTTGTTTGTAACCTTTTTCACATAAATGGTCATGTAACATCTTATTCCAGTTCCTGCCAGATTGTTTCAAACCATATAGTGATTTGTTTAGTTTACAGACCAGTTTTTCACCTGTGTCTGACTTTACTTCAAAACCTTCTGGTTGCTGCATATACACCTCACAATCGATTGGGGCGTGCAAATAAGCAGTCTTCACGTCCATTTGATGGAGTTTAAAGTTGTGCTGTACTGCTAATTGCATCAGCGTACGCACTGACGTCATATCTGCAGTCGGCGAAAAGGTTTCTTTGTAATCAATGCCTTGAACTTGGCTATAGCCTTTAGCAACATATCTTGCTTTAAATGTTTTAGTCTGATTTGGGTTCTCTTTTATCACATACACCCATCTCCCCCCCACTGCATTTTTACCTTCTGGCAGCGTGGTTAAAGTAAACGTATTATTGTCTTTCAAGGATCTTATTTCACCTTCCATAGCATCTGACCAACACTTAGAGTTCGATGACTGCATAGCTTCTTCAAAAGTCTTTGGTATGTCGTACATCACCCTGTAACAGTAATCTACAGTCAGTGATGTTTGGTCGTCTTCTGCAGTTTGGACATAGTCTTTCAGGTAATCTGGCCTTCTCCTGTTTCGTTTGGGATATCGTTCAGACTCTGTTCTATCACTCTGTTTGTCTGAGTTTTGTGCATCATTTATGCCATTGTCCTGAATGTCACTTTCAGGTTCCAGGATCATACTTTCATCTGATCTCTGGTCATTCCCTGTTTTGTCCTTTCTAGCGGGGTACTTCAAGATGTCCCCTGGAGTCAAATCATCATCTCCATTGTCATCAACCTGAGTGGTCTGGGTTTGGTGCTCAACTACACTTTTAGTGAGGAACTTGACCAACCTATGTCTAAGAACTCGTCCTGTTTTAGGGTAGTAGATTAGATACGACGGACTGTTTTTATCGTAACCCACAAAAACTCCTTCGTCACATCTTGCGTCTAACTTTTTTTTGTTGTGCCCGTAACCATAGCAAACTGATCCAAAAATCCCCATCCTCGACATGTCTGGCTTCTTTCCTGTCAGCATGTAATAAGGGGTTTGCTTTGTGCGTCTGTTGTAACACCTATTACGAATTACTGCGGCAGTCATAACAGCATAAGTCCATAATCTTTTTGGCAGGTTACTTTCGATCAACATACACCGTGCCATTTCAAAAAGTGTTCGCCATTGTCTCTCGGCAGTCCCATTCTGATGAGGTGAATACGGCGCTGATGTCTCATGCCTTATCGTGTTTTTATTTAACAATGTCTGAAACTCTTTAGATGTAAATTCAGTTCCATTGTCTGATCTGATTCTCTTTACTTGCCCATAGGGGGCGACGTCTGCCAAAAACTTTTCAGTTGCTTTTACGGTGTCACTTTTAGCCTTTAGAAAGTACACAAACATTGTGCCTGAGTAATCATCAGTAAATGCTAACGTGTACCTGAACCCGTCTTTAGCTTCTGGTTCTATCGGTCCAGCTAAGTCAGTGTGCACTAGCTCTAATGCTTCTTCTGCTCTTTCATCAGGCTCTCTATTCCTGGTTTGGATAAATTTGCCTTTTGTACACACTTCACAGTCTTGGTAATGTTTAGCTTTACCTTTTATTTTCATACCCTCGGTAATGTCCTCTAGTTTAACCAAGTCTTCATAGTTGCAATGGCCGAGGATTTTGTGCCAAGTTTCTACATCATGACAGCCATTGCATTCGTCGTTGTCAACATAATGATCAGATGTAACACTGTTCAAATAGTATAGGCGTTCATATTCACTTATCTTAAACCTTGTCCCGTTCTTATGGATAAGCTGGTTGCAGCCCTTCTTGAAGGTTACTGAGGCTCCTTTGGCCGTTGCCGCCTGAACCGAGAAGATATCTTGCGGGTAAGAGGGAATGTAAAGTGCTCCCTCCAGTGTCGCCTTCACCTTTCGTCCCTCGCTGTCTTGTAGATAGACCTCCACATCTCCCCTCTTCAGTGCGACCCCACTCGTCCTCGTTCCGTCAGCTAATTCCATGAAGTGTCTTCCAGGTGTGAATGTCTCATCAAAACTCTTAAATCTCTGAATGTCCGTAATAATGTGAGAAGTGGCCCCTGTATCAACCATTAGGCCTCTCTGTTTCAGCCCTTGATTTCCACAGTCTTTGGCTTTGAACGCGAAACTATGATCTTCTGCATCAGTTACGTGTTTAGCAGTAATCTTCTTTCGTCGGCGACAGTCGCTGTCCTTATGCGTTGAGCTTTTACAGTAACCGCACCACTGCTTCACTTTTTGTTCTTTCCTTTCGGTCTTTGTGTAACACTCACGTGCTATATGACCCTCTTTTCCACAGTTGTAACATATTATTTCTGCATTGTCTCTCTCTTTCTTCCAGTTATTTGCCTTCATCACATTGTCTTCAGAACATGTAGCCTTTTCGGTGCTCTCGTAGCTTCTTAATTTAGCTTTGAATTCACTAAATGTCATTGCTTTGTCACTGTGGGTTACATGTATGGTAAACGGCTTGAAAGATTCAGGCAACCCTTTTAGCACCATTGCAATAAGCAGTCCATCACTTAATGTCTCTTCTGCATTCCTCAGAGCTGTAATGGCAGTCTCAGCCCTTATCATATAGTCTGTGACGCTCTCACTGGGAGTTTTCTGTAGCGACGTTAGCTCCGTGTACAGGCTAATCACACGTGGTGTCCCCTTACCGGCGTAGTGCTCTCTCAGAATCTCCAACGCTTTTCGTCCGTCATCCTTGGCATCTCTCATCACGAGTGAAAGACTTCTATCATCCAATACTTGGATTAGCTCTGCATAAGCTACTTCATTCTTTTCATCCAAGTCCTTGTCTTCTTCCTCCGACTCGCCGGGCTCGTCCAGAATGGCAGCCTTTAGCCCAAGTAGCCGCAGGTATCCCAGGAACTTTGTTTCCCACAGTTCATAGTTTCTCTCGTCTCCGTCGAAGCATAGACGGTTCCACCGGCTTCCCACATCCCTTCTGGGCCCATAACCTGTTGGAGGTTCCATTTGTTAGGGCAGAAATACCGGGGTTACTCGCATATCTCACGGAGGAATAAACCATACACACGTTGTTTAGAGTTTTACATCAGAGGGACACACCTTCCTCTGCGCCATCATTTATTGCACACACACTTCCGTATTTATACCTTTCAGGTTAAGAGCACATACATATATGATAGGGCAACAGACCAGATATGAACTTTGGGAAACTAAGGTGCTAGGATATTTGCACTTGTTGGGATTAAAAGCCACTGTTCTGAAGGAACCGAACAGTGAGGCTGAAGTAGCAGCAGACGGTAAGAAGAACGCTGACGCTTACGCCGAGTTAATCTAATTTTTGGACGATAAAAGCCTCTCACTGATTATGAGAGATGCCCCTGATAATGGGAGAAGAGCATTAGAAATATTGAGGGACTACTACGCTGGAAAGGGGAAGCCCCGAATCATCAACCTGTACACCACGCTATCATCGCTTCAGAAAAAGAGGGAAGAGACTGTCACAGACTATGTCATCAGAGCAGAGGCCGCCATTACAGCACTGCGCAATGCGGGTGAGACTTTAGGTGATGGATTATTGATTGCTATGGTTTTAAAAGGTCTACCTGAAAGTTTTAAGCCATTTGCAATACACGTTACTCACGATAAAGACGATATGACATTTGCTGAGTTCAAAACAAAGCTACGGAGTTTCGAAGACACTGAAAAGTCAAGCGCATCCGAGTGTAGCGACAACGTAATGAAAACAGGAGGAAGAACCGGGCGTGAGCACACGAGATCCAGCGCACAATGCAGATACAAGAGCGATGTGGACATTGTGTGTTTCAAGTGTGGACTAAAAGGCCACCGAGCAAAAGTGTGCAGACGGAGGACGTGGTGCAGTCATTGCAAAAGCAGCACACACAGTGATACCACATGTAGACATAAAGACAAACAAGATGGCGCGCGGAAGGTCGCAGATGAGAGCGGCAACGGATCCAAAGCAGAAACGCCAGATTATGCCTTCAGGATTAAGGGCGTAGACATCAAAGTCCAGCAGTCAGCGTACAGCATTGAGGAGAAAGGCCTGTTGGTGGACACTGGGGCTACCTCACACATCATTAACAGCATCGCCAAGTTCAAGAGCTTCGACGACGCGTTCAGACCGGAGTCACACAGCGTAGAACTGGCAGACGGTACCCAGTGCAGAGGCGTCGCCCAACAGAGGGGGGACACAGAGGTGTTCCTGATTGACAATACAGGCCAGCGACGCAAAGCAACGCTGAAAGATGCGCTGTTTATTCCATCATACCCCCAGAACATATTCTCTGTAAAGTCAGCCACTGCATTAGGAGCAACAGTCACCTTTAAACAAGGGCAGGACACGTTGACCCACAAAGACGGTACTAACTTTAACATTCATGTGTATGGCAAGTTGTACTATTTGCAGACTGAAGTTGAGGGTAATGATAAGTGTAACACCTGTCATGACATACAGGCATGGCATGAGATATTAGGTCATTGCAACTATGAAGATGTAGTAAGATTGCAAGGTGTGGTTAACGGTATGCAGATTAAGGGGAGAACCGATAGACCGGAAAAGGAATGTGAAGTGTGTATCCAGGGAAAGTTTGCACAAACCCGAAACAGAGATCCTGATACAAGAGCAAAGGCTCCTTTACAAATGGTACACACAGATTTAGCAGGTCCGATAGCCACTGAATCTATTGATGGGTACAAA
Source organism: Rhamphochromis longiceps (assembly GCF_057381845.1). Lineage (NCBI taxonomy): Eukaryota > Metazoa > Chordata > Actinopteri > Cichliformes > Cichlidae > Rhamphochromis > Rhamphochromis longiceps. Next base: position 26,101,544 of record NC_140576.1, read on the forward strand.
TATGTGCAGTCATTCACTGATGATTATTCAAACTCAGTGTTTGTATATTTCCTGAAGACGAAAACTGATACAGTGCAGGCAACAGAGAAATTTCTAGCGGATGTTGCACCATATGGCAACGTAAAATGCATTAGATCAGACAATGGGACAGAGTTCACATGCAGAGATTTCCAAACCCTGTTAAGGAAAAATGGCATTAAGCATGAGACATCAGCCCCGTACTCACCCCATCAGAACGGTACCGCCGAGAGGGGGTGGCGTACTCTTTTCGAGATGGGCAAGTGCATGCTAATTGAGAGTCAGCTACCGAAATGCCTATGGAACTATGCCATTCAAACTGCTGCTGTAACACGGAACAGATGCTTTAGTAAGCGAACAGGGAAAACACCCTACCAAATGCTGACAGGTAAAAAGCCAGACTTGTCAAAAATGCAGAAATTTGGGTCTGTGTGCTATGCATACAAACAGGACAAGGGGAAACTTGATTCAAAATGTGACCAAGGTTTCTTTGTAGGTTATGATAAGAACAGTCCCACCTACTTAGTTTACCACCCTGAAACTGAGAAAGTTCAGAAACATAGACTTGTTAAGTTTGTGAGCAAAGTAAATGTAGAAAGACAAACACAGACAGATGAGGGAGAACTAAATGATGACTGTAGCAGAGTAAGACAGCCTATGGCTAACAGACCTTCAGAGAAAGGTGACAAGGACAATGAGGTTCCAGAACCTATTGTGACAGACACAAGTCCACAAAGTGGTATACCTGATGAGCGTGAACGAAAAGAGACAAGTGTGACAAGTGATGGATTTGTCAACAAAAGGTATCCTCTTAGGGAGAGAAGAAAACCGGGACATTTAAATGACTTTGTAGCTGCCAACAGTGGCAGCGATGAGATCCACACTACCATAGACTACTGCTACAGGGCAGTGTGTGGTGTCCCAAACACATTTAAGGAAGCCATAGAATCAGCTAACTCAAAGAACTGGATCAAAGCCATGGATGAAGAAATTCACTCGTTACGGGAAAATGACACTTTTACCCTAACCACTTTGCCAAAGGGAAAGAAAACTGTAGGGGGGAAGTGGGTTTATTCCGTTAAGAGTGACATTGAGGGAAACGACAGATACAAGGCAAGGTTCGTAGCCAAAGGTTACAGCCAACAGTTGGGGATAGATTATGGAGAGACATTCTCACCAACAGCCAACTTACCCAGCATAAGAGTTTTGTTACAGAAAGCAGCGCAGGAGAGCCTGTTACTCCATCAAATGGATGTGAAGACAGCATATTTACACGCTCCCATTGATTATGAAATCTACATTGATCAGCCAGAAGGTTATGAAGAGGGAGAAGGGCTAGTCTGTAGATTACAAAAATCCTTGTATGGGTTAAAAGAATGTGGTGGTATCTGGAATAGGATCTTGCATGAATACCTAACAGTGAACAGTTTCAGGCAAAACCCAGCAGACCACTGTGTTTATACCAAAGAGACAAAAGATGGTAAGGTGATTATGATCATCTGGGTGGACGACCTGATAATTGCTGCTGGCAATGAAAAGGTAATGAAGGATGCGAAAGAAATGCTTTCAGTCAAATTTAAGATGAAAGACTTGGGCAGACTTAAGCATTTTCTGGGTATTGATTTCACTCAGTCTGATGGATGTGTAACAATGTCACAAGAAACCTATGTCAACAAGATACTGATGAGGTCTAACATGCAGAACTGTAAACCCAGAGGAACTCCCTGTGATCAGAAGTTGTGTTACACAGAAGGTGCTACTAAGATAAGAGATGTGAGGATGTATAGAGAGGCTGTAGGCAGTCTTATATACCTTGCATCAGGTACCCGTCCTGACCTGAGTTTTGTGGTAAGCAAGTTTTCGCAACATTTCCATGAGCCTACAGAAGAACAGTGGGGAACTGTGAAACATGTGTTGAGATATCTCAAAGGGTCCAAAGATAAGAAGTTGTGTTTTAGAAGAAACACAGATGAAAATTTGGGTCTAGTGGCCTACAGTGATGCTGACTGGGCAGGTGATACTGCCGACAGACGCAGCACTACTGGTTACTGTGTACGTCTATGTAACAACAGTTCTTTAGTTTCATGGAAGACCAAGAAACAGCCCACTGTGGCGCTCTCTACCTGTGAAGCAGAGTATATGGCTCTGGCTTCCACAATGCAAGAGTGTATATATTTAGAACAGCTTTTGAAAGGTATAGATGACTACAGCTACACTCAAACAATAGTGTACGAGGACAACCAGGGAACAATTGCCCTGGCTAAAAACCCTGTGAGCCGACAGAGGTGCAAACATGTGGACATTAAATATCATTTTGTAAGGTCCATTGTAAATGAAGAGAAAATGTGTCTGTTATATTGCACCACTGAAGAAATGGTTGCAGATGTTATGACCAAACCTGTTTCTAAGCTAAAACTTGCTAAGTTTGCTAACGTTATGTTTGGTGCTTAAAAGAAAAAAGGAGAGAAAAAGAAAAAAGGAAGTGTGGTAGAGATTGTACAACTGTTTATCGTTTATTGTACAACTTTTCTTTGATTCCAGCAACCTGAGTACAAGAGGGGGTGTTAAGATATTCATTGTGTGTACTCATGTTGTACAGTGTTTAACTGCATTATGGTTACTGTGGTTTAACAGAGACAGTATTTTAGTTGCCACCACAAGGAGGCACTGTTTCATTGTAAGAGCACGGATGCTGCGTCATCACGCCCCTAAGAAAAAAAAAGTATACCACAACGAAAATGGCACCCATGAGAAAAGTTTTGCCGCGTGTTAATGAGGAATAAAGTTCCCAAAATGTTAAGGACATTTTTGCCTCCGTCGTCATTTTCCTTCGAGTTGATCGCTGTCGATGCTGCAATACTCAACAATGTCAGTGAGTGAAATTAGTATTTGACGCCCTACAACTCAGCCACAGTTCTGGTGCACGTGCATCGGCTGTGCTCCAACGTAGCACAGTGATATCAATCAATCAGTCAATCTAAGATACTCCTGATCTTTACTCGTGTGTATAAATCGCACCCATCCAAAGAATCAATTTCTCCCATTCCAATCTCTCCAGGCCAAAGAGCCGTCAATGGACGTCAAGGACAAGATTGTAGAGCTGCACAAGGTTAAACTGGGCCGTAAGACCATCAGCAAGAAGCTTGGTGAGAAGGTGGTGGAATCATTTGGTCTGGAGCTATATGCAAGATCTTGTGTTAATCACCTAAAGGCAGTTGGGAAGACAGCCACCAAGATCACCATTGAAGCGCCTTGAGGCGACTTTTGTTGTGATTTGGCGCTATATAAATAAAATTGAATTGAATTGAATTGAATTGAACATTGGCTGACTTGCAAATCAATTTATAACATATATTTAATGTTGGGGTTTTTTTTCTGGATTTTTGATTGATATTCTGTTTCTATTTATTAAAATGAACCAAACTTGATATGATGTGATCAAACTTGATAATTCAGCAGGGGAATAAATAATTATTTACCTCACTGTTTAGCAAACTGCCAACCTGAAATACCAAAGAAAACCCTTGAATGTGTAGTTTAGCATCTAGCTCTTGATGCCAAAGTGACCCGTTTGTAAACAAATATTGCACCTCATCCAAATCAAGATTTAGCTGATGCGTCTTTGTAAACAAACTATTATAAGTTTATGTGGGCATGTCTCTATCAGATCTGTACATCAAGGTACTTTCTTACCATAACCTGAAGGAATAAGTCCATATGACTCTGCCGCTCCATAAATGTTGTTCTTTTAATCCTTTTTTGTTTTGGCTGTATACTTTGCTCACGTACACATCCATGTATCATAATGCAGAAACTATATTTATTTTGGTTTGAAGTGTTTACACTAAAGATGTGACCAAACTTCAATGTGAATAGTCTGTCTCGTTGTTCTCCCACAAAGCTGTCATTAGTGTTGGTCCAGGTCAACTGCTGTATTCACCGCTTCTCCAGTCTGACCCTCAGAGGCTTCCTTCAGAGTTGCCACAGGTCTTTGGGCGTCTGTCATAGCTGGTGTTCTTTGAATTGATTTATCAGATTTTGACACACCGTTTGCTTACTGCTGCCACATAAGCTTTTCATTAGTTTAGTAACGGATTAGACTCACATGCAATAGACTGGCAACCTGTGCAGGATGTAGCCCGCCTCTCGTCTCTCTCGCCTCTGGGACTGTTGGGATAGTGTCCAGGTTCCCGCTCCCCATTTTGATGAAATGGATAAGTGAGTGGATACTTGCTTGGATTCCAGGTGGTACTCACTTCTAAATGTTTGCACATTATTATCCTTGTGCTTTTCAGTCACATGTTCCTTTACCTTTATTGTGTAGGTTATGTCTTAATAGGCACTCTGCAGGCGTGGACCTCCATGATCAAAGGCAGGGACAGACTTTTGTAACTGTTACGGCCAGGCGGAGAACTACAATGGAAGAGAAACTGATGTCTCATTAATGTTTTCAGAATCAGAATCAGAAAGACTTTATTTATCCCCAAGGGGCAATTAAGATACAACAGAGCAGCATGACGTTGAAGATAAGGACAGGGCATAAACAGGCTATAAGTGTGAGATAATAAATGCACACAGAATATACAGTATACACACAGTTTTAAAATTAAAGTGACTGAATAGGTGAATAAATTACTTTAAGTGACTAAAAGTGAATAAAGTGTCGGCAGTATAAAAAGAGTGTAGAGTACTTGAAGTTTCTGGTGTGGGAAATGGTCTTATCGGCTGGAGAGTGGCTTCGGGGACAAAGGTGGCTCTCCTCCTCTCAGTCCTGCAGGAAATGCAGCGGAGGCGGCGCCCAGAGAGGAGCCATTGGAATGCAGGGTGAAGAATATGAGAGGGGTCGTTTTGGTTTTGCTTCCTTCTTCTGGTTTGTTTATTTTTTACCATTGTCATTTTCTACTTATATATACATACATATATAAAAGTGCCCCATGGGCTCTGATGCTGTGCACCAACACCACTTCTGCATGCCTTCCATCGCTCTATAAATATTCTCTGTGGTCCACTTCTTTCCTCTCTTGTCCACTCACCTCCCCCCCCCCCCCCCCATAACTTTGATGCTTTTTCAGTATTTTTACTTACTGCAGTTGACAGCAATAGTTGTCTCAATGTGCTTTGTATTGTAAAGTATATAAGTCCTGTGATATTAAAAGGAAGGCCCCAGCAATTCCTAAAACACTTGGTGATGGTGGAGAGGAAGATCTCTCTTTTAATAGGAATATATCTGTGATAGAACCGGGCTCAGAGAGCAGCAGGCAACTGCTGAGACCTGTTGGGAGGTGAGAGGAAAGAGAAGTGAGACAAAGAGTGCATAGAAAGACAAGCAGGAGGCATAGGAGAGAGTAGACCAAAGCTTATGACATGCAGTGCTGTATGAATATAGGGGAATGGAAAGAAAAAGAATAAGGGAGTGCTTATGCAACATGGAGAGGGATGATTTAGGCTCACTTGATCCAACCCCAACTATAAGAGTTAGAAAAAAGAAACGTTTAAGGCCTAATGTAAAGTAGTGAAGTTGTTTGAAGTCTCTGTCTCCCACTGTACTTTTAAAAAATAGTATTTTAAAGTTTTTACGTTAAATTCTAAGGTTGACTGGATTTTCTTTGATACTACAAATTGTTAGTTGCCATAAAAACTGTTTTTATTCAATTTAATATAAAGTGATAAAACAGAGGCGACTCTCCATATCAATTTCTGAAAGCAGTGGATTATCCTTAAATATATATTTTGATATAACGCCGGGATTACTACAAGCAGCTCTGTACGTATTGTATTTCAGAGTGAGCATCATCTCAAGTGTCCCCATTCATCTGTAAGAGTAAACGCTTTTTTTCTCACCCCGCGGTCTGGGACTTTAATGAGAGGCGGAGCTGCGGTGGCAGAGATTATTCATGAAAAAACACTGACATTTTTTCAAACAAACGCCTTCGGGTTTTAGTCATTTGCCAGTTAGTGGCGTTTGAGAACACAGAAAAAACAAGCCGACTCCTTTTTTTCCAGCTGATAACCCCACAGGCAGATTTCATGAAACTCTACGGCGCTCTGACGCCAGACAGCAGGAAACCTAACAGATGAGCAGAAAAAACGGACCGCTTCGTGATGACACGACGCACTGGCCCTTTATTGCGCGAATATTTCAACTTCAATATGTTTTATATTCGTAAAATACATTTTCCCGCCGCCTTTACAATTCTTTGCTTCTTAGTGTCTCCGGTGATGCTAAAAGATACCACAACGTGTCGGGTAAGTTAAACACAGAGCGCACTACAAAAGCGAAACGAGCAGGATTTATTTGCGTAAAATGACTGTAAACGCTAAATGAGAGTGTATTATTATTATTTCCAGTCAAATTAATGAGTGTACTTTAATCTTTTGCTTTTATTTTGTATGTTTGAACATCGGTTCAAGTTGCGCAACCGTGTTTACAGAGAGGAAATGTAAATTAAATCAGAACACAATGATTTAAGAATCATTTGAATGACTTATTAAATTTATAACAATGAAAACACACGCCAATCAAAAAAACCAAGACAAAGAATCCTCCCCAGAGACCAACAGTTTCTTGCTGTGACTGATCAAAAATGGGGGACTTTTTTGCTCACATCTTTGACTCTTTATATCGGAGTCACGCTTTTATGTGCGATACCTGATTAATGTGGTTTGAATTAAGCTGACTGAGACTGTCATTGGTCTGGATGGCAGCATATGTTGCCCCCAAACCTGTATATCGCTTATTATAGCACTAACAGTGCCCTCACAGATATCCAGTGGGCCATTTTTCTTTTTAAAATGACATAAATGTCTAAATGTTCTTCCTTATTTCTAAATATTTCCTAAACATAATTTTTTTTATCTTTGTTCTCCTTACTTTAGATTGGAAACCCAAAAGGTAAGTTATTTAATTTCTTTGACTTTTCTCATTGTGAAAGCGTGTGATAGCCGTCCTAACGCTCTTCTGTCCCTGCACAGATCATGTTGATGAAAGATGCCCTGTGGAAATGATAAGTTCTACTATCACTGGGAAGGCTTACTCTGAATGTGTTTCTGTTTATGTCTGGTTGAAAGCTGAGGGTACGGAGTGCAACCATGCCTTCAAAGTTCACATATCCACTTCAAACACACATGTGGATGTATGTCACCACCTATAAAACTGTTATGTGGCACAACTGACAAAGTTGTTTTCTTCCAGATTTTAACAAGAGCCCAAAGCTTAAAATTCTCAGTCCAATTAAGAAGACACTTAAGCCTACCCTGAAAATACTGCCACTGAAAATACAGGTTGGTGTTACCTTTGCAGCTGCACCGAAGAGTGAGAAATGTCAGTATGACTATGCAGTTCATGATGTTAACAGGTACAGTGGTATCATCTCTCATTCTCTCCATCTCAGCGTGAGAATAAAACACGTAAAGGTGAAAAGTTCAGCTGTTGCAACTGTAACATACCGCAATTACCAGAGAGAAATACCAGTCGTCCCATGGTAAGATGGCTTTTTTCCTTTGAACTGCTAAAATATTAAGCATAGTTTTATAGATAAATATAACCTGATTGTGGCTGTTTTTTGTTTTGTTTTTTCATTTGCAGTGGGTGCTTGAATATGACTGTGTCAAGGCGAACACTGGAAACATTGTTTCTGTGCTCTACAGCACAAAGTCACTAAGCTGCAATGTCACTTACAGAGTAGAAGGTAAAGGTGATCTGGAATCTGAAATACAATCTGTGCATTTCTCTACTGGATAAATAAACTGATTGTTTCCAGACAACATGGTGTCATTTGATATTTTAATTGTGGTTGTGAACAGAGCAGTGAACATATAGATTTAGGTTGGTGGCTTCATGTAAATCACATAATTTCCATAGTCATCAAAAACACTTAGTGACTCAACATCATCCAGTTTTTCAAATATTCTGTGGCTTGTTTTGTGTGTGACAGAAAGCCCAGACTTCGATCTGTCTGTGGATTCGTCATCTAAATCTATCACTGTTGCTATGAAGAGAAAATCCATCAACGTCACCACGAAGAATGAATCTTTTACTGTTACCATGAACACTGAGGAGGTCTATGTCAGACACTGTTACAAAAATAAATGGACATGCGAGGGCGAGACCAAGCGGCATCCCCTGAAAGTGAGTATTACGGGCAAGTTTACTTATTACCTTGTTTTTGGTAGTGTTTGCACACTCGTGTGTCATTCTGTCTGTGAACACGATGGCTCGAAAAGTTTTTAAATAATTCTGATGTTAACAATCCAACAAAATTTGGGTTACGTCCACAAGGTCAACCAAATGACCGATTGGTTGAAAATGGGCAAAAAAGAATATAATTTAGAAACTATTACCCTTACAAATGTGGTGTGTATTGTCAAAATATAGAAAGGACCACATTTGACATTTTACGTCTCTTTCAAGGTCAATATATTTATCTAAAGGTCAAAGTGGTGATAATGCTCTATAAAGCTATTTCACATGACAATAATGTGTCAGGATGGGTTACTTTTTGAGTATAGTTAATCGTAAGTATAGTTATTATGGTGTTGTTACGTAGGTTACGTTTAACAGGTTATAACTGTTTAAATACATAACATACTGAATACATGTACAATGTGCTCAAATAAGTATTATTGTTTGAAAACAACATACACTGGTGATTAAAATCTTTTTTCACTTGATATTTACTACTAAACATTTTAATTAATTAAGTTAACAATCCAATGAAAACTACAGATGCGCTATATTCACATAAATTAAAACTAGTTACACTCCAAATGAGGTAAAGTATATTAAAATGGGTTTCAAGTGGGCAAATTATTGGCCTGCACGTTGCTCTTGTTTTTACTGCACTGCAAACGTCTTAAAATATGTTTAAAAAGAACAAAAAAAATTAAATGGAAACATAAAAAAAAATACAGTTGAATTCCCGCAATACTCACTTTTTAAAAAACAGCAATAGGACTGACCAAAAAATTGTACAGTAACACCAAATATAAGAAACAAACAGGCCAGAGTTAAACAGAGTTAAACAAAACACAAGTCCCTAGAAAGTAACCTAAAATCACAGAGAACATCTCACACTGGGGCAAGGCCGAGGACTCAAAGTGGACTCAAACGTAAATATTCCATAAGAGAGTGAGCTCGGCGCGATTTGTTTTGTAATGTGTTTGTGTGTGCTTTACAGATTGATACGTCCCAGTCAGCTGTTCTCAACATCTCTTACCTGCTGCCCTGTGTGTGCATAGAGGTGAGCTGAGTGTAATCTTCAGTGGAGCAGTATTTTATGTTGTCAGTATTCTTTCTTACACCAGGTCTTGTTTGCATTGGCAGGCATATTACACCCACACCGACGCAACGCGGCGTAAAAAGTGCCCCATTGAAGAGACGGGAGTCATGGGTGAGTGTGACTGAGAACGTTTTTAGGCGTTGTGATGTTTAGAAAGGGAGACAAGAAACTTTTGAATTGAATTCTTTTTTAAAACGCAAAATGTGAAAACAGGACAACACCAAGCAGATGGTCCTCCGATTACATTAAACTATAAGTAAGTAACCAGGTTTTAGGGAAAGAAAGAAAAAACTGCACACAAGCCAGAGGGACGCACTTCTGTTTGAAGACAGCATTAAAACCGCGCACAAGCGAAACATTCTTCTGCGTGTCTGTGTTCACAGCATGATTCAGATAACTTAGGACCTGAATTTACTGGTTCCTAGTTATAGCTGATTCAGTAGTGACACAGATTCTTCAAGATAAGGCAGTTTAATAAAGTAACAAGTCAAAGAGAATAAAGCCCTCAGGGAAATGAGAACTCAAAGGCTGGCATGCAAAAATGAGTCCCGTCACAGTTTCATGGCAATTGAGAAACCAAATCCCATAACTTCAGAGCCCGAGCTTACCCAATACTTCTTATCCAAAATTGACTTTTTGAATAAGTATAAGGGTGTCGTCATTTTGCCCCTTCTCAAACTCCCTAAGACCTGGTAGTACGTCCTCCTCTGAGCTCTCTCTCTCTGATGTGTGGCCCTCCTCCACCTCACATCCTCACAGCACTCAGTGTGACTCCACTTCCACATTTCTGAGTAAAATCCTGTCTGCGTCACTCAGCCCTCTATCATACCATCCATGGTCATTGTTAATAGTGGGGAGCCATGACCTCACAAAACAGGTTTATGTGAGAGTTGGGTCTGCAGAATGGAGTTTAAAAAAAGAAGCTAGACTCTGACAAGTTATTTGTTAATATGATGTTTTAGTAATCAGACGTGTTTCTGTCATCTAACTCTTTTAATTTTCATAAAGTAAAACTTTTTTAGTAAAACTAATTGGAAACAATGCATCACATCATTCTGTGATCAAACAACAACAAAAAACCCAGAAAACAAACAAACAATTTTGAGGAAAAATTGAAAGATGTAACATTTAAATTTGAATTAATGAAATAATAAATAAATATCCAAACATTTTTTCTTCTGGCTCTCACAAGGATATGCCAGTCCTCTAAAGCTAGGACTTCTGGCTTAAGCCATTTCTTTGTATTTGCTTTCCTGTCCATTAAACTTATCAAGAATCAAAGTAGGTCGTTATTTTGTAAACTTGCAGATGGAGAATTTAGAAATTCATAATTGTACAAAACAAAAAAGAAATATGTTATTATTTGTCCTTAATAAAGCAACTAATTCTGCAAATAATAGTAATGTGTTCAGTTTTGGACACGTCCAAAATATGTGGTAAATGCCGGCTTTTTGGAAGCCACAGTTTCTCCAACAACAAGAAGCTTTGGAAAAGGAGCGCTCTACAGCTTTTAAAGTGCTTATCTGTGAAATACTTGATAAATACAAGGCTCTTCATCATTCCCCTTGTCTTACAATCTTTCACAATGCCAAAAAATGCAAACCTCACACAAGCTACAATATCACACTAAAACAAAACAAACTGACTCTTGTAATGCAGGATTCTGCAGCGTACGATGTTGCAGATTTCCGTAAGCACATCTGTGTCAGTTACTCCCATCCTCTTCCATTGTTGTGTTCAAGGAAGTTTTATTGCATTACCAGAAAGTGCTGCCAACTTTTTGTTGCAGTTGCAGTGGTTGTGTTCTCTAAAGTGGTTGTGTTTCATTCATTTAGATTGAATACATATTAAAGAGATTCATTTTTATCCGTATGACAAATACACGTAATTACCCACTTAATTAACTGATTGAACTTATGATCTGACATGAAGGTTGGAGGAGCCAGAGTTCAATACACTGACTTTCCACAGCCTGTTCCACCTACTGAGCCACAGCCGTCCCAAATGAGTTATAAAGCACTTTTAAAAACAGCAATAAAGTGCTGTACAATAACACCAAACATAAAAGGCAAACACAGGCCAGAGGGTAAAAGACTCTATAAGAGGCCCGAAAGTAAGAAATCCCCAAATTTCTAGTCTTAACCAAACTGAACAATCCTGGTCTATTTCTTCATTCTTTTAGTGTTGTTATTAAGTTGTAGGTTTATAGTTATGGAACAAGAGACTCTTGCAAATGCAAATGCAAAATTAAAAGTGTCTTCATGACGATGAACAAGAAGGTGTTCATTTTTTTTGTTATTATTTTTGTCTGTCTCGTTGTCTAAAACTGACCCTTAAAATGCATATGTTCACATACATCTGTGCGTTCATGCATGTCTGTTTGGTGGTGTTTATTGTGATCCAGTGATACAGGTGATACAGGTTGGCCAACGTTTGCATCCCGGGAATGTTATTGGCATGTTGTTCTAATGTTTTTTGCGTTAACATCGCCTCAACAGATGCCAGAGATGCGTTTTCCTCCTCTAAAATCACTTTCTTCACGGACGGTTTTACGCTGTACACACTGTGCCCCAGCCCGCTGAACATCTCTGCCTCCCTCTGCTGGATGCAGCACAAACACCTCTGCACGCCTGTGCTTAACTCCACCCTGGAGAAGAAAGACAGTCTTGTAAGCATAGCAGCATCCATGATGAATATTTGTGGAAAAAAAACATTTTTGTTTGTTTGTTTTTTAAACACCAATTTTGACTTTTTAACAGAAATATGACACTACTGCAGTGGACAAACACCCTCAGATGTGTGTGCAGGTGAGAAGCACCTAGATGCGTTGATTGGAAACTACCGCTACCTGCCGTTTATTCACAGATGTTAATTCGTTTTTACAGCTTTCTGTACAAGGAATACGCAACATCTCTTGCCCTTTTACAGCAGGTGAGTGGGTGGATGTGGGATGGAGGAATTCTACTAACAGCTCTAATAAGTCTCAGGTTGTTTGTGTGCTTTTCCCTTATGCACTCAGTCTTCCTTTTTGTCCCCCACAGATACGCCTTCTTGGGAGGTCTCTATTGGACCTGGAAGGCAGATGATAATGGTACATGTCAACTCTTTTTCTCCAGCAACGTTTTCAAGCCAACTCTGTGTCCTTACTGAGAGGGAATGCACAGCTGTAGGGAAAGCACATTCAGTTACAATGGTTGGTAAAAAAAATATGCATTTTTAATACAGATTAAAAAACAAGGAAAAAATTCATGCTAAAGGACAAAAATGTGAACATGTGTGCATATGTTCTCTATTTTATAGGAAGGAAACAGAAGTGAAAAAATAATAAATTTGCCTCTTCACTTTTATTCTAAAAATCCTTGCGTCCAGGTAAATATACATACACACATACATGTATGTATTTCTGGATTTTATGCATTTTATCATCTATATTCTCGTGCTGTTGTTCAGGTGTGGCAGTCGGATCCTGTTCGTCATGGAAGAAGAATTTTCTGCCCGGACTGTAAGTGTGCTCACAAACCTGAATCTGCCAGCATAAGTTGGTGCATCTGAATGTTCATACACACACACAACTCCTACAAAGTAAATACATTCACCATTATCTGTTTTATTTATTCTTTCCTGTTTTTCTTACAGACACCCACAATAGACGCGGCTTGTATGCGGTGGCAGTTCTGATATTTGTGTTTGTAGTTGCGTCGTTTGGAATTTCTATCCACCGTGCTACAAAGAGGGGAGCTGCAGGTTAGTTCATTTACCTCACTGCAAATCATGTTTTCATATGGAAACCATTTACAGTTTCAAGGCACAGGCTAATTTAAATTGAATGACTACTCTGCCTTGAATTTATTTCAATTCATTTCTGTTATTTTAGCTTCACTGTTGGTCTTAAAGGAGCAACTAAAACACATAAAGGACATGCTCCCCCCCCCCCTTGTCTTTTCCGATAAATTTAGGTTGGCTGTATATCCAGAAGCCACTGCTGCTGGTGTGTTCATCAGGTCAGTCGGACCATATCTCTGCTGTGTGTGCATTAGGCTCAATTCTTCAGGAGGAGCTAGGTGCCACAGTACGCACACCTCTGTGGGCCCAAAACTCTCAAAGCCAGGATGAGTCGGGGCCTGGTGTGGCAGATCTGGGCCCACTTCCCTGGCTGTATGGCCAGTGGGATGCTGTCTGCAAGGAGCAAGGAAAAGTGCTTGTAATTTGGAGTCCTGAAGCCAAGAAAACCTATCAGAAGTGGACAATAGAGAGGGCAAACACAGATCAGAGTGAAAGAAAAGAGGTAGACTGCAGAAATGCACACACGAAACATGAGAAAACCAAGGCAGAGCTGGAAGAGGATGTGAAGCAGAATGGAAGAAAATTAGGAAAATTTAAAAAAGAAAAAGCTGTTGGAAAAAAAGATGGTGCTAAATTATGTGACGATAAAGACTCGTACCGACAAAAGGAGGCCTCTGCATTGATAGAGCCAATGTTCACAGCTGTGCTGGCTCGCTTAAAAAGGGTGCTGCAGGAGCACAAAAATCAAGAAGTTGTTCTTATCTATTTCCAGGGCCTTGGCCACAGCAAGGATATCCCAAAAGCCTTCAGGGAGGTCCGTCAGTACTGCTTACCCCAGGATTTCAGGGGTTTAATAGGGGAGCTGGGAGAGATGACAAGAAGTGTTGAATTTAGGTGGCACTGCTGGCCCAGAGTCCTTTCTAAAGTGCTGGCAATATGGCTGGCACAGAAACTATCTCAGAGGCTGCAGACGCTCGTGCCTCAGACACAACGAAATAAAGTGCAATCAAGAAAATATCCTCGATGAAAAAGACATTACATAAGCCTGAGAGCAGTCTGAAGTGGCCTTTAGCTGCCAGACCCTGAACTGTGCAGGTGTATGTGTTTCTACACGGGAGAAACACTACCACTACCGTGGAAAGCAGAGAAGTTTTAGTCTCAAGTTTCAAAGTGACAGAAGTGGGTTTTTTTGTTTTTTGTTTTGCTGGAAACACGAGACACGGGAGCCGGTGTTCCATTGCAAACTCCTGAAACCCTCACTCTGTACGAACTATTCATTACCGAGCTCTGCTGTGTCCAGTATGCCACAAGATGTTTTGCATGTTAAGAAGAGGTAAACACTCTGTCCTTTGCACAGCATTTAGCCTCTGACAGAGGGTTCTTTATATTGCTTTCGTGACTGGAGCCCTAGTGAACACCTGTCTTATCTGCACGAATATGCTAACCACTATGAAAATCTTGTTGCAAATAATACCCCACTTTTTTCATGAACACATTTAATGTTTCAAAGTGTTGTGACAGCACAGGTGACAAACTGCGTGACTGCTGTTTACAAAAAACCGTCAAATTTGCATAAGATTTTCTAAACACAGACATTAAGCCAAAGCTTTCATGGGATTTCCACTTTTACTGCAAATGTAAAATGTGCTTCACTAATTAGAAAGTAACTGCATTCATGTGTTTATCTTTTTAGCCTTTAGTGGGTTTGATAGCTTTTTGTAGTAATAACTCCTATTTATGACTGGGGCTACTTCTACAGCTGTGTCTACAAGTGTGTTTTTTGCACACATACTACCTCCTGCATTTTAAAAGTGAAGAATAATTAACATTTTGGCCTTTTTTTGTTGTTGTTGTATTTTTTCCCCATTGTGTTTTTCGCTATGCTTGTTATTTAATGAATGGAAACGAAAAATGAACATGAATGGTAAGAGTTGGCTGGGGGACTCAATGAGACAGAAACAGATAAAGCCAGTATTATTCAAATTATCCAACGGAAAACATGTAGTGCAGTGGTTACCTCAAAATCTCAGAGCATTAGAACAAGAAAACCGTGTCTGTGGTACTTTCCCATGTCTTATATTTATTGCAGAAGATTTATGAACTTCAACGGTGAACATTATGCAAAGTGAGTTTAAACAGAAAAGTGACATCTCATCTGGATCTACAGACAAAAGTGATTGACCTTTGAAGAAGTGTTTGTTCAGTTTTAGTTATTCCCTGAAGCTGTTTTCCCTTCTTAAGTATTTTAAGGTGGCATTAGCCTGCGGCACTGTTTGTATTATAAGAATATGTTTTGAATAAAAAACAGACTGCTTGACAAAATAATTACTTTGACAAAGTATCTCTTTAATCGCAGAAATTTCTTTTTTCTGTATTTGTCGCCTGTTTTATGAACTTCATATAATAAGTTGTTTGTTCATTTGAGTTCCGGCAGCACATCACCAAGCAGGAGCTTGAGTGACAGACTTGCTAGACAGGATTAATCGTGAAGTAAACGTCTGCTGCATGATTTAGCAACCCACAGCAAAGAAAACACGAAGGTTTCCATGTAAGTTTCTAGATTCCTACAAGACCTCTGGAGGGTAGTTTGATGTAATACTGTAGCTGCAATAAAGCCACAATTTTATAATGTTACATGAATAAATACATAAAATAAATACATAAAATAAATACGTAAATCAAACAAGTTACATGTCTAGCTAGTATCATTTTGTTTAAACTGCAAAGGAGGGCATTTACTCTGGTAATAGACAAATGTATATATGCATCTGCATGGTTTGCATATCTCTCTTAACCTCCTAGGACCTGGCATCCACATATGTGGACATCAATTTTGGGTTATTTAAACCAAAATAGTCAATTTTGTTCTACAAGGGCCTGATATCCACTTATGAGGACATTATACTGTTCGATTGAAATTTTAAACGAATATCTTCATATGAGGCTCTCATTTCTCTTAAAAACAAAATTCAGGTAAAAAAGAAAAAAAAGGAAAAATCTGTTATTTCTTTGTTTTTACATTCATCGGGTCCCAATATGCCCAAATATCAAAGAGAAATTAAAAATGCGAGCCATGAAAGAGTTTGGGTCTGAGTGTGGAGTGAGTGCATATGAGAGTATGAGGGTGGGAATGGATGTTTGTGTCTGTGTGTGCCTGTATGTCTGTGTCTATATGTCAGGTTGGGTATCAGACGCCACCTCTCTGGGGACATCTCAGGCCCTCCAAGGTTTGGAGGCCTATCTCCACCCACCACCACTTCCCCTGCCGGTGGCGGACTCCCTCAGGTGTCGGTGTGTTGGTGGTTCTTTGTGTCTGGGGGTGGGCGTCCGGGTACACACCGGCTCACTCCTTGGCGGCCGCTTGTCGGGGCCTGGGGCCTGGGGCTCGCTCGGGCCCCTTTGGAGGTGGGGTGCCCCCGGCCTCTCGGCCTGGGGCTCGGTCACTCAGGTACAGCTGGGGGCCGGCGGAGCTCACGGGCGCGTCACTGCAACTCCCCCTGACTTCTGCTCCGCGGCTGCTGGGCGAGCCCTCATCTGGGACTCTCCTCAGCTCTTACTGGAACAGTGGCGCGGCTGCCCCTCTGTTGGTCTTCCATGGTCTCTTGTGTTCTGGGGGCCTCTGGATGTCTGGAGTTTTGATCTCCTCCATACCCGCTTCACACCCTGGAGGACGGGGCTGTGGCCCCCCCACACTCCCTAGCAGATCATTACATGGAGAAACCTTTGGAATGCAAGCATGCTGATCCACACAGGTATGCACACATGGGTATTCACAGACGCGGACTAAAGCTTTCTTGGCTGCTGCCTCAAAGCACACTGTGCGCTGTCTATCTTGCGTGCTGCACAATATCGTTTATTATTTAGTAAATATTGATATCTATGACTAGCTAGTTTATTGTGATGGTGCTTTGTTTTCTCTATTATTATGTTGCTCTTTGTTGTTTGCTGTCTCCTCTGTTTGTTTTTTTTGTTTGTTTGTTTTTTTTCCTCCATACAGGTGACCCAGGAGTTCTTTTTTTTTTTTTCTCTCTCTCTCTTCCCCCCCCTTCTCACCGTCTCTTCTCCCCTTTGGTTTTCTTTCTTTCTCTCCCCCTCTTTCTCTCATTCATTCCCCCTGTCCTATTTATTAAAAAAAAAAAAAAAAAAAAAAAATGACAAAGGATGAACTGAAGCTCTGCCATCACGTAATGTCGCATACTGCTGTTTCTGATGTCATTTAGAAAAAAAAAAAAAAAAAAAAAAAAAAAAAAAAGAGTTTGGGTCTTAGTTGTTTAAACAAGCAATGTTGGTCATGTTTCAGGTGCCATAAAATGAGAAGTGAAACGAAAGAGTTTGTTAGTGCAGGTGTTTCAGTTTTCTTGATAAGATTACTAATCTAACACACAGTGTGGACCAAATTGGCATGTCAAATCAAATCACAAATCAAATCAAATCACTTTTTATTGTCACATCACATGTGCAGGCACACTGGCACAGCACATGCGAGTGAAATTCTTGTGTGCGAGCCCCACAAGCAACAGAGATGTGCAAACACAACAACACAAACGAGCAAAATACAAGAATGGCCAACCTGAAACTAATAAATATATGTACAATATATAATAGTGTATGCATTTCTGGATGTGTATACTAAATATTTTCCTACGTGTGTGTGTGTGTGTGTGTGTGTGTGTATACACATTTTTACAAATTAAATAGTAAAAAAATAAAATAAAATAATAATAATAATAATAATAAAATATATAAAATATACAGAGTTGAATATGTGCAAAACAAGTGGCATTTATATACAGTATGGAGTGCATAATGTTGAAGTTCCAGTAGTGAAGCTGAGGTGTCTATGACGTGTTCAGCAGTCTGATGGCCTGATGGAAAAAGCTGTCTCTCAGTCTGCTGGTACGGGAGACAAGTGCTGCTCGTGAAAAAATAAAGGAAAAGTAAAATTAAACACAGAAGAAAGCCGTTGCTTGGGGGAGCTCGCGACGAGGCTGCCATACTCGGCGCCATCTTGATCACCTGTTCAGTTAGAGAGAAGTTAAAGGAAAACGGAAAAACGACTAAGCAGCTTGCAAGTGAAAACAACAACAACAACAACAACAACCATAAAGGATCCATCTACATCATTATTGTCACGATGATGGCAAAGTTTAACTGAGCAACATAATGAAACTCTTCCCGCTGACTCATTACGACTGTTTTCAATCTGTTGCAAAAAAAAAAACTCTCAAAGAACATAAAAAATAGACCATAAAAATGTTGGCAAACACGTGGTTGTTGTGACCGTTTAAGATAATGAAAACTAAACAGACTTTTGTTCTGATCAGCTTCTTGTTACTTTTTGACTTTCTCTCTTCACAACAATCAGTGTGAGTCATGTTGCCAAGCAGGTTTGTTTTTACAATTTGGTGTGCGTGTCGCTTTATGTTTATGTTGCTGAATTGATTCACCAGCCCTGCAGAAACTCACGTTGCAGCTGACAGCTTTGCCCCCTCCTCCCATCAAACCTGCGCAGGTGGCGCAGCTACACGCCCAACTCCAGATTATTCAGTTATCAGGAAGGGCGGTGAAGCAAAATCCCAGGAGCCTCACGATGCGTCGCTACTGTCGAGCTAGACATGATCGCGATTTTCTCGTCCTGCCGAGCTCGGTGCTTTAAGTATAAGAAGCTCTGATTTTTATGTGTCCCGTGAGGAGGGGAGCGTAGCCGTGGAGCAGGAGACGTGCGTCGGAGTGAAAGGGCTTGTGCTAGGCGCACTCCAAAAATATGGGTCTCACACGCCGGTGGGTGCCACACGTGGTCTCCCTGCTGTTATCGCTGTGTTTCTGGCTGTTCGTGTCGGCAGGCGCGCTGGAGATTTTTGACCAAGACACACCTGAGTTCACCTGCAGCAAGGTAAGTGGGAATCCTGGGAACTGAGAAATGTTTCTTTTGGAATCAAGCGGTTAAAGAGTGACTCTTCTCTATGGGGCGAGAGTATTTATGACTGCTCAGTTTTAAGCTTGTAGCGCTTGTATTATGTCTACTATAGCGTCATTATCAGGTCAGACATAAATCTGTCTAATAAAATAAAAACAACGCAAGTTATGGGCGGTTAATGATTTAAGTGATCTAACTATAAAAGTGTGTTACCAAATTTTGTTATTGCTATCTATTTAAAAAAAATGTAGGTGCAAAGGGAACAAAATTTACTGTGCAAACGTCGTCTTCTTGGAAAATTAGGATAAGAGACACCCTGTCCTGAGTCAGATGTTCATTACTTATTTACTCATCTACCTGAGTCTGGCACCTTACTCCGCCACTCCAATTCCGTGGAAGGTAGCTTGACTTCCCTGAAACTATTGTGTCAGAAATGGCAGTATTTATGCACATGATGCAGTATGTAACATTACTTACATAAATCTTAACTGTCTTTATTCCTTGACTTTAAGCGGCAGTGAACATCATTGACATCGACATGACATTTTCATAGGCGTTGCTGATTTGTCAAAGAACAGAGATAAAAGCATTCAAAGCAAAAACACGGAGCATACATAGAAGAATACAACGAAACATAAGCCTTTAAATCCAACATTGAATAAACATAAATGTGCACGCAGGAATGAAAGCAAATAAGTCATTGCAGTAGCATCAGATAAGAGTTAATATAGTGATGGCAGGATGAGTATGGATCCTCTTTAATTCTATAGGTGTGCGCAAAAATAACAGAGTGGTGCAAGACACATATCAGGAGAGAAACCGTGATGGAGAGTGACAGATAGGTTCAAGCTGGTGGTGGGATTTCATCCGTTATGGGATCTGAACCCCTTGTTGTTTGCGATGGTGATGGACATGCTTATAAATGAGATCACACAGGAGTCTCCATGGACTATGATGCTCACAGATGAGTGAGAGTAGGGAGCAAAAAGAAGGGGAAGCTGGATAGGAGAAGGTTTGCACTGGAGAGAAGAGGAATGAAAGTTAGTAGAAGCAAGAAAGAATACATGTGTGTGAATGAGAAGTAGACAGGTGTAGGTGGTTTTAATACCCGGGTTCAACCATCCAAAGCAACAGAGAAGTGAAGGAGAGTGCAGGCAGGTTGGAGTGAGTGGAGATAAGTGTCAGGGTGATTTGTGGTAGTAGCGGATAGTACAGGATGGTAGCAAGAGTGAAAGGGAAGGTTATTAATTTGGTAGTGAGACCTCCTGTCGTCTGTGGCTCTGATGCCAGATGTCAGTGTAGCTCCCAGAGTGAGCAGGTGACCATGAGGCAGGAAGCAAAATACAGCAGCCTGCATTTAGCTTCAACCCGAGGCTATCATCCCCCCCCCACTCTCTCTCTGCTTTTCTGTCTACTCATCACTGTAATAAAGGCAAAAAGCTCCAATATAATGTTTTAAAAAAAGACAAGAAATTGAGGTGGTGGTAGAGCTGAAGATTTCCATTGGTAGTGAACAGGATGGACAAAATTAGAAAATAATACATCAAAGGAGGAACTCAGGTACAGTACTTTGGAGAGGCAAAGTTGAGTTGGTTTGCACATGTGAAGAGCAGAGAGAGCTGATAAAGTGGGCAAAGGATGCTGAATATTCAGAAAAGAGGATGATGGCGCTGGGGATAGGGTCAGATGGAGGCAGAGGATTTGCTGCGGTGACCCCTAAAGGGAGCAGCCAAAACAAGGGGAAGCAAGATATTGTAGAAGAATTACTCTACTACTACTGCAAGAGAAAAGTAATAACAATAAAAAATAGACAGAACAAAGGAAATATAAATGCATAAAGTTTTTTTTTTTAAATAACCGAAATGTTATTATAAAAATATTTGGAATCAGGCTTTCAAATATCTGAAGCTGCTCACTACAGTTGTGTGATAAATTGAAAGCGTTTAACTTAGTTTTTAAAAAATATGCAGGATATGTCTCTATTTACCAGACATTTTACTTACAATTGTTGACATCAGTGGTACCTTTTAGATGTGATTCATTCAACTCTCGTTCACATTTTATTCTTTCTTCAGGGTTTGACTGACTGCCATGTGGATCAAGGTAGCAGCATGATCAGTACTTGCACATCCACTCTCACTGTTATCATCTCAATCTCAATCCCAAATAAACCTTTTTGTCTAAAGCAGAAACGCTCTTGTTTTCACAGCTCCGTTTTCTGATGACTTCCCTGATCCATACAGTAAAGTTGACGTTACACAGTTGCAGCTCGAAAGTGTTCTCTGCTGTTCAAACAAACAGAACTGCAGTCTTTGCCTTCAAGTCACCATCACTCTACAAGGTAGCTTTGCCATAAATCATTTTGAGAGACTACTGGGACGCACATTTCATAATGATGTCAAGCATCATATTTGATGGCAACGCTCTTAATGTTAAAATGTTTTCCTGCATTCTTATCATAGCTGTCGAGCTTGTTAACCTGTCACATGTCATGAACTAATGTTGTATTTAATGTTGCTGACATGATGATGATCCAAGCTGACGAAATGGGTATCGTGACGGATGTTTCTGAGGAGTCGGGTGATGACGGCGAAAAAGAAGGTGTGTGTGTCAAACAGCAGAACAAAGTTTGAGTTTGTTAGCAGTTAGAATCACGTGCTTCGAGCACAAAAAATGTAACATATTTTTCCATGACATTTTTCTCTATATTACAGATTTTGTGAAAGTGCATTTTAGTGTCCCGGGAACGTTAGACTGTTGGAAGATACTCTATTTTAAACAAAGCAACACCACTGTTGGCAAGTCGACATATAAGGTAACATTAGGAAAGAGTGAAGGTATTATTTATTGTCTGATTTGTTTTTATTCAGGATTAATTAAGTAATCTGTGGGGTTGGAGACTATATTTGTTTTGTTTCACTACATGAAAGAGACATTTAAAATGTCATAATCATTCAAACAACAAACTCTTAACTATCAAACATGGCAAAATAGTGTCAATTTTTCATGTTTCAAACGTCTGAGTTTAGGTTTTCCTTCTTCGGTTCCAGTCCAGATAGTAGCACAAGTAAGCATAGATTGGAATTGCGCCTCAAATAACAGGGAATAAGTAACACGTCACACTTTTTCTTTTTTTTTTTTTTTTTTTTTTTTTTAGGTTGTGGCAAAATTCTATAAGGAAGTTGCTTGTTAAATAAATAACTGGAAACAAGCATGAAGAGGATATTAATACAAAGATTAAACAGAAGGCTAGGGGTATTTATAGACATATGAGGTAATCAGTTAAACACGGAGGGTAACAAGACATGACAGCAACTAATTTAAACAGTGACAAATGAGGCACTGAAGGGTGCAGCAAACTTATGAAATACAAACAGTAACTAGAATTAAACCAACAAGTACTAAAAGCAAAGTAAATTCAAACCTGTACAATAAACTAAAGTAAGAGTAATAAAATCATAATGCAAGCAAACATAGCAGACAGAAACCAGAACTCGCACACAAATTAAAAAACACAAACCCCCAGACACGGCACAACCCCACACCTCCTGGAGCCCACAAATGGCCTGCATTTGTATAGCGCTTTTCTAGTCCATAGGACCCCAAAGCGCTTTACACTACATTCAGTCATCCACCCATTCACACACTGGCGATAGCAAGCTACATTGTAGCCACAGCTGCCCTGGGGCGCACTGACAGAGGCGAGGCTGCCGGACACAGGCGCCACCGGGCCCTCTGACCACCACCAGTAGGCAAACACGGGGTTAGTATCTTGCCCAAGGATATTTGGCATGCAGCCAGGATGCAGCCTGGGATCGAACCACCGACCTTCTGATTAGTGGCTGACCTGCTCTGCCACCTGAGCTACAGCCACCCACAAGAGGGCGGGCCCATGTTGCTCTTTTGGAGCTCAGACTATCAACCATTAATTAGAGATATTTTGTTGCTTAACAAGTGCACTATTTTTTTGGGGGGGGGGATCACACCTCATTTGTACTTTGCGCTTCACTTGAGTTGAATATTCAATTAAGGATGTTGTTTTAAACTGTTCTATTTTTATGTTTCTGCCTAAGTAACAGATATGAATGCTTTCTCCATTATGGATAGACTCTCTGCATTCTCATAAACTCAATCTAAGAGCTTTACTATATACAATTAAATGTTTTAAAGTTTACTACATATTTCCTGCACTTCCAGCTGCTGTTGAGAGAAAAAGTGCAGTTCGGCAGTCCTGTTATGGTCAGTGTAGACTCAAAGAGTCAAAATATGACACTTCCCTCTTTAAAAAATGGTGAGTTTAAGTTAATGGGAGCAAAAATATGATGAATTGTAGAGCAGTGTTACCCAACATTTACTACACCCTCTGTTTTTCAGTTTGTGATGAGGAGCCTAACGGAACTATAAAGGAATGTGGTAAGACACTTTCAAAACCCAGGAGTAAAATGCAGGCCTGGTAAAAACGATTTTACACCATTGAGTGAGTTGATCCAGCCAAGTTCTAATTTATGACTATTGAAACTAAGGTCCCAGACTCTGTGTGAAAGATCAGGGGAGGAATGTCAAACTGCAACTTGTAAAAGCTGATGTCAGACAAGGAGATGCAATCACATGGCAGATGGTTTGGGATAAAATTCCTGCAGAACAGCGTGAATGGGTGGGTCAATATTTTGTTCTGGTAATGCAAAATCAGCATCATGCATGTTTATTTGTTTGTTTAACTTTGTTTTCATCTTTGGCAGCCCAAAGAGAAGGATGAGGTGGTCATACCATTAGACTTTGTTGCACCATGCCTGTGCTTCCAGGTAAGCCAAAATATTAAGTGACAGCTAAGCTATTGGAAAATACATAAATATATATAATATAATAAATATAAAATTATTTACAGGCATGGTGGAAGGGATCATTAAGAACACAAATCTGCCCTTTCAAAAACAATGAAGGTAAATGGTGTTGCCTGACATCAACTTCAGAAGACATTTGCATGGGACATTAATTTTCAGACATGGAGAATTGCATGTTGTTGTTGTTGGGTTTTTTTGTTGTTGTTTTTTTTAGGTGCACTCGAAAATATGCAGCACAGTGTGTCTGCAACTTTGGTGGAGTCTCAGCTGAGGGATGGTGGCATAGGGCTGATCTGGAATGTAAGTGCGCCGTGTATACTGGAAGCAGAGGTGTGGCTGTGCAAGAAAGGCCAGGTGGGAGGCCAGTGTGAAGAGGTGATGGGTTCCAGACAGAGACTACAAGCTAAATGGGATGAACGAAGCAACAGATACTTGGTAAAAACAGCAAAAATCCTGAGTGTGATGTAATGTAGTTTTCATGAGCCACTGTTATAATTTTGGAAATGACTGCTATGAGTCAATATGTTCTTTTCACTGTGTCTCCAGAAAAACAATGCATTGTTAGCACCAAAAATAAACTTTAAACCTTATAGTCAGAAAAACGCAGAAACAAAGAAGCAAATAGGATTTTTTTTTTCCCTTCTTCCAAATGTAACAAACCAGAGATAAAGCAGACAGCAAACAGTCAGTTAAGATTATTTTAATAACTGGAGTCTTATTTCTGACCATCTTCCTCATTTTGGGCTTAACTTCATACAGAGCTGCCTTGTTTGCCTTGAAATATCTCTGTCATGAGTCACTCAGTTCAAACCATCCTCTGCCTTTTACATAACTCAGACAAACAGATATCTACAGAAGAATGGCGAAACAGTTCCAAGCTTGATTCACCTCAAGAAAAAACAAAGAAAAGAAAGAATGTGTCCAACATTTAAATAGATATTCAGTTGTACTAGAATTTGAAGTCTCAACATGAAGTTTTAAGGCTTAATTCAGTTTGGGGGGGGGGGGGGTTAATTCAACTCTAAAAATACAGTTTTAAACTAGAATGTTTAAAATGACTGGATTAGCCAATAAATTACCAGAAGGTTGATTTAAACACACCAGAAATTTAGACATGCTTAAAAAGCAGAACCATGGGGAACGTGAAGCCATGACGCTTTCTTTTATCATGATCACATAAAAGAGATCACATTCATGAGCGGTGATCTTACAATATCAGAACTAGATGAAAAACAATTTGTAACAGAGGTTTTATAAATGTCTTGAGAATGCAAACTTTCTATTTTTGTTTTGTTTCTTTTAATCCTTGAAATATTTAATGTCTGCGCATCATCCAGTGCCCCAATGTGTGGGAACAAAGCTTTTACAAAAGTTTTTTCAACTGGCTGCAAGCAAACAACAGAAAAGAAAAATGCAAGTCAGGTGATGCGTGAAGAGCCTCTGTCAGTTGCATTTGTTGATTTGAATGACATGCTGCATTTTGTTCTGTTATGATGGTTCACTGAAGTCAAAAGGATCGGTGATGAATCTTCTCTTTTTTCTTTATCGCTCTTTATTGGCTGTGATTGACTATGACTTTTCTTTGAACCCTTCAGCAAACCGGAGAGTTCAATGTGCCATCTCACCCTCTGCTATGTGTTCAGGTGATCAAACATAAAATTATTCATGAAACTGTGAATGCATTTATCACTATACAGACTGTGCTAACATAAACGTCTGCCTTTAATTTTTTAGATGAAGATTAACGGGACAAAATCACTCTTAGAGCCCCAGTGTCCGTTTGCCAGTAAGACTGCATTGCTGTCTATTAGATTAATGGAATAATTTATTTTTTTCAAGCAACATCTAAAAAATCCCACTTTCTTTCATTACTATGTAACAAATAACCAACTACATAGTGACCTTTTAAAAAAATAGAACATTCCATTTCTTTATTAAAGTTTCATATTTTCACATTTTTACAGCATCTCGATTGCGATGGAGCGTGGTGCTCATCATTGGATTACTACTCGTGTGTTTAGCAATACTGGGAGCGTATTTAATACAAGGGATTCTACAAGGTCAGTTTCCTGTTCGAGTGTCACTGAAAAACAGAATAATTGAATAAGTGTTCTTAGAAAATATCTTGAAGGTATCTTTGTTTTCCATACAGGCTATGTTTGGAAGTGGCTGAAAGACGAAGACGTTAAAGGTAGGAGAAAGCCTGATGTTAATTTCACACTGGGCCACCAGTATTTCCACATTCCTTGTTTTTGTTTCCAAGCTTACTTGACTTTTATGCCATAATCTTGATTTGAGTGATAATTCTCTGTAGATTTCTTTGATCAAATACTGATTGTAGCCATTGACATCTGCTATTTCAGGGGCTGTGGGCGGTGTTCATGTTGTGTTGCTGTACCCACCTGATGATAACCCTTGCCTGCCAGAGCTGTTGTGTCATTTGGGCTCATCTCTCCAATCACTGGGCTTTAGTGTGTCTCTAGACCTGTGGAGCCATGCTGAGCTCAGCATGCTGGGACCTGTGCCGTGGCTCCACTCACAACTTGATCAGCTACAAAGGCAAGGGGGCAAAGTGGTGCTAGTCCTAACCCAGGCCTCCTGGACAAAGGCTGAAGAATGGGGAGCTCAGCGCTCAGAGAGGAAAAGACATGTGAAAGAAGAAGAGGCAGGAAGAGATTACCCTGGGTCTTCTCGCTGTGCAGATGTTTTCAGTGCTTCACTGAGCTGTGTTCTAGCAGACTACTTACAGGGCCGCGCTGGCGAACGGTTTATGCTGGTGCAATTTGAATCCCTCCCACCTGAGCCCCCAGGTAGTTTCCGACCGCTGCCAGAACTTTTCCGAGGCCTGCATGTCTACAGCCTTCCATCCCAGAGCCTGGGTTTCCTGACTGAACTGGCTGGAGCTCGTCAAGTAGCTACTGCATCAGCCAGACGGAAAAGAGCAGGGGGGCTCAGGATGGCATCACGGGCTCTAGCCCAGAGACTGTCAGCATTCACAACAGGGTCAAATGTATTACGCCTTGTGGGAGTGCATCAGAGTTGTGTTGCCGTAGGAGGGGAAGACTCTGGGGAAACTGTGCCATTGCAGCCCAGTCTTATCACACCCCCATCCAGCCCTGACACGGACCTGCAGGGCAGTGAAATGGAGTGGGCCTGACAATGCGACAGGACAGCTATGGTTCAGTTTTGGGATGAGCAAACAGTAATGACATAATCTGAACGGTTGCTCATCATTACCTTTGCTACTTCAGCTTCTTTATTTCAGGAAAAACTCTGGAATCCTAGCCTGTTGAAAAGGAGGCATTAAAAAAAATCAGCCCTGCTCTAGGAAAACAATAAAATATCACCACTTCCAAAGAAAAAGGTGACAGCAGATCCAAAGGTCTGTGATGACTATTTTTGAAAAGTAGCATGGCTCAGGAGGGCTACAAAATGAGAGTAAAGTGTGGAGAAAAACTCACTGTGTGCACACACTTCTGTTTCTATGACACAACTACACACTTGTACTACTACTGCAAGTAAAAGTTTGTGAAGTTCATGAAAAAAATCTGCAGCACCTGTCCCATTTTTGGAGATTGACATGCATGTATTTTGGCAATTTTGCAGACTGTTAAGAACAACTGGAATTTCTGCATTGATTATTCATAAAATGTGTTCATCATCATCAACTTATACATGCTATTACATGTCTTTATTGAGCACGGTGAGTAATAACTGGCAGAGCAGACGGGAAAAAAGTGAGTGAACTCTGTTTCTCTACCTTTGTTTTAACATTTCCGATAGCTGCTAATGAGGATTTACCCCCCCACCCCCCCACCCCCCAATACCAGTTCTGTATAACTGCGTATCAATGCGCTGAAAGTAATGAAGAAAAAAGAAACCATAATGTTGTGTTTCTGACTTTATATATGTAAATATATTTAACCAGTTTGTCTTGGCATGTTCATTTTGTTTTATACTGTTTTCGTTTTTTCTTGTTGTCTTAAATAAAAAGCTAATGTTGGTATGTCTTTGTGGCATCAAAAGAATAAGCTTCCTTGCATTTGCAGAATAAGCTCGTTGACATTTGTTTAACATGCATATCTGTGAAAGCTTTAAGAATAAAAAAACCAACACATTACAACAACAGTTTTTATTAAATAATGGGTTATTTTTTTTAACATGTTATTATTATCATCATCAGTTAGGGGGCCTAAATGCATCTAAGCTTTAATTATGCAGTTAAGAGTCAAGCCCGGCATGGTGATAGAGTGGTCACAGCAGGTTTCCTGGTTCAAATCCTAGCTGAGGCCTTTCATACCACCTCCACAGTGTCTGGAGTGGGCTTTCTTCCACAGTCCAGAGGCATACATTGTAGGTTAATTGCATGAGAGGTAGATAAAGTGTTTTAAGTGTCAGTAAGACCACTCAAGGAGTAGATAAATGTGAATGCATTATGTGCCTAACTGGGTATTTGTGCCTGTGCACTTTGCATCTGCAAGCACAAATAATCACACTGTAAGAAAATAATTTAACAATAGCAAAATATAATATATCTTTTTAAAAGATATGATTAAACTAACAGAGATTGAAACCAAGCTCAAAAGAAACAAGGTAGAGCCGATCTGCATTTATTTAATATTTATTGATAATTATAAATGCTAGTTATGAGGATCTTTATGACACCCTCTCCACCTTTAAGATTAGGCTCAAAACTTTCCATTTTGATAAAGCATATAGTTAAGGCTGGATCAAGTGACACTGAATCTTACCTGCAATAGGCCTAGGCTCCGGGTCATGATGTGCTGAGTGTTTCTTTTTCACTTACCTCTTTTACTCACTCATGTGTTTATACACCACTCTGCATGAATGCATTATCTCTGGCTCTCTTCCATGGTTTGTCTTTTATCCTGTCCTGCTCCCGTTCACCCACAACCACTTCTGGCTGCCCTCCCCTGAGCCTGGCTCTGCTTGAGATTATCATCATCAACATTTATCATTTATTTATTTATATAGCACTTTGGTCTACCAGGTGTGTTTTTAAAGTGCTATATAAAGTGCTGTACAATACTAATATGCACATAGTTAGTTACTTCATGTTAAGAGGGTTGTTAAATTTTGGGGGGGGGGGTTTCTCTGTATTATAAAGCCCAATAAGAAGCGCCTCAGTGTGACTGCTGTTGTGATTTGGCGCAATATAAATTGAATTGAACCGATTACTATTTAAACACTATAATTCGATCTGTACTTGAAAATGAGTTTTAGAAATTTATTATGAGGGAATTCATGGTCGGGTCAAAATGGACCTGAACCATAGCATGACGGCACAGAATATGATCAGAATGAAACATTTAAAGAGTTAGTCTTAAATGTTTACATACTGTTTCATACTTGGACGATGCAGCACTGACTTATGTAAAGCTGGATGCTGAATGATTGGTTGATTGTTTAAATCCCAGAAGGTTTGGGTGGTTCCTCCTTATGGAAAACAGAGAAGCGACTGGAAGCTGTTCACTCATTCATTCATCTCACTGCAGCCCAGCACTACGGTACTAAAGCTCCTCTGTTGCGTTGTGAGCACTAACAGCATTAGCTAGCAAACAACTGCTAAAATGACACGACTGAAGCGTTCAACGTGAAGTGGATGTCCAAAATGTGAAGCTCTGCCTGCATTTTTATGAACCTGAATCACCGGGGAATCCGACAATCATCATCATCATCAGTGGCACAGCGACAGCAGCAACGGAGGTGGTGGCTTTTCAGCAAGGTAAGACCTGGATCATCAATAAAGCCTGAAGCTAATTTCAAATTGGCTGCCTTAATGCGGCTTAGTTAGTCCATATTTAACGCTAAATAGCCTAAGGAGGATATGGTAACCGATATCAACAATCTTCAAAGACACACCGGACAGATAAGCAGACTATGATAGACACAGCGTTAGCTTAAGTTAGCAGCTAACTACTGACCTTAGCCAGCTGCTAGTCGGCTAATTGGTGGTGCTGATGCTGAGCTAACCAGGCTAACGATGAAGCTAAGGCAGGCTAAAGCTGCTTGTTTTAAAGACTAGCTTTTAACAAGTCTAACAAAAATTCATACTGTTCACAGATCTAATTTGGACTGCATTTAATGAAACCAGATTTTTATATCAAAAACCTAGGAAGTGAAGGCTGAGATACATTCGAAAAAAAAATAAAGATGGGTACTTTGGACAGTTTAAAGTCAATTAAAAAAATGGAGAGGATTAATCCCACCACGCACACGCACATACTTATTACACTCGGTAAAATCTCAAATGTACAGTTAATATTTATGCATATTAGAAAATGAGTCATAAATGATAACATAAATGAATTATAAAATAAAGGACAGGAGTATTTCCAACTTCTTTAACATCTTGTGGAAAGGCTACTCCAGCTTCTTGAATCATACCTGATGAAAGCAGCATCAACTTGTTTTATTTCTGCTTTGTGGCAATAATGAGAAGCAAACAACCTGAGAGGCTTTCCTGTTTCATAAACCAATATAATTTCTGAGACATTTTCCAGTGCATAACCTGTTACTGTCATGTTAACAAATAAAAATGTAAATCAAAACTAAGCTTCCAGGCACCCTTGGCTTTAGTATAAGCATGCTAGTTCTTTCCTTCTGGTTTTAGTCAGCACTTATGCAGCTATTTGTAGATCAGAAAAAGAGTCTTACAATATTTTATTTTAGCTACACTAGTGTGGTGAAGGTGCTTGGAGGTTTGCACAATATGACTGCAATGTAGCCGTGCTAGTGCTATTTAAGTAATATCATAATAATATGGCATTGAATCACTCACTACAATCTTCAAAAGTCAACCATCACAAACGTACTGTGTGGGGAGCATGGGGAAAACATGTAAAGCAGTCAGGTAGCGATGAGGTGCATAGCTGGAGTGAAAGATGGGTTCAAGGTGGCAGTGTGATTATATCAGAGATCAGCTGTAAAAAACCTTCTTGTTTGTAGTGCTGATAAACAGAGTGACAGCTTAGGTCAGACAGGAGTCTTCGTGGACTAATTTTGCATACGGCAGTGTGATTTGTAGCAGTAGTTGCAAGCAGGGGGAAGAGAATTGGAAGAGGTGAAGGTATGATCTGGAGAGAAGAGGAATGAAAGACAAATACCTGTCAACTCGTCAATACTGCTCAACCATCCAAAGTAAGTACACAGTATGCAAGAGCGACGAAGAGGACAGTGCAGGCAGGGTGGAGTCAGGGGTAACTTGTGAAATAAGGATAACCATAAAAGTGAAAGAGAAGGTTTACAAGATGGCAATGAGACTTCCTGTGACATAAGGTTTGCAGATGGTAGCCCTAATAAAAAATAAATAAAACAGAAGCCAGAGCTGGAGGTTGAAGATGTTAAGATATTCATCAAGAGTGACCAGAATGCACAAGATTTGAAATTAAATCAGAGGGTCAGCTCAGGTTGAGCTGTTTGAAGACAAAGTTAGAGAGGCAAACTGATGATTTGGTCATATGCAGGTGGATAGTGGATATATTAGGCAAAGGATGGTGAATATGGAGTTGCCAGGCAGAATGAAAAGAGGAAGAGCTCAGAGGAGGTTCATGGATATAGTGAAGAAAGAAGAAGACATGCTGATTCATAAAGGAAGCAAGAAGAAGAATTTTAGTGCGTTTTGCACAGCTATGGGTTCGTATTACAGTTTCTTTTGTATTGTCCACCACATAGTTGTGATCAGATCTCTAGAAACACAGTTTTTTCTGGAAGTGTAGGTGCATTTGATGACACTTGCTATGATGTTTAAACAAAACTTGTAAAAAAAAAAAAAAAAAGATTGTTTTTTTTTTAAACATTAATTGTTTGTGCGTTTGTTTGTATGCATGCTGTCTATAGGATCATGTGGTGGGCCTGGCCGTTCCTGCCTGCTCTGGTGCTTCTCTCAGAGCTCTCTGTGGTGAGAGTCCAGACAGCACCGTGCCAAACCTGCAAAAAACTCACTGAGAGTTTCATTAAGGTAGTCCTTGTATCCAAAGAAACTGTCAATGCTTGCTTGTCTTCTTTGAGCAAACCTTAAAAAGAATGTTTTTAGGACCCTAACTTTTACTCTTTCTAGGGCTTGGAGAGAACAGCCAATAAGAACTTTGGGGGAGGAAACACTGCCTGGGAGGAGGAGAAGCTGGCTAAATATGCAACCAGGTAAGACTAAATTTTTGTTGGAGTACTTAGCAAATACCTGCTCATATATTCACAATGTCTAATACGACTAGTTCCGTCTTTTTGCTAAATTAAATTCACATAATAACTTATATTACTAGACATCCTGTCCTCTGCATATTTGTATGATAGTTTGTGTAATAGAGCAGGGCGATATGGCCAAAAATATTTATCACGATATATATTTGAAAATTTGCGATAACGATATAACCGACGATATAATTGATGCGAGACAAAATACAACTCCACAACATTACTA
Organism: Rhamphochromis longiceps; assembly: GCF_057381845.1. NCBI lineage: Eukaryota > Metazoa > Chordata > Actinopteri > Cichliformes > Cichlidae > Rhamphochromis > Rhamphochromis longiceps. The sequence goes on from NC_140576.1 coordinate 26,133,821, forward strand.
GCGCAAAAAGACAACCTTCCATTTATTTTCACTTAAACAAGAAGTTGGTTTTTATGTACATTAAAGCTTTATAAAAATGTAACAGTGCAAATGCAAATTCCTTGCTGAAAGTTTAACCAAAAGGCATTTCCAGTAGAAATGGGCTGACATATCCTGAGCATAACCATGTATAATATCCACTGAAGTTAAAAAGAGGTGCTTTGCAACATTAAACTGCAGTGTGCAGTATGTATTTTTCGGACCATAAGGTGCACGGGATTATAAGGCACATTAAGCGAAACAAAGCAGTCAGATAAATCAAACTTTATTAAACTCATTCTTCTTGCTTCCTCCACTTCTGTACCATTGATTCATTAATGTTGAATTCTCTGGCAGCTGCTCTATTCCCATGTTGTTGCAGTCTATTAATGACTAACCTCGTATTGTGGATGGATTATCTCAGTTGTTCTCCTGACTGAAGTTTGGTCCGTTTACAACATCCTGCCATGCGATTGCATTTGTCTCTAACCATGAAGAACCTTCACGTTAACTTTTATAAGTGGAAAAGTGTTAGTGTTCGTCCTCCAGCTTCACTGTTTATGTTATGCTAACATAGCTGTGTCGCTAGCGATCACGTAGCACATCATTATATACCAGCTAGCCCAACTTCAGTAACCCTACAAACGTCACTGCTGTTTAGTTTCCTGTCTTCATTTATGTTGGAAGTGATAGCAGAACTGTACGTTTGATTTTTTTCAGAAATCTCTCAGTCAGAACATGCAATATCATGCTTAGGTAACTAGCGAAACTAGCGAGCTAACTTCCGCTAGCTTCCTGCTAACTTCCGCTAGCTTCCTGCTAACGTCTAACTCCGTTAAATGTAATAACTTTAGTTTTCATGGATGCCTGGAAGTTAAACTTCATAGTTACACCTGGTAAAGCAGCAATGCTGATCGTTTTATTAAAGATGAAAGAATTTAGACAGTTTTTAACTCTGTGATGCTGCAGTGTTGTTTGACCTGAAGGATTACGGAGTTTAGGACCCAGATTACTCCCAGATTTAAGAGCATCTTAGTCCGACAAATATGACAATAACAACGGCCGCTTGCATGTTCTGCAAAAAAATGTGCTTTGTCGTATATCTGACGGACAAACACCAAACCAGTTCCACATCACTGAAGTTGCACCATTTTTACAAACCAATTCTGGTTCATCTGTTTCACTCAACAATCGGCCATGTGCGTATGAAAACAAAGGCACTGCGCATGCGCGTTTTACTCCCATTCTATCGCGATATTTCATTTTCCTATCGTTGCCTAACATTATACCGGTATTACCGTGAACGGTATAATATGGCCCAGCCCTATTGTGTAATATATATATTTGCCAAAAGTTTTCTACTGGAAAAGGTGGGGTTAAATCATATTTAAGGGGTAGGATGTTCTTACTTCATGACTATGTTGCTGTCTCTGTCCAAACTTGTGTTCCAGTGAAACTCGCCTACTAGAGATAGTAGAATCTGCTTGTGAGAAAACAGATTTTGAATGTAATCGACTGCTGGAGCAGATAGAGGACCAAGTGGAGACATGGTGGTTCCACAGGTAAAAAAAGCTGCTTTCATGCATGAACCTGTGTTAAATTGAGATGAATTAGATCAGCAGGAAAAGGTCTTCTGACGCACATTTTGAAATGTAATTTAAAAGAATAAGTTGTCTGTAGAGTGTGTAGGTGGCACCGTCAGTTTCTCCTGTGTAATTAGGTTATGCTGATTTTTTTTAAATTTATTTATTTATTTTTTTATATCATGCCCCTGTCTTAACTTCCTAACTGATGTGATCTGTACATCCTACAGACAGCAGGAAGCACCAGACCTGTTTGAGTGGCTGTGTATAGAGGAGCTGAGACTCTGCTGTCCACCTGGACACTTTGGACCTGACTGCAAAGGTGTGGCTTTAAACACAAGCTGCCTTATGTCAGCACTGACAACCTAGTCGGTCCAAAAAATATTAAAAACGCATGGAACTCAGTGATGATAATCAGAATCATGTTAATTGTAGGTTTAAAGTGTAGCACTGATATCCTGCTTATCCCATACAGAGTGTCCATCTGGACCCGGTGGCACATGTGGAGGTCTGGGCCGCTGTGAAGGGGAGGGTACTCGCCTGGGAGATGGAGAGTGTGTCTGTGATCCCGGGTACTCAGGCCATCTTTGCCAAAGCTGTGCTGATGGTTACTACAGAGAGAAAAGCTCCAATAACAGCATAGCAGCCTGTGCAGGTGCCACAGATTCAGATAATGGTTTCCACGCTGTTAAATCCTGCCTGGGGTCATCTAAACTTGACCCTCACCCTGTGACTGTGTCTTTCATCCTTTGTAGCCTGCTACCACTCATGCAAGAAATGCTCAGGGCCGCAGGACTACAAATGTCTGGACTGCAAACCCGGCTGGATCCTTCATGACAACAAATGTGTTGGTGAGTTTGTGGCTTTAGAGGTCACTCAATAGCAATTCAGTGATTCGGTGCCAACTTTCTGTTGTTTGACATGGCTTGTATGTCTCCTAGACATTGATGAATGCGGTACAGAGCTGGCTCGTTGCCCTTCTAACACCTACTGTCACAACACAGATGGATCATATGAATGCAGAGGTATGCTCTTTTCTCTAGTTACTATTTTCATTTTCCTGGAACTTATTAAATCGTGCATATTTTGTGGTGCTGCTGTAATAAGAGGCAGGTTTTTAGTTACATCTGGAGCATATGTGATAATACAGTTTCAGTAAGTCTCATCACAAAATGTGAGTGGTGTTATTGTATGCTACTTCTCACAGTTCAAGGAATGTTTAAATCAAACTGCATAAAGACATGCACTCATTGGCCACTTGATAGTTATACTTTGCTCTTAATGAGTTGGACCCCCTTTTGCCTTCAAAACTGCCTTAATTTTTCATGTCAAAAAGTCAACAAGTTCCATTGAAATGTTCATCAGATATTTTGGTCCATATTCTCACGCTAGCATCATGCAGTTGCTGTAGATTTGTCAGATTAAAATGACTGATGGGAATCTCACATTCCACCACATTCCAAAGTTGTTCTTTTGGGTTGATGCCTGTGGAGGCTATTTGAGTACCGCTAACTCACTGACGTGTTTGTAACATCGTGCTTTATCCTATTGAAACGATGCTCGATGCACAGGCCCAAAGTGATCCATGAAAATATTCTCCTTGCCATTACACCACCAGCGGCCTGAGCCAGTGGTACAAGGCAGCATAGATCCATGTTTTCGTGCTGTTTATGCCAAATCTAGTCCTTGCATTCAAATGTCACAGCAAAAATTGAGTCTCATCAGACCAGGCAGCCTTTTTCTAATCTTATGTTGATCAACTTTGGAGAGGCTGTGTAAATTGCAGTCTGGATTTTCATTCTCAGCTGACAGCAGTGGCACCAGGTGTGGTCTTTTGCTGCTGTAGCCCATCTAGTTCAAGGTCTGATGTGTTGTGAGTTCAGAGATGGTTGGAATTAGTGGGTATTTGAGTGACTTGTTAGCTTCCTTTCAGCTCAAAGTATTCCAGCCATTGTCTTCTGACTTTTGGCATCAGCAAGACATTTTCATCCAGAGAACTGTCACTCATATTTTCTCTTCTCTTGGACCATTCTTTGTAAACATGGTTGTGTAGGAAGATGCTAGTAGATCAGTAAAGTACTCATAGCCAGGCTGGCGTCAATATCCATGCCACATTCAAAGTCACTTAAATCACCTTTCATATCCATTCTGATGCTTTGGTTGAACTTGTTTGCATGCTTGAAATGAGTCGCTGCCATGTAATTGGTAGAGATTTGTGTTAATAAGCAGTTAAATGGGTGTACCTGACATCGTGGCTGGTGACTGCACCTTGCAAACGCATCTTAATTTGAATATGAAATGCAAAACAGTTTAGTCCAATTACTGGTTAGTTGTTGTTTCTCTTTAGGTGGTGTAGGACAGAGTTTTTCTTCCACAAAGGAATTTGTGGGATTCCCAAAGAGGTTACAATTGTAATATAGTAATTTTAATTTATTTGATCTAACCTCACTTGTTGACTACAAGTTATTTTAAGTAGTAAGAAAAAACTGAAAAAAGGGCGAAGATATTTATCAAGTATGGTAACAAAGCCTCATTACTTTTACAGTAAAATGACTTAATAAATGTGCAGTGGAATTCCTGGTGAAAAAATGTTTATTATAGCAATATGTAATGCTGATCACTGCATTTCTGGCGTTTTGTAGGATGTGACCAGGCATGTGTGGGCTGCATGGGTAGTGGTCCTGCCCGCTGTAAAAAATGTGCGCGTGGCTACAGATTGAAGGGAGCGAAGTGTCTTGGTATGTATACACAAACTGGCTACTGAATCTCAACATCAGTTTCCTTTTCTCTTTTCCTGATGTGTTTAAACTTGTTTTCTTTGTGTCCTCTTACAGATATAGATGAATGTAGTGAACGTGCCATAGCATGCCCGGGACTCAATGAGGCCTGTATAAATGAGGAGGGCTCCTTCCACTGTGACTGTGCTAATGGCTTTATCAGAAGAGACAGCATCTGTGTTGAAAATAAACCTCCTGGTAAGAAAAAGCCATAAGGAATATGCAAACACACACATGCAGCGTACAGCTTTTCAGACCTCTTGGTTTCTTTTCCTTTTACCTCTTCAGCTGGCCCAGAGAAGGGACTCTTTGACGATATGACAGATGATGAGGTCCTTGTACTGCAACAGATGTTCTTTGGAGTGGTAATCTGTGCCCTAGCCACCCTTGCTGCCAAGGGTGACATGGTCTTCACAGCTATTTTCATTGGAGGTGTGGCTGCTATGGCTGGATACTGGCTGACTGAGAAGGGAGACTACATGCTGGACGGATTTCTGAAGGGACGCTAGACTGCATTGGACCGTAGCTTGAATAAAAAGACGGGTCAATTTGGGTAAATAGGAATCAGTTTGAGGCAAGAAACTAGCTTTGCAATGCTAGATTTTCAGGGATTTACTTGTGACTGGGGAATTAATTTAAAGGGCGTGGGTTAATTTATGTGTATGAGTTGCATAACACGGGAAGAAGGGAGAACTTAAAGAACATGAAGCCATGAAGCTTTAAGAGGAGTAACGAAGCATCACTGCACTGATGGAAAGGAACTGAACTTACTTCCCTACCTCAGCTGTGTTGGGAACAAGGGTGACATAAAGACCACTACTGATTGTGAAAATCTTATGCATTTGGATATGATGTCTGGTCTTTGTCTCTCTTGAAAAGATTTTTTTTTTTTCATCTACTCTATTCATGAAGTCCATCTGCGTTTTCCCCATTTCAGCTCTCCCTCCCTCCCATAGTTTGAATGGCACATGAGTTGTGAGTGTGTCAGGTTACTAATGCACTTGAACTTACCGCTGTGGGACATTGGGTAGGATGGAGATATCACAATTTCCCAAATTCCCCCAGTGAAGCACTCATAAAACTCTGGGATATTTACATTAAGAACAGCCATTTATTTATGTTCACAGAATAACTTTTTACCTCTTTGTCCCAGAATAATTCTTTGTAATAATAATGCATGATAAATAGGATTGGAAATGAAAGATACAGCACCCTATGTATTTATTTGTCCTACTTGGCATGGAAGATAACTTTTTAATAGCTGCTGGGTCACCAACATTACTTATTTAAGTACCAGGATCCTGTTACAGGAAGCAGGTTAAGCCAACAGTGCTGAGTTTGTTAACCCCGAGAAACGTTTTTTCAGTTCTAGAAATAGAGTTAACTACTTTTCATTTCCTCATTCAAAAGGCCACTGTTAAAGGTCAGAGCCAAGCAAATTATCCTGCAGACGTCAGAATAAAATCTGTAGCTGTCAACCTGTCTGAACTCCACTGAATGTTCCTAAAACAATGGGTGTTTATTGTTTAAATCATTTTAATCTGTATAAAGCTTTAGACACATGATGCTGGTTAATGATCACATTTGTCATGTTGTAATCAAGTGAAAATGAGGCTGCAAGAACTTTAAAGGGCACTAAAATGCAATTAAACATATTTTAAAGCGACTTGCTCCACATATTGTTGTTCGGTCATGAAATTTTGTCATCGTTTTGAAAGACAGTTTCTAAAGTTTGGTGTCTGAACCTGAACATATTTTCCACTGAAAATGGCCCAAACCAGTCTCGCTGCGTGTACCCAGATAGCAGTAGTGACCAGAAGTGGATCCATCAGCAATGCTGAATAGTCTAACATTTTCTGATTTAGTGTAAGAGACAGTAAATTGTGCCTTTTTACAGAGTCATCATTAAGCATAAACAAGCTAAATATAGTTGCAACTAAGTAAATACAACAAGGAACAAGTTAAGCTTATTTGTTTCAGTTTTATTTCACTGTCATTTTAGCTGTCTGGGAAGAGTTTCTCAGTTTCAGTTTGGACATATCCATAGATTGGGATACCATTTTTTTTTTTTTTTTTTTTTTTTTTTAATGTAATATCTGACAGTTATGACACACACATACTGTCTCACTTTGCACCGTATTTTTACTCTGTGCAAAACTGAAAAATAAATCTAGCAAAGAAACAACAAATTATACTGCTGCTTGATTTTCTTTGTGGTACCTTCTATCATTTGATCATGTACCCAGTGATGGCGTGCCCTTCACTGGGTACATGCCAGCGCATGCCCTGCAGAACCAGTTAGGCACTTTCTCAAAAGGTAACACTTGAAAACAACGGATAAAAATGCTGTGTAGATCCACATGAATAGGAATATTGCATTATCAGAGTGTAACTGACGGTTACTTTCTTTTTCTACTCATGTGTGCGTTTAACTTGGGGTTATTGTCATCAGAGTTAAATGAACTTGCGGTAAACTTCAAAGTTGCCTATTTCAGAGATAAACAACTCGGAGTTCATTTTTAAACTCAGTTTTCTAAACCTCCTGGAACAGGACCCAGCTCTATTCTACATACAAGCGTTTTGTGTTGCCTTTATTTTGAAGTTATATTTATGTTGTCATATTTTATTAATATTTCCTTTATACTTGTGTGTGTGTGCTATCAGCATATATTTTTAAGAGTTAAATTGTAGTTCTGGGAGATACATTAGAATCATGTTGGATTGCCACTCAATAGAGCGTCACTTTTTATCCGTCCAATTGTCTATTTATTTTTATTTTAAGTTATGCTTGATGATTTTCCGAGTGTGGAATGTTGTCCAGAGTCAAAATTCATTAGCGATGTTTGCATTACAATAAAAAGTCTGGCACTGTTTGTTGTTTTTGTTTATTTATTTATTTGATCTTTGTCAGAGGTCCATGTTTGCATCATATTATAAATGACAGGGAAATCGGGAGTAGTTCATCATTGAGATAAACTCTTGGCATTAGTTAATGTGTTTTTATTAGAAAGGTTCTCATTGTTATTGTGTAGTGATGTTAAAAAGAAAGTACACGCTCTTTCAATTCTAAGGTTTTACTTACAGGATGTAATGATACAAAATAATCTGCTCCATAAATCATGTAACTACAACCTCAGACAAAAAACAAAGTAAAAATGCTGAAGTCTTTTTTTGATTGAATCCTTTGTAAAACCGTCTTCAGCAGCAATAACTTCAACTAACTGCTTTTCTGTGTGATTCTATCAGTCAGAAGAATTTTGTGCCACTCATTACGTCTTTGCTGCAGATTATTGAGGTTTGCAGGCATTTATTTATGCACAGCTCTCAATGTCTGGACTTTCTGTGGGCCACTGCAACACCTTAATTCTTCTCTTTTTCAGCCATTTGGTTTATTTGCTGCTGCGCTTGGGATCATTATCCTTTCACATGGCTCACCTTAACTTTAGCTGTCAAACAGGTGGCTTCACATTTGACTTTAGAGTACTTTGACATACAGAGGAGTTCACGCTTGATTCAATGACTGCAAATTGCCTGTGGCTGCACAACATGGTGCTTGACAGGTGGTATGAAGTGTTTGTACCAGTGATGTTTGGTTTTCATGTGGCCACCCTTCCAAACAAGTCATACCTGTTCAGTCTTTTTTTTTTTTTTTTTTTTTAATTATACTGTTGTGAACTTTAACATTTAACATGAGAACTGAGACAGGCAGAGCCTTTTTGTTTTTGACAGGTTCTCCTCAGTGTTATGCAGTTGGACCCTGGGGTGAATTTCTTGGAACATCCATTTCTGGAAAGCTTAGTGACGGTATTGAGTGTTTTAAACTTTTGAATACTCTTTATCACCATATACTGGTGGACTTCAAATTGTTTTTGATAAGCTTCCTGGTTATCAATAAAGTAAGAGGAAACTGATCAGCTCACCTAGTGTTGCTTACTTTCTGAATTCCTATAGAAGTAATAAGGGTGTACTAAGTTTTTAAAACACTGCTTCTGTATTTTGTCTGAATTTGTGTTTAAATAAATTATGACATTGTATGATATGTAGGTTGTATTGACCTAATTTTAAGATTTGCCAAGGACCAGATTTTGTTTTTTTAATGACCTGATACAAAAACTGTGAATTGAAAGACTGTGTACCCGTTTTTTCACACGACTGTATGTAATCCAAAATGTTTTAAAATTAGTTCCTTTAGTGATTCTGCACTGTACATTTGGGATCCCATTTTTCCACCTGACACACATGCTACAGTGAGGCCTAAGTCTGACGTTTTGACCTCCTGGGGAGGTTTGACCTATTTCAGTGTTCCACTCCAGTTGATGGGGTTGAGGCGCAGCAGCTCTCTTTCATTCAGGGCCTCCTGGGAACGTGTTAGTGCTCTGTCCCTCCAGCTCTGCTCCATTAGCTGTTCACGAGCAGAGAAAGAAACAAGAAGGAAAAAAAAAAACCCACCCACACTCAGACACTCGCTGTATTTTTGTAACCTGAGAGCATGATGAAACATTTCCAGGGCACTACCGGATGGGGCCATAACCACAAAAGCATTAATAGTGGATATATAATGTATGTGTGGGGCTGTACCCTCTTGTTCTCATCTCTGTACACCGCCATTGCTTTGCTGTGTTGGATCCTTTGCTCTCGTTCACTGGCCAGATCGAGGCGGTCTGCTTCTCGGAGAGTCTCCGCTTCCTTTATTTTATTGGCCAGCTGCAGCTTTATTGCTGCACATTTCTCCTCTATTTGTCTCTTCAGCTGTTCTCGCAACTCCTTCCTACGGAGATAAAAAAGAGCAGCTTTTCTTTGCCAGAAACAATTGTTGTTGTTTTTCAATATAAAAAGGTCAATGGTATCCTCCACTATTTTACCTGTACTCTTCTCTCTCACTGCTGGTTCCATAGAAGGGTTTTCGCCATACCTGATGATATCTGACACAGCAACTTTCAGTCATTGTCTTTGAAGTCAGCTCTTCAAAGGAAAGAGGGAAATGGCACAAGTGATTCAGTGATAGTGAAATGATTTAGTGCACCTACCTGTAATGCTCTTTTCTCTGCATGATCAGTGTCCTCTGGTGGTTGTGCTGGTGAACATCTGGTGTCTCCAGACTGACAGTCCGTTTATGAACAAATGGTGGGTGTAAAGGGTTCAATCTGGGAATACTCTAAGAAGCATATTTATGGATCGGTTTGGTTTTTCTTGTTGTTGTTTTGAACAATCTATTTCTATGATAAACCACACAATTAAGAAATCTCTGCTTACCTGATTGCTTTTCCAAAACTGTGCGGAGTCCGAAATTACGGGAAATTTTACGGTTGTATCCACCAGGCAGCGAGCTTGCCGGACAGGAGGTGCGCGAGGAATACAGACTGGCGTGGGAGCTATGGAGATGGCTGCTGTGAGGATAAAGAAGTGAACAGAATTAAAGAATTAAAAGATACTTTTAAATAAAACCAGTAATACTTAAAAAAAGGACAACAAATGGAAAACAAAATCTCTCCTTACGTAGTTTCATCTTATACTTCACACTTCTGTTGGCACACCAGAGGAGTCCAATGAAACTTTCAAAGCTCTACTTTTCTTCTTAAAGGCGTAGTTGCCTTAGCATTAAATCAACATGCAACAACACACAAAAAAAACAAATCCAAGTTTAAATATACCGGATTGCTATAGTGGTGCTAGTTAGAGATTATATTGACGTACCGATGTATGTGTTTAGTGTTTTGCGGTGGCAACAGTTGCCTTGGGAATCAAGTTACACCCTATCAAAAGAAAGCTGCTGCATTAAGTGGTACGCATCAATGCACTCATAAAGAAAGATTAGACTGTGCCAATAGCTATATTTAGGGGGTGTCCCTGGATCTCATCTATGTAGAAAGCCTGAGGCGAGAAGGCTGAATAAACCACTCATGAATCATTTCAACTTTTAACCAGCTTAAAACATTTTATTCAACACATAGTAAAAGTTCTTAAAGGCTAGCCAGCGTAATACTGCATAATATTGAAGAAATTCACGATTAAAATTTCAAGTCCTCCATAATGCTAATATTGTTATATTGTTGGGTAACTGCAGTTTGTGTGATAGAAGTGATTTTCTTGTTTCTGGTCCTTCAGATTCCCAGTTTCTCATGGTTCTCCCACAGCCAAGCATGGTACTTGTTTAGCATATGATCATCAGGTTTTACCTTTGACACAAGAATCGAAAAAACAACAAATTAAACTTGAATTTAGAGCAAATAAATGAGGGAGCAATGGAAGCAACTGAAGTAAAATAGTTGGGATTATACCCACCTGTCGCCACTCATTGATACAGAAGATCCTGTACGAATCGTTGCCGTACTTTCCAATACCGTGCAACTCAATAGGGTAACGCCACTGTTTAGTTAGATACTCATCTACACAAGAGAAAAGGTGTTGTGAGGGTTTTTTTCTGTTTCATATATTCTTACTAAAACCATGCAAAGACTACCAAAAATGGACAATAAAATTACATTAATATATATAAATAAATGGACATTGCTTCTGCACAAAGGTAGTTGCTGCTGTAATCCACTAGCAGTCAAGAATATCCACCTGAGAAGCGGATGAGTGTTTTGGCTCTAAGCTCATACAGGCCAAGTGGCTTCATAAGTTCAGACATGGGCTTCCAGTCGGCCTGCCGGGTCACCTCTGCAGATGGATAACGCTCAAAGAACTGCCACAGGACTGGAATGGCCATTTTACCTGTATTAAATAAATGCCAGGCTTCAGCAAAGTTTAATGCAACATCCTGAATAATTAAATGTGTGTGTTGAATCCTACCACTGGTTTTGTTCAGAAAAACTGTGGCTACCAGCAGCTTCCAGGGATCATGGAAAAGAGTTTCCTGTACGAGGTTGAAGGGAGACCGGGGAGGTGTCCACTTCTTGAAGGCCTTCCTCCTCGGTGGGCTAAGTCCTGAATGAGGACAGTGCACGTTTCTTTAAATTACACACTTTATTTATTTCGTGAATGTTGATCTACATGTCCGATGTAAAAGCATCCACAGTTTCCTGCATTAAACATTACCATCTCTGCTGGATTTCCCACTGAAATAAGGACTTGTTTTCCGCTTGCCTTCCAAGCTTTTGGACTCTAAGCAGACAGGAAACATTTATAGATATTAGAAGAGTGAAGCTGCTTTACATCTTTTGGTCGGGTCCAAAGTTAAGTACCTCATAAAATGACACAATAAAGAAAATCATACATTCGCTGAGCACAAAGTGGTGGAGTCCTATGATGGCTTCATTAATGCAGTAAGATTACTCAATCAATTCTGTCCTCCCTTAGACTAATGATGTGATGCACTCTCTAACAATGGACCATTATTCTTCGCCCCCTCTTTATCAGATCTAAATGTATGCATTTTTTTTTCTATTTGTAACGTTTTGTGTCAATTAAGGCATTTGGTTTCTTTGATTTTTATGAATTTCTAGCTGCAAATATAGAGGATAATGGGAGACATAAATAACCACTAATGCACTGGATAAGCTCAAAAAAACATGAAAAACTTTAACAAATTGTCAGTCAGTGTGGCTCATACTTACTATTCTGGGATTCTCGAACTGGTGTACAGCTCCCATCAGTGGTATCAGGTAACAACGCATGTTCTTCAGCATCTTGACGACTGTCACCACCAGCCTCCAGGTCAGAATTAGGAGTGTTGTCACCTTTGCTTTCATCACCTTTGTTCTCGCTCTCAGCGGCAGGTTCAACATTCAAAATCGGGGCCGAAGGCTGCAAATCTGCTTTCTTGTCCTCTTGAAGAATAGATTTGTTTAGTTGATTACTTAAAGGAGCCAGTCTGAGTAACTTCTCTCTCAGCTGGCCTCCTCTTTGGGGGCTCTTTTGCAGATGTACATTGTCCACTTTTTCTGAGGTCAAAGCTTGTAAGCAACCATTTAAACTTTCAGTAGTTTTGTCTCCATTCACATTCACTTCTAATACACATGCAGTCTTCTGTAGTTCAGTGTCAGCATCAATATGATTTGTGTCGTTTGCTGTCTTCACTTTTCCACTTTTAGTATCACTTCTGAGGGAGGAAGAGGCTTGTTTGGATTTATTTGGAGGTGCCTCTAGAATTGCTGTTCCATTTTCTGTTTCCTCCTGCTGTCCCTCTGAAGGCTTTTTCTTTCCTCTCCTCTGCTTTACTTTGGAAGGGGGTGCTTGTGATGTGGTGAAATCAAAGAGGCTTATGTCTAAGTTACCACTTCCACTTTCCAGGAGGAAAGTGCGTAGGGATGCTCTGGACCGGAACCTTTGCCCTTCGGGACTTAAACAACAGGAAAATCAATTAAATGGTGATCTAAGGGCTTCTGTGGTGAACTTACAGGTAACATCAACAGAGACAAGATTGTAAAAAACACAAAAACAAAACTGAGTCACCTTGTAAAGTAGACATCTAGTTTGCCTGCTGTTTTGCCTGCTTTCCGCTGCCTCACTTCTCTGATCCAGCCAGGGGGCAATGCGGAAGAAGTGCACAAAATATCCCCTTCTTTGAGACTTTGATGATTCATGTCCACACTGCTCTCCAGTTCAGTATCTCATCTAGTAGGATGCATTTTTAGTTTCTTTGGAGTCCTGTTGAAGTGAAGACAACGAATAAAAAAACGTTGGCTTTATTGTTAAACTATGAACCTGTAGTTCTTGTTTTGTTCGTGCATGTTTACTTGGACAATTACAAAAACAACACATACAAGGCGTTTGCTCATTCTACAGTTTGCTCACATAAAGCCACATTAAAAAAGGATTGCTGGACATTACTGGGCAGCAGATCAACAGCAAAGAGCTAAAACGTTAACAAAGGCGTGTGTAGCATACATGAATACTGATCAGGCTTTAGATGTGCATCTTCTTGTCTCGACGTTGCTTTCCCGAGTACTTTCTGATGTCAACACAGAAGCAGGAAGTAGCGAGCAAGTGCGAGTCTGCGCATTGCGAGCTACTCGCTACAAGAAACGGTACAGAGTGAAAAAATAACCAAGCGAACTGCAGCAACCTGTTGAAAAAAGAGCCTTTGGTGCTTTTTTCAGTTAAAGAGCGGAAATGAGAGCCGTCCTAGCATGGAAGGAAACGATCCGTGAGCAATGGTAGGAATCTGGGTGATTAGGTTTGCGCTGTCAGCCTCGTCCCGATGCTCAGATGTAACGCTAGGTGGTTAGCAACGGTGGTTGCTATGTAAACTAGTGTTAGCCTGCTAACTAGCTTTAGCATCGCGGCTATTCAATTATCACCATCTTTCAAATCGCTCTCATATTAGATGTCGTGCATTATGTATTTTCAATAAGTACAGTAGCTTATGATGGTTCTTTGGTAACCGATATAATCATAGACGTATGATTTCTAGTTCTCATTACGGGGTTTTTTGGGTGCTGTGCAGAATTGCGTGCTCCTAATAACATATTTTTATTAAACAATCTTTTTAAATAAGGTATTAACTTATTTTCTATTATTTCCCATTACATTCTTGTCAGGAATTAAGGTAGTTCTGTTTAGTCCAGCATTTAAAAGATCAGACTTCCCGAAAAAACAAATCCGAGTAGGTGTTTGGAGAGATGCTTTTGTGCTGTTTCAGAGGGAGAATGGAAATCACAGAGTAACTCACAATACTCTAATGCCCACTAAAAAGTTTATATTATGATCAAATCAAATTACAATACTTGATATGTTGCAGGAGTCATCTTGGATAGATGGTTGTATCTGGATAGGAAAAATATGACTCCCCAAAAAGGCAAAAGCAGGACTTTATATACTTAGTATGATAACTGTGTTTGAGTGAGACAGTGTGGGATATGTTAATGATGCTGAGAAGTCACTTGAAACATTTTAACAGCTTTATTTGTTTTCTAATAAAAACATGCTGTAGTTTTAAATGAGATATTTCCAACTTCTTATATGCATAAATGGGAGTTAAGTTTTTTTGGTGGTATGATTCAATTAATTTTGAGCCACAGATCAATCACATTTTTCACTTTGACATTAGACAAAGACGTAGTCCAGTCCATCTAAAGTTTGACACCTATTGGTGTCCCTACCCCCAGTGGACCCACTAGGGATTTTTATTCATTTTATTTATAAAGGTTTTAATTTCCTGGCTTAAAACTCTATGCACGTAAGTACAATTGATCTGGATATAGTCAAGTAAAAGAGTGAACGTTTTTATCAGATGGCTTAACACAGTCTTTGAGCGTAAGAAGATGCCTGAAGAATGGAGAAGTGGTACTGATTTTTAAGAACAAGTGTGCAGTAACTACAGAGGGATAAAACTCGTAAGCCATACCATAGCTATGGGGAAAAGTGTTGTTGAAGTTAGCTTAAAGAGTGAGGTAATGATCAGTGAGCAGCTTCATGCCACAAAAGAGCACTACAGATGGGAATTTTGCTTTGAAAGTGTTGATTGGAGAAGTATGGGAATGTCAGAAGGACTTGAGCTGTGTCTTTGTGGATCTGAAGGAAGCATGTGATAAGCTGTCAGGAAGGGAACTGTGGTATTGCATGAGGAAGCCAGGAGTTGCAGAGAAGTACGTGAGGGTGGTGCAGCACATGTAATAGGACAGTGCAACAGTGGGGAGTTGTGTGGTACAGATGGGTTCGAGGTGAGGGTGGGATTACATCAGGGATTGTCTTTGAGCCCCTTTGAGCTTTGAAAGGTGGAGGTACAGACTGGAAAGAAGAGGAATGAAAGTAGAAGCAAGACAGAATACGTGTGTGAATGAGAGGGAGACAGGTGACAAGTTTTCAAGTAGCAGAAGTAGTTAAGGTGGACCAATTTAAATATCTGGGGTGAACCATCCAAAACAACAGACAGTGCACAAAAGAGGTGGAGGAGAGAGCACACGCAGGGTGGAGTGGATGGAGACGCGTGATTTTCCTTGTTGTTAGGTGCAAACATTTTTTGTATGTTTTGTGTGTGCGTGTGTGATTTTGTTGTTTGCACTTGTTTGTCCTTGCTAAAGATGTCCTCGTTTTCCTCAAACTCTGAATTTTATGTTTTTTTTGTTTATTCGGTCTATCCAAAATGAAAAAAAGAGAAAAAGTCAGTGTGCTATATTAAAGAAATTCCCTAATTCAATACTGAAAGAAGACACTGGAGGTCCCAAGCTAGTTCACTCCTAATTCCAGTCGCAAACCCCAGATCAGGGAGGGAAGGTTGCATCAAAAGGGCATCCAGCATAAAATCTGTGCCAAATCAAATATGCAGATCCATCCGCTGTGGTGACCACTTGGGAAATAAGGTTGCAGCTGAAAGAACCTATTAAAGAAACATTGGACACTTGCAAATTCTCACACTTATGAAACTGGAAGCCATTATTCTCCATGCTTCACAGTGAGTGTTTTCACACCGAAACAGATTGTGTGCATCCTTGCAATCTAGCAAAACTGCTGAATGTTTTCCCTCTTCATACAAACCAGATTTTTCAGTGCTTTTATTTATTTATCCTTTTTTTTTACACCAGAATTCTTAACATCTATATTTCTAATATTTCTTTCATATTTCTTAACAACATATCTACTAATTCACAGTGTTGCAGTGACATGTTTTGGCTTTATCTTCACTCATAAGTTTGTGAATTCCTCCAAAACCTTCAACAGAGTTGGAGGGTTGCAAAACCTTCCCTGTGTGCACTTTGGCAGACAGCAATAACGTCCTTGTAAAATCCACCTCCATGGCATTGCCAGAGTTCAAAAACTCCACAGGGAACCTCCATTATATGATTTCAGTGATGAATGGATCCTCATAGCTGTTGCTCGTGAACTAATCAATTTATTGAAAAACCATTTCAACACGGATCTGTTATTTTGTTTTTTTTTCTGCAGCGTTTATGACCTTGCCTTCAAACCAGATGGTAGCCAACTCATAATTGCTGCAGGGCTTCGTGTCCTGGTAAGGCTTTTCTGTTTTCTTTAGCCTAAAAATGCAAACATGTAGAGAATACTTTCATCGTTCAACTCAATTTCACCTTATTTTTTTTTTTGTTCCAGGTTTACGATGCAACAGATGGCAGTATTATTCAGCCTTTAAAAGGACACAAAGACATAGTGTACTGTGTGGCTTATGCTAAAGATGGTACTAAATTGATTTTCACTACATTTTTCTGTGTCGGTCATCTTATTTTTGTTCTTAATTCTTACTCAATAGTGCATTCTTCTGCAGGTAAAAGATTTGCCTCAGGGTCAGCAGACAAAAGCATTATTATCTGGACTTCTAAACTGGAGGGTATTTTAAAATATACGTAAGCAGCGCTTTTACTTATTGCTTTAGTATTACAGAGTTGTAGTGTTACACCACGGTGCACAGTCTGTACTCCTCCATCATTTTTTCTTTTATTTGTTTATCTGTAGTCACAATGACTCTATCCAGTGTGTTGCCTACAACCCAGTCACTCACCAGCTTGCCTCCTGCTCATCTGGTGACTTTGGTGAGTGCACCTTAGTGGAGAACTTTGATAAATGTGACCTAATGTAAGTACATAGAGAAATTAAACATCTCAAACTTCTCATATTTTTAGGCCTGTGGTCTCCAGAGCAAAAATCTGTAAACAAACATAAAGTGAGCAGCAAAATAACATGTTGTGGGTAAGTGAAGTCTGGAGCAGCAACGTTTATGCAGCAGCAGTACATTTTCATTTGTGCATTTATGTTGCTGTGCATCATTTGCTTGCAGGTGGACAAACGACGGGCAATACCTTGCTCTGGGTATGATGAATGGAGTGGTGAGCATTCGGAACAAAAATGGGGAGGAGAAGGTCAAAATAGAGCGTCCAGGTGGCTCCTCTTCTCCTATCTGGTCCATTGCCTGGAATCCCTCCAAGTTAGTCCTAAGTTATTATAGAAATGGAAGGATGTCTCCACAGATTAACACATAGCCATGTATATTTTTGGTCTGTCCTTCCAAGATTTTGAGCCCAAATTGTGCAAAATTAGATTTCTTATTTAGGTGTAGTTTTTGTAGGGCCAGCAGGTGGCAGTGTTCAACCAGTGAGCGGTGGACCTTTCTCAATGATGGACTGAATTATGATGCCTGGGAACAGCTGTCTTTGCTCTATGATTCCCCCTACAGCCAAAGCAGAGAGTACAGCAATGAAAACTATGCAGGACCACAGAACAGGTCAATTAAGGGAAAAAGACGACACAAAGGTGAAAAGATGCGGGAAGTAGGATAAAGATAAAAGCCATAAAAGACAGTAGAGATTTTATTGCTGGGTTGCCTCATATGGGAAAGTTGGTAATCAAATTGTGGTCAAAACATGAGGTCAATCAGGGAACAGCGTTTGCTAGAGCCGCCAGAGATTCAGGGTTAATAGATGCAGAGGTACATGGGTTTATGCTGTATTCTGTCCTGAATTAAAACAGTTCTGGAAAATTAACATTAAAAGGCTTTGCATCCATTACTTTGCATCACTGAGAGAGTGACCGGCGTGTCCCCTAGCTGAAGGTTGGCTGCTCTGCTTTTCACTGTCATCATTACTTAAATGACAGAAGCCTCATCAGTGCTGAATCTTGTGATTAATGCTTATGTCTGTAGTCATTTTGTTGTGTTTTCACAGGGATGAGCACAATGACATTCTGGCTGTGGCAGACTGGGGTCAGAAGCTCTCCTTTTATCAGCTCAGTGGAAAACAGGTGAATGTCACAACCTACCATAAACTATCATATTGTATGGCATTGTATTTAATATGTATTTGGTAACTTACTAATCATCATGTCATGGCTGAATAGCTCAGACACAGAGATACACTCCACATAAAGATGAGGTTGTGCTTGATGAAGAATCAAACACAGAACATGAGTTTTTATGTACCATGTGAATCCAAAAGTAAATGTGAAATTATTAATTTAGACACTGTGGACTTATTATTTTCAGTTTTGAAATCAACTTTTCAGTTTTACTTTCTGTAGACATTCCCCTCTATCCCAACCTTTAGGCTTGGCCAGTGGTGTTACCATTAAGTGGCCAAGTGAGGGCATTTAGTCTTTATATATTGATATGTTCTATTATGGATTGGTCATTTGACTTGGAACAGGCCCATTGGTATGTTACGGGTAATGGATAGGGGGTCATTAATGAAACATATGTATATTTTTGTAATGATATAGGCTTTGAGTTTATTGTAATTTTCCACTTGTCATCAGTACATTGTATTGTTTTGCACTGACCGATTGCCGATGGCGCTAACTTGCAACAGTTTTGCATAAAAATGATTAAAAACCACAAACTTAGAAAATTTTTGATTAACTATTATAGATAAAAGAAACAGTGTGGGTATGATAAACACAAGAAGAACTATCCACTATCCATTTTCTTAACTGCTTAAACAGTTTAGGGTCATGGGAAGGAGCTGAATCTTATCCAAGCTATCAAGTGGCTGTCATGCAGTGAAAGCTGGGCGAGTCCTAAGACAAAAAGACCAATTAAAAAACAAAAAAAGTAGTCACGTATAAAATTAAGCATCTTTTGCTCATTTTAGTTGCTCGAATAGCTTGGTCACTTTGTCACAAAATCTCAAAAAATATTGATTCCACACGGTGACACCAGATCATGCCTGCGTGGGTGTACAGACACCATGGTGATTTGTAATATCTATACAGTGTATACAGTATCTTGTTATCGCAACATGTTTGTTTCTAATCTATCTTCTCTGTTACTTTTAACTGTTGAAAAGGCTAAACACATGCATGACTAACCACATTTTCATGGGAAAACACCAGAAGACTTAGAACATTTTGAAACACTGTCAGTAATATGTGCTCTAACTTGCTAAAGCACTACGACGGCAACATCACAAAATTAGTCTGTTTGTTCAAAATATAACGTATTTAAAACTCTTTATGGAGTTTTTCCTGTTTTAATCAGACTGTCAGGGTCTATTGAAACCATAACAGTACATTGGAAGTGGTCCTGCTATGCTTTAATGCCCCCTTCGCAATTCCTCCTTCCTCCTAAATTCCCAGTGGGCGATATCGTAATTATAGACAAATATGCAGTGTTCATTACTCTGCCGTTATGCCTTAGGCTCATATTTTGTCATTGGCCTATTTATCTATTGAACATGCTGTTTTGATTACAACACCAAGAATTGTTCGCAATGAGAGAAAATAACTATGGATCGTCAGAGAAGCTTTATCCCAGAGTGAGGAAAACCAGATGTACCAAATGGGGCGACCTGATATGATGTTGTGCAAATGGACTTTGAAGACTGATACAAAGGAGGCTATTTAAACCAGAGAAACACTTTCTTTTTTGTCTGGCTTTTCATCGAACACTCAAAGGAATTGGTTGAATACTGAGGACTTTGAAGTGTGCAAGCCCAGACGGTGGGGAGTGCCGGCCTGGGCCCTTGGGCAATAACTGCAAGAAATGCTAGTTTTATTTTTAATGTCCTTTTCTCTCTTTGTCTCTCTCAGATTGGAAAAGACAGGACTCTCACCTACGACCCGTGCTGCGTCGGCTACTTCTCTAAGGGCGAGTATATAGTGATGGGTGGCTCTGATAAACAGGCGTCCCTCTACACAAAAGATGGTGTGCGGCTAGGAACTGTCGGAGAGCAGAACTCCTGGGTGTGGACTTGCCGGGTTAAGCCTGACTCCAACTTTGTGGTGGGTCCACAGCTTGTGAAGCCATATATCTAGAGAAATTGCTCTCACTGTGACATACGCCATTATTTAAGTGTTGTGATAGAAGAACAAGAATAAAATGCAACACGCTCAGAGCTCTGACGTTACATTTAGGGTGACATTTGATCCTCTAACAGAGTGCCTCCTTAACTGCACAGATGCACAAGCCGTTTCATTTTAAAGTAACACTTTCCCCGCTTTTCTTTTCACTGTGTTTAACTAAAAGTGACAGGAGAGATTTGGTTGCTAGCAGATTCTCTCAGTTCTGCCGTGTAGAGGCTTTAACAACAGGAACATTTTCCCACTCTCGCAGTCTGTTTTTAGAAGTGTTAATGGGATGTACTGCTACATTGTTGTCTCTTACCTAGGTTTTGGGCTGCCAGGATGGGACCATCGCCTGCTACCAACTTATCTTCAGTACAGTTCATGGCCTCTACAAGGATCGTTATGCTTACAGAGATAGCATGACTGATGTCATTGTCCAGCACCTCATCACTGAGCAAAAAGGTGCGCTTTTGCTCTGGTGTACAGGCTTCTGGGTTTAAGATAGGCTAGCTATTGTGATGCCTCGTCAAAATAATTGTTTGCACATCTTGCAGCTTCACAGTGAGATGATCAAACAAAGCAATGCAGACAGCATTTGGGGAGATAAACTTCACTGTCATTTTCCTCTTGTCATATTATTCAAATTAATCTAATGTAAGGGCAGATGGCCTGCCTTTTTTAATGAGTAGATATCGAATGTTTTGGTGAACATCTTGCTATAATAGGATTTTCTATTTAAATGAGAGGTGACAGTCTTTAATTTCCTCGCACCAACGAGGGAGGAAGATTTGAAGGAAAAAAACCAAGGGCAAACTTATTCAACAGGATGCATCGGCTAAGATAATTAAACCTTCCTCACCCTCCTTTCATGACTACTCTCTCCCATTTATCTCAATTTTTTTCTTCCCCTCAGTGAGGATCAAGTGTCGTGAGCTCGTGAAGAAGATCGCCATCTATAGAAACCGCCTTGCCATCCAGCTGCCCGAGAAGATCCTCATCTACGAGCTCTATTCAGACGACTCCTCAGACATGCACTACCGCGTCAAGGAGAAAATATGCAGGAAGTTTGAATGCAACTTGCTGGTCGTCTGCTCCCAACATATCATTCTGTGTCAGGTCAGAAGAGATAGAGGTCCGCAGTTTTTTTTGTAGTGGCAAAATATACAAAAACATTCATTTAAAGTTGCTTGCGTCTGCCAGAGCCTGTGTGTATTTGTATTTTCTTTCAGTTATACTTCCTCTGGTCTCCAGTGGGGCTGCTGTTCTTTGTGAATTACACTAATGCACACTTGATTGTGCAAGAGGCTGCAGTGACATTTGAGCGCTATTAATACGATGAAAGCACAGTAAATCAATGTTTAGACATTTACTTCAAGCCCAAACAGTCCAGAAATGGAATGGCTGTTCCCCCAGATGTTTCTGCCTAGTTTGCAAAAGACTCCAGCTGTGCATGTGCTCTGTCTCTCTCCCTTTCTCAACCATCTTCAAACTGGATAAATTAAGCCAGTTGAATCAGGGGGAAGGCACCATAGTCTGTTGAACCAGTGGATGTCTCTTGGGTTTGCTCTCTGCTTCTTGTCTCTGTGTGTCTGACAGTCTGGTAGGGAGGAGGAGCGGCCGTAATGCGGCGGTTATTTCCTTTTAAATATGTCTATGTGTGACAGAGGTGCTTCAGATCTCTCTATCAGGCGTACTCATGTTTCATGCCTAAAAGAACTTTTAGACCATATAAACGGGCTGTGTTCATGTGGTCTGTGCTGTATATGTCACTGTCAAATCAAATCACTGTTAATCTTTATGGCATTGCTTTCTTTAAACACCTTTTGATGCTTAAAAGAGCACTGTGTTTAGGATTTGCGAGACATTTACGAGTATGTTTGAATTGCTTAAAGGATGAGATTAACACACTGTGAAATGATGAAAACAGAAACGTTTGACAATGCTGCACCAGTCAGCGCTCCATTTGTCAAATATAATTGAAGCCTCAGCCTTCTTACTCTGCTCTTCTGCAGGAGAAGAGACTCCAGTGTCTGTCCTTCAACAGTGTGAGGGAAAAGGAATGGGTGATGGAATCTCTAATTCGATACATCAAAGTGATTGGTGGTCCACCAGGCAGAGAGGGTTTACTCGTAGGGTTAAAGAATGGCGCTGTGAGTACTCCAAGAAGATCCATTCTCACACAAAGTAACCACAGAAGTGGGAGTCATGCTCACATGCCAGTGCTCCTGGAATTTGAACATAAAGGAAACTGCTGTCCTAATGAAGAAAGCATTTTTTTTTTGGATATATCTGTTACTGGAGCCAGTTACAACACAACTGATTCTCTATTCTCTGTTTGCAGATACTAAAGATATTTGTTGACAACCCGTTTCCCATCACGCTGCTGAAGCTAACAACGTCAGTGCGCTGCCTGGACATGAGCGCCTCCCGCAATAAACTGGCTGTGGTGGATGAGCATAACACTCTCCTTGTCTATGACATCAAGAGTAAAGAGCTACTTTTTCAGGTCAGCAGGCAGTGGAAAGGGCGTGACGAAGGAACCTAGCTTCGCGGGCTTTGAATTGCATTTCAGAGATGCAGTGGAGTGAAATAAAATGGAAACAAGCATGTGTGCTCAATTAGTTGCATTAAATACAGGAACAGGTTTACAATAGCCCAGACTTGTATGTGTTTCACAGTCACCTCTGACCTCATTATTCCTGTGTACTTGCATTTGCTTTCCTTACAGGAGCCTAATGCCAATAGTGTAGCCTGGAACACCCAGTGTGAGGACATGCTGTGCTTCTCTGGGAATGGCTACCTTAATATCAAGGCTTGCAACTTCCCTGTACACCAGCAGAAGATGCAAGGCTTTATGGTCGGCTACAATGGCTCCAAGATATTCTGCCTCCATGTGTATTCCATGTCTGCAGTGGAGGTGCCGCAGGTGGGTATTATCTTGTCAGGCTGCTCATGTCTAGAAGCAGTGATGGCGCTCCGTGTGGTGGCACAGGTCTGTAGCCAAAATGCTTCTGAAATAAAAATGGTCAAAATGTAGTAATTTTGTGTGAAATTGAAACTGATGGTTAAAATTGTTACATGGTTCTTGCTTTTCATCATATGTTACTAGGTCATTTCTAATACTTCCTAAAGTATTCATCTAGTCTTTATGAAACTGGGCTCGTATGAACTGGAATTGTATCAAGTATAAATTCCAAATGTCAAATTTCAAATCTCAGTATATTATCTCTGTTTGACCTTTTGACCTCTACCCTTACCCTGGTATTGGCTGTTATATTAGTGTTCATAATGCCACAGAGTTATACGCTTTTTAAAGCATATTAAATATTAAAGAAGTAATATTTTTCATTCTCTTCCACAATATGCTGTTAAAAGTACTGTGACTCATCGAAATGCGTCCCAGCGAAATGCGCTTAACCTTTAAATTTCCTCCGTTGTTGCTCTGCATTAGTTCTACATGTCTGCAGAAACACGTGCCACGATCCTGGTCATTTTTATCATAAATATGGTATTTATTTGTACTACAAAGAAAGAAATGATATATATGGATGCAATTTATATCAGTTACGGAAAAAAAAGTGTTTTGTAAAGATGTTTTGTTTCTGTTTATTGATTGGTTTGTGGCCATTCTTTTCCACAAATTTGTATTTATAATGCTTTTAACTGTGATGGTGTTGGCCTGCCAGTCTGCACCCATGTACCAGTACTTGGAGAGGAAGATGTTTAAGGAGGCCTACCAGATTGCCTGCCTGGGTGTGACAGATAGTGACTGGAGAGATTTGGCCACAGAAGCCCTGGAGGGACTTGACTTTGAGACTGCCAAGAAGGTCAGCTCGCTCTCTCTCTCTCTCTCTCTCTCTCTCTCTCTCACTCACTCACTCACTCACTCACACACACACACACACACACACACACACACACACACACACACACACACACACACACAGATCTTACCATCCTTCACAATTTACTACTTCTAGTAAAATGAGCAATAGAAATATACAGTACCCTACTCTTCATCATGTTAACTGCAACCACTTAACGTCAAAACATGGACATTACCCAAGTTAGCCAAATCAACAGTGAAGCCACATCCTTAATCAGTGTCCGATGAAGAATTTTTAAGAAGCTAGTAATGCAAATAAGAACACTAAGCAACAGATTCTCAGACGCAATTATACTAAATCTTTCCTCTCCACCTTTTCAGGCCTTCATTAGAATCCGAGATCTGCGCTACCTGGAACTAATCAATAGCATTGAGGTAATGCTAAGTCCTCAGAGGCCTAATTTGGTTATAATTTTTTTTTGTTTTCTGTTTTTTTTTTTTCCTGGCTAGTGTATATCCTGACATCATTAAATAGTGAATCATAATTACTGTCATCATACAATAATGTCAGTAATTGTAAGGCTTTTTTCTGAACTAGACCTAAACCTCAAACAAAGGAGGAACCTGTATCCCGAGTGACCTTTTCCAGTTGAGTCCGCGCTGACATGCAAGCGCACAGCTAAGCATATGCACAAATCCTTAACAATGTGCTTGCTGAGCGGAGCAGAATCTGTTATGGCTTGGGTGTTTCTGCTTGTTCTTATTTGAAATGTGGAAATGTTCATCTTTGACAGTCTGTTTTTGTCAGTAAAATTATTATATATGGAAAGAAGTGTTTCTTTCGTTCAATAAAAATGGTGTTTGTTATTTCTGTGGCTGATGGCAGAAGAGGTTTGTGAAGATTCAACACCCTTCAGTCTTGTGTAACTCTATGTGTATGCAAAGCCACATGCATAACTGTGTGTGTGTGTGTGTGTGTGTGTGTGTGTGTGTGTGCATGCTAATATATGTGACTGTTAGTCTTAGCACCCAACTCAGTGTTTGTGTTGACTGATTTGTAGGAGAGGAAGAAGCGGGGTGAGAACGACAATGACCTGTTTCTGGCAGACGTCTACGCCTACCAGGGGAAATTCCACGAGGCAGCCAGGCTCTACAAACGTACTGGCCACGAATCCAGAGCGCTGAGCATGTACACTGACCTGCGCATGTTCGACTACGCCAAGGTGATTAAATCACTGACTAAAACACATGCTCTTACATATAAGATATTGTATCGATACAGACAAAAACACCTGCGAAGCATTGCATGTTTTCGGGATTTAGAGCATATGGTTTTCTTCAGCATGTGCAGTTATGCCAAATTGGGGCCCTGCACTGTGTTCAGACAGCCCCCCCTTTACTGTCTGTCTTTCATCTCCTCATATATCATCAGAATCTCTACATATATCATCTGATCTGCACACGCATGGCCAACGTTTACACACGTATCCCTGTACGACATATAGTTACAGTTGGAAGTGGGGCACAAAAGGAGAGAAATAAAGCCAGCGTCTGTTCCTACACGAACACTTTGATGAGGGGGTCAGTTGGAGCCGAGACAAATTCGTGCTTTATTATGTTTACATGCGGTGCCCCCACTTTTGATCATCACCGTTGCACTCGCATTGCTGGAGCAGATGACACAGCCATGACTCGTTCATGTATATTTGTGCTTGAGTTTGTATCAGATTGTATGTGTGTTTGATGTGGCTGCTGTATATTTATGTGGCTGTGTGGCCATCTGGTCCCTCCGGCTGTTTGTTTTAGGTAGGATGGACACCGGAGGGAAAGGCCTTGTAGCTGCCTGCTGTTTGTGTGACTCGCTTCCTCCTGTCTCACACTTGACCCACATGGTTCTGCCCATCTGAACTGGACTTTTCTTTCTCTCCTTTCAGACTACTGTTAGGAATCTGCTTTTGATAAACTGTTGGACATTACATTACATTGTTGGTTGTTGCCCATCTTAATGACTAATTATCAGAGGTGTGGACTCGAGTCACATGACTTGGACTCGAGTCAGAGAGTCATTAATTTTATGACTTTAGACTTGACTTGAAAAAATGTTCTAAGACTTGTGACTTGACTTGGACTTTTACACCAATGACTTGGGACTTGAATTGGACTTGAACCGGTTTACTTGAAAAGACTTGATATTTTACCCCAAATATAAAATTTAACATGCATATTATATGGAGATTGAAAATGTGACGTCATTCACGGGTAGAACCGCAAAGGATTCTGGGAACTCGTGGCAAGCGGTACTAGCGCACGCAGGCTTTCAATTAAAATCAGTCACACAGCGATAAAAAGAAACACAAAAATGTCAAGAAGCTGTTGTATTATTAACTGCAATAGCCGGTCGCATGACAGCCACGGGAAGCCGACGGGTAAAGAGATCGGTTGTTATCGGATTACGTCGTTGAAGAGAAATTGTTCGAGCCATGTTTCCGAAGTAACAAAGAGGCGACTGGATTGCAGCCATTCAAAGATCAAATATAACGTCCTAGAACACTCCAGCTCACAGGTTAGTCTGCTCCAAGCATTTACACAAAGGTCAGTCTGCTGTTGTAGTTAATGCGTCATTTTTCTTAACATAATTGGTGATATAGGTTACAAGCAAGTCTGGCGCTGAACAGAAATTGTCGCGCTATGCTCCTTTATTTATTGTGCATAAATAGTAAATTATCCTGACACAATATTGCGTTTCGCTTCTGTTATTATGGTACATTGACAAAAACATATACTTTTATTCACAGGATAAAACAGGTTTTTTGTATCACTAATTGTCCAGTACGATTACAGCATACAATATTATTGTCACTGCTACATTTCTGTGATGCTACCAGAAATTATTTCCACTACTAATTAATTACCGTTGAGCTCAAAGGTTATATTAATAAACGGTTAACGAATGTGTATTTATGAAGACGATTTGTGAGACTGGTAAACTTATGATACGTACGATGGTCTTTCGTTCTACACGGTGCATTTCAAGGTCCTGTACCCATCCGTCGGTAAACTGTACCTGGGCTTGTTGCAGTGACCGGAAGTTACTAAACTTCATGAGTGTATGCACTCACTCCAAGAACCGTATAATTATAAATATGCATATAAATATGCTAAGATGAGATAGCTGACTTCATCTAACTAGCAAATGTTTTCCAGGCTACGTTGGTGATACAGTTTTTTTTAATGTGTATGATATTTTTGTCATGCGATTTTAAAGCTGGTCCTACAACCGCATCCAAGAATAACATGCAGCTTATCTCAGAACTGTCGGTGAAAATTATTCTTGGAGCTAAGTTTAATTGAGCTGCATTTTAAAGAGGTGCAATTTCACAATTTGTGTATATTTTCTACGTTCACTATTTTGTATGTGTTGAGAAAAACACAGATTTTAAAATTACATGGTCTAATATTTACATTTAGCATAACTGCAACATTATTTTTTCGTTTGTTTTTTTTAAAGACTCGAAAGGACTTGAAATTCAAAGTTTCAGACTTGTGACTTGACTCGGACTTTTACACCAGTGACTTGAGACTCGACTCTGACTTGCCTGACATTACTTGAGACTTGACTTGAGACTTGAGGATAAAGACTTGAGACTTACTTGAGACTTGCAAAACAATGACTTGGTCCCACCTCTGCTAATTATTGAATGTGATGTAAAGTTTGAAACTTTCTCTCTCTTGCTGCAGGAGTTTGTTGGAGTGACAGACCCAAAGAGCTCTCGGATGCTGATGACCAAGCAGGCAGACTGGGCTAAGAGCAGCAGGGAGCCGCGGGCAGCAGCAGAGATGTACCTGTCAGCAGGAGAACATCTCAAAGCTATAGACATTATAGGCGAACACGGCTGGGCAGACATGTAGGTGTCAGTCTCTCTCTTAAACATTTTGAAATCCCGCTGCTCCTGTTTAACTTTCTTTAAAACGACCACATATGTGTGTGATTTCGAAATATAATATAAACTTATCCTAGATCTAGTTCTTCTGCTTCAAAGCTTTACAGAAAGAAAAATAAGTTAATATGCTTTAAATGTTCATTACATACATTCTCAGAGCTCTCCATCACCTTACTTTCTAGGTTTGGCAAAACTGTTGAGCCACCTACCCCATGTTACTTTTTCTTTTCTTGTAATTTCTTAAAGTAGTCTTCAGGAATAGTTCTCCAAGCTTTTTGAGGGACAATCAAAGCTCTTCTTTGGATGTTGGCATCCTTTTGTTCTATTCTCCGTGTAAGCTGATCCCGCACTGCTTTAGTAATCTTGAGGTCCAGGCTCTGAGGAGGCTAATCCATGGCTGATAGTCTTCCAATATGTGTTTTTCTCTTCAGGTGCTTTTACTGCATTGGCAGTGTGCTTGGAATTATGGTCATGCTGAAAAGTGAAGTTACTGCATATCATATAATTTCCAGATGGAATTGCATGGTGGATCACAATCTGACTGTACTTTTCTGTGCTCGTAATTACATCGGTTTTGACAAGATCCCCAACACCACTGGCTGAAATGCAGCCCCAAACCATGACTGAGACTCCAACATGTTTTGCAGATGGCTGTAAACACACATTGTTGCACCTCTGACGATCCCGCCATACTGACGATGACTTAAACCAAAGATTTCAAATTTGGATTCATCACTCCATAAAACCTGTTGCCACTGACTTTCAGTCCAGTTCTTGTGTAGTTTGGCATATATTGTCTTTTTCTAGATCTTGTCAGGTACATTTCTCAGGTCCAGTTTCAGGTTCTTGCGGAACTTGTTTCTTGTTTCATAAGAACATGCCTTTCAAATACTGTTCATCTACTGTAGTATTTTTTTCAGGCCTGCTGCTTCTTCTTTGTCCACTTGTCCAGTATCCTCAAATTTTTTCAAGGATAGGCACACCGTGCTAAGATATGCCAATTTCTTTGTCTAACAGCTCTTTGGAATCACCCTGACGAACGGTGCTATATTTAGTATTTCTTTCATAGATTGAAATAAATAAATGGGGAAGAAATGTAGTATTTTTGCAACAGGCTGCTAGTAACAAAGTGCCTAAAGGTACAATTTAACATGGGTTCTTTTTCAATTTGTCTGTTATGTGTAGATGTAGATCCCATGAGTTAGATAGCTTTTGTTTTTAATCTAGAATGATTCATGGGTAGATTTTAACTGGCTTAACAGCAACAACAATAAAAAAGCAAAACATTCCTCTGAAAATGGTCAGGCACAAGGTCTGACTAAAAATGAGTGTTAAAGCAGCCATTATCCAAAGAAAACGTCAGAAAACCTGGGGATCTATTACTCAAGACCAAAAAGATTACAATAAAGCCTATTCCTTTTTTATTTTTACTTGAGTGCTCTATCATTAGTGAAATGATGATGGGACAAAATACAATAACAGAGCAGCATTGTCCATTTAGATACAGAGACTCCTAATTTTACTTGTTGAAGTTTAAGTTGCAGTTTGTGTTTTAATTTAATAGCACAAGCAATAATAAACGTCCAGTAAATGTCATGAGTCTCAGTCACAGGCCATTAGAGCCAGATATGTGAAGGGTAAGCCATGAGGGCTAAACATGTTCCCAGAAACAAATACCTTTCCATTAAATGGGACTTACTGTGCTTTTCTTCATCTTCCGTTATATATACTGTTACAATGGCTGATGCTTGCAGTAAACATGGCCAAAGTTAATACTAATAATAATAATAATAATAATAATAGTAATGAAGTCAGCATATGTACAGGTAATCCCTATAAGCCAAAAGCTCAGACTTCAAACTGCTTTAACTGCTTATTTTAGGCAGTTTGACATCATACAGATGTAAGAGCAGTAATGAGAACCAGTATCCTTACAAGATTGTCTCAGGGAGACCACTCTGATTGTGAACAATCCACCCACTTGCTGCTTAAAGAAGGAAGAAATTTGTCTTAAACCATTCATTTCAGACAACTGATGAGCTGTGAGGCGGCACAAATGGCTATTATTAGATAGATAAGGATTATTTTGAACTGCAAAGCTGCTCTAGTAGAGACTAAGGATAAAAATATGGAGCTGGAAAGGAACATAAGAGTTCTCCTTTAAGGTTCTATCATACATCCATTACATCCAATATTGTTAATGTGTGTTGTGTGTCTGTGTTGTTGAAAACCAGGCAAATTGATATCTGGTGAGCATGTCAGAACTCCCTGCTGACTCCATCTGACCCACTCTCTGCATGCTGTAAGTGTCCTGTGGTGCTACCAGTGGGTCAGCGCAACTGACACTGCTGTTGAACATAGTCCGAGCTCTTTAGCCTGACTCAGATTCAGCTCGTGACCCTGACTGATTCACATTCTTTCTGGGGTCACGAGCATAGTTTGATACAGCAGGGTTCATCTTCTCCCGCCCTCTTTCTGTGTGCTCATTCCTGTCTTCTCTCACCCAGGCTGATCGACATCGCCCGTAAATTGGACAAGGCTGAACGTGAACCGCTAGCAAAATGTGCACTCCACTTTAAGAGGCTGAAACACCATGGCTATGCCTCAGAGACTTACTCTAAGATGGGGGACTTGAAGGCTCTGGTGCACCTGCATGTAGAAACTCTGCACTGGGAAGAGGTCTGACACACTTACGCACACCTGTTCAGCTTATTATAACTTATATATATATAAAAAGTCCTGAGACAATCACATAAATATAATGTGAAGCATATAGGGCTGCACTTAACAAACTGCTGTGGCACTTGCACTATAAGCCACAAAGTACACTGCTCCATATTTGGGGTTTGTTCAATTTTGCAGGGATCCTCAGAAAAGTCCACTTTATTTGTCAGAGTAACCACAACTGAAAGCAAACAATAAGATAATATGTCTGCCTGATTTCTTTCTACACTGACAAACTGGAGCCACTAGGGTTGCCAACCGTCCCTTAAAATACGGAATCGTCCCGTATTTCGAAACAAAAGTACACGTCCCGTATTGAGCTAATAAGGGACGCACTTTGTCCCGTAATACAGTGAGAATCAAAAGTAGTCTATAAATGTTTATGGAATTAACACTTTGTTTGAAAACATAATTCCCAGCCCCTCTCCTGCTTTGTGACCAATGAGCTGACAGCACACTTATGACAATTCAGATTACCGCTCATCTCATTGGTCGAGGAAAGGTCGCTTGCGGAGAAAATACCGGAAGACAACAGATGACCACAACAAGAAGCATGGCCAACAGGGAAACAAACGCTGACTCTGCGGTGCAAGTCTCGGATGACAGTACACCTAAAGCTGGGCAGACACTGTGCGATTTTTTTTTCAGTCACGTTATTCAGCTCCTGCTCAAACTGCACGATTGACTCGCAGGGGTTAGAAGTTCGTATGCCACGATGTACTCTCACACTATACCGCCCGATGCTCTGATGCGACCTGAGTGCTCACATTGTGCCTCCATAAAATGAAGGTTATAACAGAAAATCTGTCGCTCGCTCTCTCTGTCTTTCACTCACACAGACACACCACTACCATCAACTTTGCTAAATTGCTAATGAAAAACATTGATCAGGCAGCTGTGATTGAGCAGCAGTGTAAATCCAACTATTTTCACGGTTGTTGTGGTCGTGATAATTTTGTGATGCCACATCGAAAAGGCTCGGATGAGCTTTCCAAAGTTGTGCCTCCATCGCTTGTGTCCAGATCACACGCTGCACAGCCGTGCTGCAACGTCTTTTTCACCAACGTTTACGTTTGCGCGTGAGCAGTGTGAGCGCCTGTGGTGACACCCTCACGAGCGATTGATGATCGGGAGCTGGTCGTGAGGTGTTAATCACTTCTCGTTACCCCACGTATACTACACGACGCACGATGAAGGCCAAAATCGGTCCGATCACTCAAAAATCGGCTCAAAATGGGCCAAAAATCGCACAGTGTGAGCCCAGCATTAGAGCAGCAATGTTTGTTCCCCTCAGAGAAAGGGAAGAATGGGAAAAGGAAAACACCTGGCTGGAAAAAGTTAATATGGGCATGTGCAATGAATATCAGCGCTATGTGGCCAGAAGTGTGATAATATAATTTATTTTGTGTAATAAACAACTGCAAGGATAGATGATTACAACAAATTGATGACTAATACATAAAAGTAATACATAGATGAATAATGATGATGAGTTATGATGCGTAATCATGGGAACAAGCGGGTTTACAAACAGGAGCAGCTGATTAGCATTAGAAAATCTGAAATAATACCTCAACTGAAGCCAATTGTACTAAATGCACTAAATGTGCACTGTTACAAGAATATTTTTCTTTCTATTGTTTTCTATTATTTTAAGTTAAGCAGGACAGAGTGCTTTTAAAGAAAGATTTACTTATATTCTCAAAAGTTAAGCATGACAGGCTTCTGTTTAAGAAAGAGACCTGTTTTATCGTGTTAATGTTGTCATTTTGAGCTAAAAATAAATGGCTAAATGATCATTTGTTTCACATGTGTTCATATCACAAAGAATACACATCTACTTAAATCAAATTCAAGTCAAATGGTTAAAAAAATAATTTCACACACAAAAAAAGAGCTAGAAAATTCACCACACTGGGAAGGGTGAAGACAACTGGGTCGCCCGGCCCTGGCCACGAGGTGTCCCTTATTTATTTTTCAGGGAGTTGGCAACCCTAGGAGCCACACACACTCCAGAGCTAATCATCCAGCTTTGGATTTCTCTGAATCCATGCCCACATGATGATTAGCTAGTGAGAAGCTCAAAACACTACTGCAGTGAAAGAGTATCAGCTTTAAATTCTGTTCTGCTTCCAATCAAATTCCTCCATCAAGGCGGATCATGGCAAGAAGAAAATATTGCATTTCTTTAATCCATCTGCAGTCTATAATCGAGTTAAAGGCGTTACAGAGATGCACATTGGCGATTTGCATGTTGAAACACTAGAGCCAAAAACAGAACATGAAATTATGATCACATGATTCTTGCTGTTATGTCTGTTGAAGGCTTCTTGGAATATTTAATCCTCAGAGAGGGAGAGACAGAGAAGAAAGAGCAGAGGAGGGAGGCAGAGGTTGAGAGAACTACTTGGCTTTATGTGCTTCAAGGGGGCGGGGTGGTGGACACCAAGACGAGCCAGACGGCACCACAGACTGAGTTACACCATAGGCCATATGGATGCTATTCACTGCTCCCATTCCTCTTTAAAACAAAGTATTTCTTTAAATGAATGGGCTCAAAGGGCTGAAACACACATTTGTTCTCCTTTACTGTATGGTATGACTGCTGTGTGATTCTTGGCTCAGATTTTGCCACAGGACGTTGAGCTAATTAGTCAGCGTGATAGGCGATATGTGTCCACGAAGCACTACAGCAGCTCTTTACAGTTTATACTGTCATTCGAACAGCACGAGACCTGCAGTTGGAGTTCTAATTGAGTGTGAAATCAATTTAGCTCATGCAATTTTCATTGTTCTTGGCTAATAAATAATGGTGAAGAAGTATTTGAACTTAAGGTAACATGTTTGGAAAATGTGCGGTAAGTGAAGTAGAGCCATAAATAGCCAGGGAGTACAGTGTTATTCTCTATATGTGGGACTAAAAACACAAGTCAGGCAGTCACAAGCATATGCTTCTTCTGTCTTCTGTCTCAGGCCTTCTCACTGGTGGAGAAACACCCGCAGTTCAAAAACGACGTCTTTGTGCCGTACGCCCAGTGGCTGGCTGAAAATGACCGTTTCGAGGAGGCTCAAAAGGGTGAGCTTTTACATCACCAGCAGGATTTCACTTTTGCTTTTAGTAAGCCAGTGGGAGAGGACTTATGTCACAGTTTCTTCTGCAATGCATCTGCTAGTGTTTACATATGGAAGTAATAAAGCAAGGCCTGCTCCAAAAACTGAAATATCTCACTACTTCCTTGAGATTCTCTATATCCACTGTAAAACATGATCCTCTTTGCTCAAGCATAGCAGGACAGAGCTGGGCTGCCTGTTAACTGAATGACATGCTTCCATGCCTCTAATCACCAGTACTACAAGCAGCTCTGATGATGATTACCAACTGTAACCATAGTTATAATCAGCTCATAGATTTATAATTATGATCTCAGCAGGCATATTTCCTCTTCTACATAATCTTCTTCTGCCTGTCTCCACATGGAGTGCATGACTGAGCAGGTCTGGATGTACTGAAACTTGCCTGTGGTCATGCGTTTTGCTGATTGTGTGTATTTTAGTTTAGTATTGTGTTACTAATGATTGTAATGTGTCAAATTCTGGCCTGCCTCCTGTCCACTGCACTGGGACTTCTCAATAAATAACATTTTAAGAAATGATTAACTCTGCTTAACTCAGGTGACTTTGTTTGTTATATATTCTGGAGGTTTTAGCTGGAGCTCACTTGGTACCAAAATCAGGTTCTGATTAGTACTCCCAGGGGTTCAACAAGATTTTCAAGTACATCGTACCTAAAGCATTTCCTATTTCTTAAATTTGAAGTTGTCTTTTATTGCCAGACACGCTTCTCAGTATGTCCCCAAAAGATAATGTTGTTATCTTTATTTTGCTAACAGCACAATGTAAGCTGTAGTTGTCTGCATGGGAGCTCTGGCTAAAAGATTCTGACAATTGCTGCTGTGCTCTGCAACCTTGTCAGCTTGGTTTTTGTGTTTCTGTAAGGGGGAGGGGGAGGAGTGTGCGCCCATTACTAACAGTAACCATCAGTGTCTGAATGTGGTTTTTATTCAGTTAGACTGATGAATGTTTGCCATAATACAGCCTGACCCCTGCTGTGGTTGCAGGGGCAGGGTCATTACTGAGGTCGACTCCCTAAAGCTGTTTCTAATTACCCTCTGATTGGAACATGAAGGATAGTGGTGATGTTTATTATGGCTTTAAAGTCAAAATGTTTTGGCGTTTCATATTAAGAAGCTGCCGTCCTGCTTGGAAAGGACTGGTACTAGTTGTTGCCTGTTTTTTTTGTTTTTGAAATGGGATGGCACTTCTTGTTAAATACTCTAGGTAATATGTGAGTTTACAAATGTGTATGTCCTATAATGTACTTTCACTTCTTTTTTCTTGGCTGTAATAATGTTATATAATTCTATAGAATGTAGTTTCATCAGATTAGTAGGAAAATTACAGACATTTTTATACATTTTCAGAGGTGTGAAAGTAATTGTTTGAACACTTTTCGGAGTCCATGACTGCCTATAAAATTTAAAAAAAAATGTATGTGTATATATATTAGGGGTGCAACAATACTTGTATCGATATTGAGCCGTTCGATACAGTGCTTTCGGTTTGGTACGCATATGTATGAACAATACAAAATTTTTAATTTATTTTATCAACTTTTCTTCTGACGATGCTGTCTGTGTTGAGCGCTCAGTGGATCTGCGCTCGACAGTGCAACTATTTGGGTTTTCGTGTGACATATCACCCTGAAGGTAAGCGCCATGGACAAAAGTAAAACAGTATGTCGGATGTGCCACGCAATGCTCAATTACATTGGTGGGAACTAGTGCGTTAGCGCAGTTTGCTCGTTAACGTGTTCGCATGGGGCGATCCGGGGTAGCTCGTTAACGGAGATTTGGCGCAGGGGCGGAGCGTGGGGGTGGCTTACTGGGCTTATGCCCGGGTTGTTTTGTCAGAAGCCCGGAGTCTTTTGGAGTGTAATTTTTTTCATAGTTAGATGCCTGGCTGACAACTGTATAAAAAAAAAAAAAAAGTACACACAATATTCGAAGCACATAGTGCACACTGTGGGAATTTACGACTGTGCGTGAATCCCCCCTGATATTGGTATGATCCGAGCTCAGGCACTGAGCGAGGGGGCGGGGCAGCTGCTGCCTGTGAGTGCGCTGTTGGAGAAACGGAGCCAGCCATACTAAGGAGAGCTTAAGTTTGACCAGGTACCAAAGCAAATCATTCGTACCGTACAAATAATGTAAATATGATGGTGAATCACGAAAGATTGATATCAAACTGATCACTTGACCAATATTACGTTACTTGCTCTTCGAGTGAATCAACAAATGGCGAAATGAAAAGCCGAACAACAACAATGCTGTTTTTTAGAGAGTCTTAGCTTAAGTGTGTTTATTTCATATTTTCAGTTCTTACCCTCCCTGACTAAATCGGTTTCAGTTATGTACTGAAATATAAGAATGCACATTAGAGGGTTCTTTCAAAGAAAAAACTCAGGTAAATGTTGTTTTATATATTATGCTTTGTATGTTGTTCAGTATATTTCTATGCAAAACAAGAGGGATTTCAGTACACAGCACGATATTCATATTTGTAACCAGATATTTACATACACTTTAGGGAGAAAACATAAAACATTTTTACTGTACAACATCAATTTAGAGTAAACTTTTGTTTTAGATAAATATTGAAACATATTTTGAATTAGTTAAATGTCAGAATAAAGAGAGACAGAACTGTCTATTTTTTATCACTTTCATGAAATGTAGGAGCACATGTACACTAAGTTTATTGTTAATTAATAAGAAAACTGCAGATGATTCCATTCTGAGCTGAAGAAGCTTCTGATAGGTTAGTAGAGTCCATGTGAGTAAATTGGTGGCACAGCTGTGGATGCATATAAGGCAAAACACAGAGCCTGTTTCTGTGACATGGGAACATCAAGAGATGTCAACCAAAACACCAGGAACAGAACTGTGGAGCTCCATAAGTGTGGCTCAAGTTTGAATACAATTTGGTGCCATTTGCAATTAAGAAATACAGATAGTTTCTCTCTTTACTCTTAAAGTTAACAAATATGTTTTTATATTTATCTAAAAAATAAACATTTAGTCTGATTTGATGTTACAATTAAAAACGTGTTTTTATCTGAAGAGTAAATATCTGGTTTCAACTGTATATTTGATGATGTTGGTGTTTGGCTTGATTGACTATCATCTAGTTCTGATTGTGGTTCTGTCTTGGTTAAGTCCTCAGTAGTCCTGATTTTGAACTGTTGTAGTCCTGTTTTAATTCTGGATCAGTTCTGGGTCTGGTTGAATTGGGGTTTAGTCCTCGTGTCTTGATACAGCCCCGACTTTGTTCTGCCTTGCTGCTTAATTAAAAAACTAGTTTAAGGTCCTGCACATGTGATATATATTTTTCCCTATATGAAGTCATTCTTTTTTTGAACAAAACTCAAAACAGAGCCAATTAATCTTTCAGTCATTTCTACCCCCCCCCCCCCCCCCCCCCCCAAAAAAAAAAAATAAAAAAATCCCACATGCATACCACCCTTTTGGGCTAAGCCCCGGGTGTTTCAAATGTCTGGCTCCGCCTCTGTTGTGGCGTTAACGTCATTTCAACGAGATTAACGCTGACAGCACTAGTGGGAACACAACGAATATGACTGCACATTTACGCCGACATCATTCTAGTGCAAAGACAAGTGGAAGCAGACAAAAACAACAAGCACGCATGCTACAAACTTTACCTGAGTCATTTAGACAGCCGTTGGCACGTGATTCTCCTTATGGGGACCTGATATGTTTAATATGCTGCTGAGAATATAGCCCAGAAGAAGCCTATAGTATAGCTTTTATTTTGGAAAGAGCCATTTCTCTGTAATAAACTCTCTTTTCCAAAGATGAGTGATTTCTCGATCAGATAGATTTATTTTTTTTATTACTTTGTTTCAGCAACATTAAATTTAAAAACTGTACTTTTGAGTTAAAATATATATTTATAATTTTAATAAATGACAAATTAAAAAGGCATGAACGTTTTTTTTTTTGTATTGAAAAAATATCGAACCGTGACACCAAAGTATTGAACTGAACCGTGAATTTTGTGTATCGTTGCACCCCTAAAAAATATATATATATATATATATATATATATATATATATATATATATATATATATATTTTTTTTTTTATATTTTATTTTTTTTATTTTTTGCAGCAATGTGGTTAGCACTGTTGCCTCACAGCAAGAAGGTCCTGAGTTTAATTTCACCATCAGGCCGGGTTCTTTCTGTGTGGAGTTTGCATGTTCTCCCCATGTTTGGGTAGCAGATGGGATAGGCTCTAGCCCCCCCTGCGACCCTGAAAAGGATAAGTGGAAGAGAATGGATGGATGGAAATATATAAATGCCCTAAAGTTAATTCTGTTCATGTAGATGTAGCATTTTCAGTGGGAGAAACATTTCCTCACTCATCCAAAAAATATATCAATGGTTTTCAATCCTAAACAGGTAATGAAAGATTTTTATTAAAGCTGAAAGTTTGTGCTCCAGTCACATCTTGATAGACGTTAGCAAGTGCTGTGTTTCCTCCCTTGAGATGCTCTGATAGGCTTTTACTACAGACACTCGTGCTCGTTCCTCCAGTTTTGTCTTCAGTAAAAGAAAAACATTCTCTCTTGCGAGATCAGGTGACTGTTGGGCCATTCCCGTTCTCACATGCCATTTGGAAACTCTTGGGTTGCTTTTGCAGTATGATTTGGATCATTATCCATTTGCACTCTGAAGTGCTGTCAGATTAGTTTTTCAACATTTGGCTGAATCTGAGCAGAGTTTATAGTCCTGTACACTTAAGCAGTCACATCATCAATAAACACTAGTGACCCAGTTCCACTGACAGCCATACATGCCCATGCCATAACACTGCTTCTTGTTCCTGAGTGTAACCAGTGGTTTGCAGCTTGTTGTAAACCCTCTGTATTTACAGTCACAAAGGCGTCTCTTGATTGCAGACTTTGAAAATGATACGCCCACCTCCCCGAGAGTGTTCTTGACTTAGTTAGATGTTGTGAAGTTGTTTTTCTTAACCATGTAAATAATTCTGTCAACATGCACTTTCCTTCTGTGGTCTTTCAGGCGTTTTTGGTGTTGATGAACTGGTCAGTGAAGTCATTTGTGCTAAAAATGAACCAGATTATTGATTTGGCCACTCCTAACACTGTTGCTATCGCTCTCTATGACAGGTTTATTTTCTTTTTTACAGCCTAATGATGGCTTCTCTCACTTGCATCGGCATCTTTTTGAAACTCATAAGCTACGAAATGAAAGCGTCACACTTAGACTCAATCCAGATCTTTTATCTGCTTATTTTGTCCTGGAATAACAAGGGAAATGTCTCACTTCGCTGTGAAACTGCAATTCATTTTGACCCTCTGAAAATAGTTGAATATGTATAAAAATGGTTTTAACTCTTAAACAGGTAACACTGTTTTTATTAAAGCTGAAATTTTGCACTTCAGTCACATCTTGATTGTTTGATTTAAATCTACTGCGGTGGTGTCCACAGGCTCAATTACAAAAAGTGTGTCATTGTCTAAATGGACTTAATTGCATGTGTCCCCAAACATAAAATAACAATTATGCTTTAAATTGTTTCTGTAAATTCAGCATTACCTCAAGAGCAGCCAGTCTGTATTTTACCACTTTTCTGCTTTTATTTTTCAGCATTTCACAAGGCTGGACTTCAGAATGAGGCCGTGAAAGTCTTAGAGCAGCTTACCCAGAATGCAGTAGTGGAGAACAGGTTCAACGATGCAGGGTACTATTACTGGATGCTGTCTATGCAGTGTCTAGATATTGCCAAAGGTAAGATGCACAGGTATCTTGAGAGCAACCAGCCATAACTCATTTTTACTGAAATGCTTAATGCATTTTTTTTTTTCTTTTCACCATTGTTTGTCTGAATCAGAAAGTGAAGAACAGAGGGGAGAAATGCTGAAGAAGTTTGAACGTTTTCAGCATCTCGCTGAGCTCTACCACGTGTATCGCTCAATCCAGCGATACACGGTAAGAATACGATACACCTTAAGTCAAGACAACTGTGAATCGGTGTTTAAGTAACAAGGACGACTTTTTTTTTTTTTTTTTAGCTGTCAGATTGTGCGTACTTGGAAACAATACCTACTATGTAGTTAGGTAGTTTAGGTACAAAGTTCCTTCTGCATTTTCTCTCTTTTCTAACAGTCCACTGTGATTTCTGCGTACTTTTGAATCAACTTTTATACTCAAATTCATCCAGACTGCTGTGTATTTGACAAAATTAGGTCTGGCTCTGCAAGATTATGTCAATTCAAGAGAGTCACGGTTTAAAGAGAAATTAAAATATTCATAGAGGGTGTTGGGCAGGGGACAAAAGAGAGAATTAAAGGCATTCAGGTTGCAGTTTATTGAAGGGAAATATCAGCTTGAAGGAACCTCCATTATTAGATTCTTGAAACCTCCCTGACCTCTATTACCATCAGTCCTCTTTTCCGAGCCTGCAGCTCTAACTTACTTTCAAACAAGCAGTTCTGGCTTATGAGCCCTGTATGGGTGACCTGGCCTGTGTCAGCGTTCTCAGTTTGTTGTTTCAGCTTTTTGCTCTGCTATGGTCACACCCCTGCAACAGAGAGGCATCGCTGTGATCCAGGCCAGAGCAGGAAGCCTCTATATCTCATTTTAACTCTCCCAGACAGGCACTATAGATTTGAACTATCAACTATCCGGTTGTTCAGTGATGACGCGACGAATCCTACTTCCGGGTCTAAAGTAGTCTGCATTTAATATGGCTTTTGTGTTGTTAACATGTTTAATGTTATGTATTTTCTTCTATTTGATCTCAAAAAGCTCCTAAAACAGTCAGTGATCACTGTTGACCTCCCTCGGCTTTTATTACCGCTAATCATTTATTTAAGCTCAGTTTTTAAAACCTTAGGATGTAACTACAGCCCAGCCCATGCAGCAGTATATGAATGACTAACCTCGTATTGTGGATGGATTATCTCAGTTGTTCTCCTGGCTGAAGTTTGGTCCTTTTACAGCATCCTGCCATGCGATTACATTTGTTCCTGACCACCGAGAACACTCACGTTAACTTTTATCGAGTGGAAAAAAAGTTAGCTTGTTTATATTATGCTAACATAGCTGTGTCGCTAGCGGTCACGTAGCACATCATTATATACCAGCTAGCCCAACTTCAGTAACCCTACAAACGTCACTGCTGTTTAGTTTTCTGTCTTCATTTATGTTGGAAGTGATAAGAAAGCTGTATGTTTTAATTTGTTTCCAAAACCCCGCAGTCAGGACATGCTGTATTGTATTTAGATAGAAGCTAGCGAGCTAACATCCTGCTAACTTCTAACTCTGTTAAATGTCATAAATTCCGTTTTCATGGATGCCTGGATGTTAAACTCAATTGTTACACCTGGTAGAGCAGAACACTGATCATTTTATTAAAGATGAAAGACTTTAGACAGTTTTTCAACTCTCAGTAATGCCATAGTGATCGTTTGATATATGGACCTGCAGCGGAGTTTAGACCCAGACACTGCTAGTGACGTCAGACTGAACAACCGGATAGGGATAAAGGGCTGTTAGTGATTTTGTTTTTTTTTAAGAAAATGCATCTTTTCCTTCAGGGTACTTTGAGCAGGAATGAGGCACTTTGAGTGGTTAGGCTGCTTTTAGATCAGGTTAAAAGATGACGGGAAAAAAAGTTGGAAATGGAGCTTTTAAAACTTTCATCTGAGATTTCTAACACTTTGTGACCCCTTAAACTTACATGTGTATATTTTTAACTGTCTTTATCTGTAGGATGAGCCCTTCAGTTCTCACATGCCAGACACGCTCTTCAACATCTGCAGATTCCTCCTGAACAACCTCACAAAGGACATACCACCAGGCATCTCTAAAGTGTATCCTAACATTTCAGAAAATGGACTTAACGTAGTGTTAGATCTCAGCAAATATTTAGAAAATGGAGCATTATGGGGGCCTCTTAATGTGGAAAACTCTCTGTGACAGATAGATACCATTCTAAAATCACGACTGGCAGAGGCAGTGATAGAGCGGTGGAAAATAGATAGACGTAGGGAGAAATCAGGAGAGTTGGCGCCACTCCGAAAACCAAAGTGCTGCTGAGAGAAAGAAAAGGGGTGTTGATGGGGAGGAGGAGCCGATGCCAGCAAGAAACACATTTTCTGTTATCTAAACAAGTGCTTTGATTGCTGAACTTTGTGCAAAAGTATGCATACCAAAACACACTGAACAATACGTTTTAATTTGAACAAATACACACATACACGGTCGCGTACACCCACAGCCACATGGGCAAATCTATGTAGGCACACATCGGACTCTGGAATGAGGAAGGAAAGCGCAGCCTTGGAAGAGGAAATCAGGCCGAACAGCTGCAATCCTCTGTGGCCAAGCTGAAATGTTCCAAAAACTTTGAACTTGGATTTATAGTCTCAGCAAATTGCATTCAACTTGGTTCAACACTTAAAACACTGCACGCACACACACAAAATTGCACTTAAACAGCTCCACAATAGGACGTGCACTGATCAAGAGTCACAAAACTGGGTGTGTAGGAGGAGAATCGAGAGCGGCTGGGTAGAGGGGCAAGAACAGAAACGATGTTGAGTTTTAGGTGATGGAGAAGTGCCTTTGTAGTGCTGTTGCAGCTGCAACTCATTGACCTCTGGTTGCCACTCTCAGAGCTCCTCTAGTAACAATATGTTTCTGTATAAATACAAATAAGCAACTCGTCCTCAATTAAAACACAAAAAAACCCTACAAACAAACTAATTTATTACTTTCTGGGCATGCAGTCAGTGTTGCTGGCTTAGCGCAGCTGATGTTCTGCTAATGTAACACAAGTATAAATACGCCCACAATATTTGGAATAAGATATCTACAAAGCAGTAATTCTGTGCCAAATCTTCCCCAGGTTTATTTTTCCTTGACCTGATTATAGAAACACTTTATATGCGCTGGCCAAGCAGAGCCGACAGCTTGGTGCATATAAGCTTGCAAGGTACGCATACGAGAAGCTGCAGGAGCTGCACATTCCCTCACGCTTCCAAGAGTCTATAGAGCTGGGCTGCCTCACCATTCGTTCCAAACCTTTCCACGACAAAGAGGTGTGTGTATGTGATGTTTTTGAAATTTTAGAGCTGTGACCTTTATCATATTTGTTAAACACACCTGTGTTTGCTGCAGGATCTGATTGAGGGCATGATGTGCTACCGCTGCTCCACCAACAACCCCCTGTTGAACAACCAGGGGAGTGTGTGCATTAACTGCAGGCAGCCTTTCATCTACTGCGCCTCGTCATATGGTCACTGACACTCATACACACCGTGCGCAGTATATGCCACCAAGGAATCTGCTTGTTTTATTAGAGTTTTTTTAAATGTCGCATGTGATTTTGTACAGATGTGCTGCCGCTGGTCCAGTTCTACCTGGAGGAAGACATCTCTGATGAGGATGCTCTGTCTCTTATTGATCTAGAAGTTCCTCACACAGATCAGAGGGCTGCACGATGGCAGGATATAGATAATGGTGGTATCCTTTGATCATCAGTTATATGTTGATATATAGACAAACAAGGGTTATTAATGTGTTATAAAAGAACTACTGAGCCTTTACTGTGCCGCAAGTCTGTGTTCATGCTGTAACACAGTGCACATCTCCTCAAAATGAAGCACGTGGCTCTCCTCTGCCTTGTGACAGTTCTAAGAAGCTGTTTAGTCTGCGCTGGCCTTGATTCTGTACTTGTGGGTAAGCTGTCAGAACTAAGTCATCTTAGCTCTCGAGCTAATAGGGTTACTGAGGCTCTCCTGTCTCATCTTAATGACACTAACCCTCTGAGAGCCGTAGCCACAGCCCTAGTGCAGGGATTAACCTGCATTAGCCAGCAGACCCTCAAGGGCACTGAGGTATGCTGTGTTCTTCCAGAGCCGTGAAGTGACTGACAGCCACAGCTAATTTTGAACACTTTGCCTCTTAGAAAAGTCTCTCGGGGATAATTTTGTAAGGGGTTTTCCTGCTCTGCAAACATAATTACTGAAGACACATGCGACACAAAATGTGTGAAATGTGTGCATCGCCTTGGTTATATGTTCTCAAATAAACACAATAAGATCTCCAATCTTTGAGGATGGATGAGGGTTTGGACGATGAAGAGGAAGATCCATTTACAGCCAAAATGAGCTTTGAGGTAATAAGAAAAAGGACAAAATAGATGAGGTGATTAATATTCTGCCAAATGGGCAAGCCAGCTGGAC
Organism: Rhamphochromis longiceps; assembly: GCF_057381845.1. NCBI lineage: Eukaryota > Metazoa > Chordata > Actinopteri > Cichliformes > Cichlidae > Rhamphochromis > Rhamphochromis longiceps. The sequence goes on from NC_140576.1 coordinate 26,177,715, forward strand.
AGGGTGAAAGGACGGAGTTTATAATGGTTCATTTTTGTGTATAAACAGCAGGGGGGCTCAAACTTTGTCCCAGTCAAGGTGAGTCGTCCTGTGCTGCGCGCCATGAGCAGGAGGGACGTGCTGATCAAACGCTGGCCCAGGCCGCTCAAATGGGAATACTTCCGCTCCCTGCTGCCTGAAGTCAGCATTACCATGTGTCCTACCTGCTTCAAGGTACGGCGTTTATAATGCATTCAGCTAGCAGAACCTAGTGTTAACCACCTGGTGTCCTCTTTGACGAACAAAGTTTTTGAATTATTTCTTTATTTTCCTGTCAAGTTGCTCACACTCTCGTGCTGTGTTTATTGCAGATGTTTCACAGTGAAGATTATGAGCTTCTGGTGCTTCAGCATAACTGCTGCCCATACTGTCGGAGGCCCATCGACGAACCAAACTGACGGTGAACTGAAAGTGGAGCACCTAATTTATACATTTTTGTCTTCTGATTACATTTTCTTTAAAACTGTGCGGTACGTTTGGCGGGTGTACATTATAGGAGCAGCTCTTTGTTATCCAAGGTTGAACGGCTGAAGTAATACCTAGAGTGTTTGTGTGTCGGTCATTACAGAGTGTAAGAAAAGTGCACCATCAGCCAATAAAGCCTGGATTATTAGGATCAGATTACCCCGGGCCAGTCAGTGATTACATCATTCACTCTGTAAATGTACAGTGTAAACATATAAATAGAAAACTTTTTTTTTTTGGATATAATACAAAACGTGTTTGTTGTGTAGAGAATTTTCCTACTCACAACAATGAGATAATATTCTACCATCAAGTCTACAGCTTTATGCACTACAGCTGCACTGTATGTTTGATAACAATACAAGATCATCTGTTATTAAGTCACAAGAATTTGATTTTTATATGCTTGCAAATATCCTTTGAATAAATTGTATATTGGCAATTTGTAAAACTGCGAGTTTTCTTAATCCTTCAAAGACAATAACTGCCCCTCTTGATTTGTGTTTGTGTCTCCCAGATTCTAATTGCAGTTCACTCAAGGCTATGAGTTGAGCTCTGCATTATGCATTGGTTAGGGATTAGGCTTTTACAGATGCAAATAAGTTGGACCGCTCAAGAAATTTCATTTATAGTTGGTCTACTCTGCACGGTTCAGATCACAGACAGTTAGTTTCCTTCCCTTTCCCTCCTACTCTCTCATCTCATTCTGATGCAGCACTGATGCGCATGACAGTAATGATGGGGTTTGGATAACCATGGCTGTTACCTCTCACCTTGAAATTGCTTAACATACTGCATATCTATTTCTGGAGTTTTCTCCATTGTGTGTGTATCTGTGTGTGCGTCTGTGAGAGAGAGAGGGACTCTCACATTGTGTGTCTTAATTCCATCTTCTCTAACACTTCACTCTTTGCAAGTCCCTAATCCGACCAGCCTGTTTAAAAGGTGCTGCACCTCCTCAGGGGGCTGCAGAGAACACCTTACTTCTACAAGAGCCGTTCCACCGTCCATCCTTTCTCCCTCATTTCCACTTCAACTACACCAAAAGACTCCCTCATAGTAGTTTATTCTAAAAAGAGAGAGAGGCACAGATTGTTTCATCCACTTTTAAGGTCTTAGAAGAAGAAAAGGCATCAACACCCGCAGCCATGAATGGCACAGAAGGACCCAACTTCTATGTACCCATGTCTAACAAGACTGGGGTGGTGCGCAGCCCATTTGAGTACCCTCAGTACTACCTGGCTGAGCCCTGGAAGTACTCTCTTCTTGCAGCGTACATGCTGTTCCTCATCATTTCTTCCTTCCCCATTAACTTTCTCACCCTCTACGTCACTGTCAAGCACAAAAAGCTGAGGACCCCGCTGAACTACGTTCTGCTCAACCTGGCGGTGGCCGACCTCTTTATGGTAGTTGGGGGCTTCACGGTCACGCTCTACACGGCCCTGCATGGATATTTCGTCTTAGGTGTCAGCGGCTGCAATATTGAAGGATTCTTTGCCACATTAGGAGGTAAGAGTCAGAATTGTGTAAACTGTGTTTTCTGTGTGGATTTAGAACAAAACAAGTCACACTTTAAATTTGCTATAGTTTTTGGGTCACTCTCATAGGTTTGAATGTATTAAGTTGTTCATTTTTATAGGAAATTAGTTTGTCTAATTACTTAAACTTGAATCTAATATACTGCTTTTATTATTTCATGTTTAATGTCAGTAGAGATACTGTACTTAAACTTACATACATGCTTTCTTTCATGTTTTAGGAGAGATTGCTCTCTGGTCTCTGGTGGTTTTGGCTATTGAGCGCTATATTGTGGTCTGTAAGCCGATGACCAACTTCCGCTTTGGAGAAAAACATGCCGTGGCTGGCCTGGGTTTCACATGGGTCATGGCCCTGACCTGTGCTGCTCCCCCTCTCTTTGGATGGTCCCGGTACAGTTAGTTTCTGTGTCTACACTCTGTTTGATTAATATTCTGAGGACCATTTTCCCAGTAAAGCAGTTTTATAGTTATGTTTTTAAAACCTGCAAACTAGTGTAACTCACACATGTGGCACAAATACTGTGTAATGGTGCTGGCTGAAGTCTTTGAGTTATTGTGTGTTGTGCAGGTATATCCCAGAGGGAATGCAGTGTTCCTGTGGGATTGACTACTACACTCCCAAGCCTGAGATCAACAACACCTCGTTCGTCATCTATATGTTTGTCCTCCACTTCTGTATCCCCCTGTTCATCATCTTCTTCTGCTACACTAGCCTCCTCTGCACTGTGCGAGCGGTAGGAATGCCACTGCCAAAGCAATATTAATAGCAAAGACTTGATATATTGTTTAGCCCTGTAGAAAAATTCCACTTTATTATGTTTTTTTGATTATTTTTTTTTCACCTTGCTCCCTTTCACAAGGGGTACTGCACATCACAGAGTCTCTGGAGATGTAAGGGATTTAGGGGCTCAAGGACACTTCAGGAGGGCAGATCCCTGCCAACATGGCAGCTTACACCCAGGTCCTCTGGCTAAAGGGCAGTCTGCCTGCTCACTGTGTCGTCCTGATGCCTTTATTAATAATAGAATAAGAGCATTTATAATGTATAAGTGATTATACACAATTATAATGCAGATTTTCATTTAAATTGGCTATAATCAGCATTCTTTAGTACATCTGTCAAATGGTAGTTTAAACATGTGGAAACAGATTAAAATAGGTTGCTTATAACCTACAGAGAATTTTTGTTATCTGAATCTGCAGCTCCTCCCAGCTTTGGGGAGATTTAGAGGGAGTTTCAGGGAGACTGTTTTTGGCTGCGTGACCCAGCTTTAATGATCTGGTACACTTACTGCTCTCATAGCTTCTCATGTGTGTTTTTTGATAAGGATACACCAACTGCAAAACACTAGGCCAATGTTTAATATAATGCTTTGGCTGACATCTTATACCAAGTCTAGATTATGATAATTTATTACACTGATTGGCCTACTGCAGTCAACACAATGTCAACTTTGTGTCAATATATCAACGTTTTTAGCAAAAGACCCAAAACCCAGCATCACCTCCCACACACTACAAATACACTTTATTTGTTATTAGCTGCTAAACAAAAAGGAGAACCAAGCATCTAAAGGGGAAGATATGTATAGTTAGTGTAGTGAGAGACAGTCTCTCCTAAAATCTAATCATTCAACATTCGTGTGAAATATGAGCATCTTTACATATGTTAAATTACATTAGCCTGATGTGAGCCTGAGGTAAGTTTTCATGCCTAAAATAAGTCACTGTTTGTATTTTTGAAACTATCTTACAGCAGACAAAGTTAAAGATAAATTTAAAACCATTACGATTTCTCTATTGAAACCTACAGCTTAAGCATGTGCTGCTTGTAGCTAGTTCAGACCAAGAACAGACCTAACAGTACAAAAACAATAAATAAAATGCATTACAATGCTAATGCCTAGCTAACTCTTAACCTCCACACTAGCTATGCCAAAAAGTCTTGTTCTGAATAACGTATTCAACCTTTGCTGCCCCCATGTGGACAAAGAAATTAGTGCACGTTCACAAGTGACAGGCATGAATTCTCATCTGTTTTTGGAGAGAGTACGTGTCTCATGTCAGTGAGAGATCGGTAGAGCTAAGACAAAACTTGAAGTTATTATCTCAAAATTTGAATATTTGAAATAATGCTGCAAAATTCTGACTGGCAGGAAAAAAGAAATTACTTCAGTGGTGGAAACGAGCTTCCATAGGATAATGCGTTTGTTTTTTCCACAACATAAAAAACATAACTAAATAAACAGTGTTAGTCATCTCGGTGGTCTAATCAGTTTTGTTCAGCAGTCGTGATGGGCTCAAGCCTTTTGTTTACATTCGGATTAGAGGTTTAAGTTAACCTGAATCTGTCTGTCAGGCTGCAGCTCAGCAGCAGGAGTCTGAAACCACCCAGAGGGCAGAGAAAGAAGTGACTCGCATGGTCATTGTCATGGTGATCTCCTTTTTGGTATGCTGGGTGCCCTATGCCAGCGTGGCTTGGTACATCTTTGCCAATCAGGGAACTGAGTTTGGGCCAGTATTCATGACTGCTCCCGCCTTCTTCGCCAAGAGTGCCGCTCTGTACAACCCAGTCATCTACATCCTGCTAAACAGACAGGTATGACGTACAAGAGTATTTTCACGAACGCATTTTCACTTTGACACAGTTTTTGCAGGAAATTGTGTGGGCTTCATGTGTCTGACAGCTGTGGTTACTTTTCAGAGAAGCGCTTTACATAGTAAATTTTAGCTTATATAGTAACAAATTTCCTGTTCCCAGCAGTTGGGGTTGTGTGTTTTTTTTCCAGATGTGTGTGATTCTACCAGATTTGCCCATTTTCAAATGATTTGGTTTAATTGTCTAGTAGTGTTTCCATTTCTTTATCCTTCATTTCATTGCTCACTTCAGGTTAACAAATCGTTAACTTGGAAACTACAGGGGTACACTAATGTAATCTCTACTTTGACTAGTAGACTAAATCTAAATTTAAGAACATTTCTCTAATTCACACGGGCGATCGTGGCTCAAGAGTTGGCAGTTCGTCTTGTAATCGGAAGGTTGCCGGTTCGAGCCCCGGCTCGGATAGTCTCGGTCGCTGTGTCCTTGGGCAAGACACTTCGCGCCCCAGGGCAGCTGTGGCTACAATGTAGCTTGCCATCACCAGTGTGTGAATATGGGTGGATGACTGAATGTGTAAAGCACTTTGGGGTCCTTAGGGGCTATGTAAAGCGCAATACAAATACAGGCCATTTCAATAGTTAGTTCGTTTTTTCTAATTAACTATGTCCCAAACAAAAAAAATAATAAAGTCAAATAAAAAAAAATTCAAATCAGCAGATAATGACCTGTAATTGTCTTTTCTTTCATTTTTAACCTTTATTTCATAATTTAAGCCATAAGTGCTGTGTTTATAGGTTTTTTTGATTTAAGCAGTTCTGTCATATAAAGGCTGAGATGTATTGTCGCCGTGTTGTTGCACAAATTGCACTTTTTTTTTCTTTTGAATCCTCAATGATTAAATTTGTAGTTACACTTAAATTTAAATTATTTACACTTAAACAGTTTGCAGGTGTATTTTTATAGGCAATAGTTTTTCTGATCTGGCTCACTAAAAATCAAATTGAGCTGTATGTGGCCTCGCGACGTAAAATGAGTTTGACAACCCGTGAAGGCGTCATAACTCTGATTGTGATTTGTTTTTGTGACCTCCAGTTCAGAAACTGCATGATCACCACGGTGTGCTGTGGAAAGAACCCATTTGGAGAAGATGAGGCCGCCGTCTCCAAAACTCAGACTTCATCCGTCTCTTCAAGCCAGGTGGCCCCCGCTTGACCTGTGCTCCCTTTCTCACCCTCTTCTGTCCCATCTGTGCCTGCCTCAGATGGGGACCCACCACCGCCAAGCAGCACTACCTTCAATCAGTCAATCCTCTTGACTTACCTCTCCTTTTGTCTTCTCTGCAGTGTCACCACTGCACCTTCAAGTGGGACTGACACATTTAAAAACCAGCATGTGTGTTTTTAATCCATTTAATTATGGAGGGTTCAGCTGGTCTCACAGATTTTAACCTGGCATCCAAAGGGGTGACCACTTGGTGGTCATCCAACTGAGCACCATATGAGCTCTCTACTTTCCAAAAACACACAAACTGGGTAAAAATCCAACTGTAAGTAATTATCACAGCTAATTATGTATCCAAAAACGTGCTTTAAACAGTCAATTATATGAGTGGAATTACTCTGCTTAGATAATCAGATGAGTTTTTAAGCTCTACTCTTGTCTCTCTAACTCTATTCTAGTTGCCGTGTCGATCAAGCTGAGAAGGTTAGCTTCTTGGTATTGTCTGAGATGATTAGTGTAAAGAAATATGGACCTCCTGCAAGAGTCTGTACATGTGTGAGTTGGATGTTTATGTATGCGAATGTCAGAATGCTAGTGTGTGAATTAAGGTGAAACAGGAATATTACTGTAATGGCTCGGATTTGTGGCAGTTGTTCTGTGTCCTGCAATAAAAACAAAGCTAAATGTCTGCACGATCCCCCCTGCCCCTTACTCGTTTTCTTCATGAGAACATTTACAAGGATTTCTGAGAAGTTCCAGATGCTAGCTTGTGGGCTTTTAGGTGGCAGGCCAAATCATAATGGTTTTCAAATGTTAAAATTCACTGTGGCGCTGTAATGCATTTAGAAGTGAACCACTCTGAGAATTAGTATAATAAATGCCATTACTAGACACTTTAAAATCCTAAATACTGTAATTTATTTCACAAACTCTGACAAGTCATTTGGCATCACAAATACAGTCTCTCCTCTGATTATATTGAGCTCACTTTTTTTTTTCTTAAATGTAAATTTCCCTCTTTTAAATTTGATCAGAATCCAACATGATTACCATTCATTGACAAGCACACAGATCAACACTTATATACTGATGCAGCTCTTCCCAGTGAACTACATTACATTTGATTTCATAAATTTCAGTCATTTATATTCGTCGCCCCACTCCTCCGCAACCCGTCATCAACCTGCGAAGCACATTGGGACATATTGTTGAAAGCACCAATGAAAGTCCAACGCCCATCTTCACCAATCACACCTGAGAACGTTGCAGGCTTTAGGAGATGAGAGGAGTTTATCATGGTCCTACTAATCCTGATGAACAGGCCACTTGAAAGCATTATAACACATCTATAAATATTGCTATTGACATTATATTACAGTACAGTGCATCATTGGCTTGTTCCCTTCAGAAAAGGGTTCAGTGCGTTAAGGTTGCCACCAGGGCGAACTGTAGGTCCCAGTAACTGTAAAGACATCCCAAAACCCCCATCTCTGAGCTCCCACACATTCCCTCTAAAGCTTAGTAGAGTCCAGTCGGAACTGCGTCTGTTTCATGGATTAATATTTGGGAAAATTTCTTGGCATCCCCACAAGAAAGGAGGGATACTTTGCAAATGTATGATGCTTAACAAGCAGGTTTGAATCCTTTGCTCTGCCGCTTTCCATCCTGGTAACAGTTTGCTTGAAGAATAATAACACTTAAGACGGATAACTCCTGTGACCGACATTCCCAAGTAACCACGTAAGTGGGAGAAAGGCAGTTGGCAGCAGGAGGAAGAGATTGTGAGCAGAAGATATTGGCAGGTTCAGGCTTCACTGCAGCACTCATAGATGTTGTCCTCCACAAGGGCAATGACCTGCTCAAACTTGTGGTGCAGCTGAGTGCGACGTGCAGTGGGGTTCGACTCCAGAGCGTTCACCACCTGACCGAGGGAGATAGAAAAGAAACACACAACAAAGGAGACTTTCAGTGGCTGTCGAGCATTCATGCATCTATCTTTCTGGAGAGATTTAGAGAACCAGCCAGACATAGAAAGTCGAACAAGTGAAAGGGAGAGGCAGCAGAGGAACAAGTGAAGTACTTCAGCCTCTTCTGCTGCCTTCATGCATGCCTCCACACCACAAAAGCATTCGCTCTTCACATATTTACAAAACCCACATCTGCTCTGTTTTTCATGCCCAATAGTTGTCACCGTGTCAGTGGGATTTATGGGCTCTTAGCGGCAGTGTGCTACCAGGCAGAGCGAACTGAGCTGGGGCGACAGAATAGGCAATCAGGGGCCATTCAAAGAGCTCCCTGAATCAGAGTCTAAGCCCATGGCCCACGTCAGTACAGTAGCTTGACAGAGGAAAGCAGCTAAACGGTATTATCATGAGGGTGCTCCATTAAAGCACAGTCACCACTGACTAAGCCTCTCTAGAGAATAGTCACAGCAGCGAGGAAACATGGGGGAGTACAGCAGGGGCTTGAACAGGGCTAGTTCAACGCGACGCATGAGATACGAAGCGGCACCTTAACAGTCATTAAGCAGATGGGGTTGTGATTAAAGAGAAGGTAAACAGCACGCTGTTTGCCTAAAGTGAAAGGTATCCGTGGGCTGGAAACAAAGGATTGGACAGACTGAATAGCGGCTGCTGCTAAGAAGATATTCCACACGGAGTATTTTCCCCGCTTAAAACATAACACCAGGAAAAAAAACAACAAAATACTGCAGGTTTTCAACTAAGGCATTACACGACAGGTTGTGAAAGTGTCTACAGTATGTGACATCTGTCAGCGTGGCTGCGATCTTCCCTACTGATGCGTCACGCTCCGATATCCATCTGTGAAACTTAATACAGCAAGTGGGCTCAACTGAGATGTTTCATCTGCCAAATAGGGGCTGTTGTTTCAACAATAAAACATCTAATCCAAATATGAGATCACAAACACAGAAAAAGCACTGTGAATATCTCTTACCTGGTTTCTGTATCTCTTGGCATATTTGTAGATTTCTGTCAAGGCCAGGTTGGTGTTGAATTCATTTCTGTATTTCTGCCGGAGCGATATCAACATGTTTGATTACATTTAAAAAAAAATAAGAACGGGCCTGTGATTGCAGGCTTTTGTGAAACTAAATAACTCACACACAGAAACTTTTGGAATCTTTCACTTACTCGTGACTCCTCAGCCAGGTGAGCATTCATCTCCTGCTCGCTGAGGGGTGGCATGTCTTGTATCTGCTGGTAATAGCATTGCACTCTCTTCTTATACTCTGGGATCTCCTTGGCATACAGCAGCTTGTTGGTAGGCGAGTCCTGGAAACAAATGGCAGCTTTTAGCCAGAGTACTCAGACATTAAGAACACCTTGCAAATCCAGAGTTGTGAAATAAAAATGGAACAGCTTTGACCTTAAGGCTATGTGGCCATTTTAGCCTGCTTTAGATTTCCAGACTACTACATTTGTCTTTCTTAGTCTCACTACGTTTACTCAAAGTTATGGTTACTATATACTCTGAAATCTGTATCATTATACATTTCACCTTTCAACTGTGCTGCTCTCATGCTAATCTAGCAGTAATAAAGCTTTGACAAGAGCCGAACAAAGACAATGTGCTCACTCACAGTCTGCCCTTATTATTTTATGGGTAAACGCCTGCTATTTCCTGCTGATCCATTTTTTCGAGTCTGCTTTCCCCTGCTGTCAAATTCCCTACATTTAAGTTGTGATATTGCAATTCTTGGCCAATGAGGTTTCTGCTCAAGCCCGTCATTTTCTGGCTGCTCGGCTTTAAATACCATTTCAATCCAGTGTTTCTGACTTTTCGTACCTCCTGCTGTGCAACCCACCTCCCCCTCATCCATGGAGACAGAAGTGAAACTTTATATCAACCACCCGCTGGGCCCTACTGCATCACCGTCAGCATCTGAACTCTGGGATCTTGATGTGGGCCTACGCATAATTACGATGCTTCTCATTGATGAATGAGTCACAAAAAATGTAACCTCTGTTAAAACCTGATTAAAATTTTTTTTATATGCTTCAGTGTTTATTTGCAATAAAACACTCTAAGGACACTTCGTCCAGTCAGTGCTTATGGGCAGGCCAAGGATTGTCTCACATCATGCCCCTCACTCCATTCCCCTACATTTGAGTAAAAGAGCTTCCTCCTCTTGGAATAAAATGAACACTTCTCCCACTTTGCCCTAATGGCGGTTTAATTAAACTGGATGTTATTTGTTGATGAGCCTATCTACACCAGTCTAAAGTGAAACAATGGAGGGAGGGAACCGTTTCCTTTGCGCACAGAAGGAGACTCAAACAGTTATAGCCAGGGAAGAAACAAACCAGTCTAAACAACTCTCTCCACAGTCACTTTAGGCTCTCACACTGGTGTTTATTCAAGCAGGAAGAGAAGTAGTGAGGCTAAAAGGCTGTGGGCATGTTCAGGTTTCAGTTGTGGCTGTTGTTGTGAGCGAGTCTGTGTTGCGTGTGTGTTACTGTGAGAGAGAGAACGGGACAGGGAGAAAGTAGGGCAGGGAAAAAGACGGGGTTAAAAGTGACGGACAGCCACAGCTTTCAGCATCAGTGAAGGTGCTTACAACACACCTTGGCATTTCTATGTGTCATGAGCTATTTGTGTCACCTATTGCATGTTTGTGTGGTTTAATGTGCTGAGGGACTGGATGGCTCCGGCTACAGTTGCTCCTTCTGATAGTGAACCCTCTCTCTTCCTGTCCACAAGGTCACTTCCTGCTGCTCGCCCATCTGCCTGGTAACCCCCCTGTGACCCTATGGCCCTCTATGTCCTGCATCTCGCCAGATAAGAGGGTTTCTGTGGAAACAGCGAGCCATGCTTAGTCTCCTACCCCTCCCTCACCCCTGCTGGCTCCTGCTAATCCAGACCCTACACTCTCTATTCCTGAGGCACATTCACAAACAGGCGACCGTGCATAGAGGTGTGTCAGGCCACCGTCCTTAACCTACAGGAGAAAATGTGGCCATATCCTTGAACCTGGCGATTCCACAGACAGATGTGACACAATAATGAGACACCATGGAAAAATCTGTCATATCGGGAGGTTTTGTGTTCGTTTCTACATCTATAGGTACACATCTGCCCGCAAGTACATGTGAATATTGGCGCTGTGGATGCGCTCGCTTTTTGGCTCGGACCTGAAGTGTATAAATCAGACTGTTTCTCTGTGAAAGAGGAGCATTATTTGATGAGTCCTCGGCTCCCTCCAGGGAGGAAGCCAGTCAGAGAGAGACAGGAAGCAGAGCGTGCTCAGGGTCACGGTGTCTGAAGGATGAGACGGATTTGTGAGCAGTGAGGACATTGACATGCAAGCACACATATACAGACAGACAGATAGACGAATGCACACACACGCGCGCACACACATTGGCGCACAGCACAAAAAGAGATCCCTGGTGCTAATGACCTTGGATCAGCCGACTGGGCTGAAATAACATGAGGAAAGGAGGTAGATGGGGCTGACAGTCTGAAGGCTTTGGGATGAAGGTTCACAGTGGGACCTGAGGTTTGTGTGTGTTAGTTAAATACAGTAGATACATAGAGCTGATGGACAGATAAATACAGTATGATAAATCAGAGGTTTTCAAGGAAGGCAGAGGAAGCCCAGGGGGGATCTATTTCCATATATGAATTTAAACACACACAGAGAACATCACAAATAATGTCAATAAATATACTTAGATAGAAGACTTTTATCACTTTCTCTGAGAATTGTGTTTTGTAGGGATTTTTTTTTCCAGCTTTAAACTTTTCCACTGGTATTCATATGGGTTTGTATGCTGGAAACAGGAACTGCAAAAAGCAGCTTTGAAAACAAGAAAGAGACGTTGACAGAGAGAGATGGTGACAGACTCACTTTGCCTAGTTGCAGGTCAGAAATGGAGCAGGCATCGATGAAGGCCTGGGCGATGACAGATAGACATGCGTCCATGTGATCTGTCTTATCAATGTCAAACACAAACTGAGGATTCTTCAGGATGTTTACCCAGAACCGCAGCGGTAAACTGCACAGACAGAGAGCGAGATAAGCTGTTAAAAGCACTTGCACAAAGAGGCTGACCAAAGAGGATTTTAATTGGACCGTTTAGTTGCCTACCTGTTGGTCTTCCAAATGTGCAGGGTGTCTGGGTCTGTGATGCCCCGTTTGTCAGCCTGTTCCTCCAGGAAGTCAAAAAAGTATTTAACAGCCAGAGGAGGGTGGTCTGGAGGGATGCTGAGGATGGCCTGAAAGAGGTCATCCAAGAACTTCTGAAGAGTTCCCTGTGGAGGAAGAGATAAAATGCGGCTCACACATATGCAGACACATGGTTTCATGCGACGAAGGAATTTCTGTGTGGCTTCTGAAATAAATACAGGTAATAAAATATGGAACAGAGAGATGACTTGTGTTTTGTTTTGGCTTTTGGTCTCTTGACTATAGTTACCTTTGTAGACAGCAGGCGTGTCAGGTAGATTTCAGGCAGGACTTTCTTGCGATGACTCTGCCTGTGTGACCTCTTGTTCTCCATTAGCTCATCGTGAGGTAGCACCTATGAAAAAAAAACCAGTAAAAAAAAACATTAACTGCACATAGATCAAAGCAGTGAACCCCAACATGAGTAGCTGAATGAATGCACCACTGTCTTTGCTGTACAAAATGCCAGAGGGGAATTTTCTGGTTCTTGCATTAGACACATGATCCGCATAAGGGTATTTTGAAGCTCTAAATAATTTACAGAAATAGGGAAGTGATGGGATTTGGGAAATTCTCATGGTTTTCCTCCAGTTGCCGTGCACAGCATCATGTCTGGGACTTGCTCATACAAGTCTACATGGGGGTAGCGGAAAGAAAGAAGCAGTCAAATTCCACCTACTTGTGTCAAAAAATGACTACTGAACTGTCCTGCAAAACTAACTATTCACCCGGCAAATTGTATCCAAGGAACTCATTATTCTAAAGTCAAAGGGCCCATATCTTGGCTGACGTTTATAAAAGAGCTTAAGCGGCATTAGTGCTGTCATGTCCTCTCAGCAGCTTTCCTTTTCACCTCTATTCACCCCCATTCTCTCTGTCATCCGGCCTGCTCTGGGCTGAGTAACACTGGCACGCAGAGGAAAAGCTCGGGTAATAAACTTAGACATAGCTCACAGAAACATTCTGATTGCCTATGAGGAGAAACTCACCAAGTGTACATACTTCTCAGTATCCAGATCTTTAACTGAGGAGAGAGAAACAGAAAATAAATAACATACAGTAAGAAACAATGTGCAATCAGCAAGGTGGAGACCTGACAGAATAAAGAGGATACGGTAACACAGGGGAGTTTGACAGATAGGAGGAAGGAAAAAAAAAACCCGGGAAGATTGACAGGGCTGCAAGAGAGATAGAGTGCATGCAAAAGGAGAAAGTGATTAAGGTGGACTGTGGGCCAGTCGAGGACGGGAGCTGTCTGAGAGAATGAAAGAGAAAGATTACGAGTGAAAGGAGAGAGAAAGGAGAGAGATTAGGGGAGACAGACACACAGAGTCTGTGATTGGTTCTGGAGCCGGTGTAATGAGATGGTAATGCTCGGCCAACGCTGAGAAAAAAGCATTAAACCTTTCTGTTTATATATAGATCTAAACACGCTCGTACACAAGCATGTGTACACAGATATGAGTACAAGGACACATGTAGAAGAGTGTTCAAACACGAGTACAGGCACAAAGACAAATGCAGTAAATTACTGTACACACCCCGGCAAAGACAAAAGAGAGGCATTTGTGCGGATACACACACAAACACCCTCATAGTAAGTGTGGTCTCATTACAGACTTCATAGCTAGAGATGCTCCTGCCCAGCGGGCCTCAGTCCAGACCCTCAACACTGATCACAGGCAGGCAGGACAGTGTTTTCTATTAGCCAGGGAGCACTACACGCTCATAACACCCCATTGATGCTTTGAAGCGGGAGCCAGGTTTGGTCCACATAAGCCTATTTTTGGCCCATTATGAATGAGAACAGAGGCTTTGATGGACACAGCCTGAGCAGAACTAAGCTCTGGTCTGGTACTGATTATGTAAGGTAGACCTTAGACAATGAAAGGACAAGCCATTAAAGGATGTATGTAAACTCATCTGTCAACAGCCATAGCAGTCATTTTGTTCTGGGCTGAGATTGGACAATGGGCAAACTTGTGTCACTTTTTCCCCCCAAGGTGACTCACGCTAATGGAATACATCTATAATGTGGAAAAAGCGGCTCTGAATGAAGTTGTAGAATTAGTACGTGTTATGATTTATTAGGTGCAAGTGTGTTTAGATGTGTGCTTTTGGGGACACGAAGGTGTGGGGTTTCACGCGTGTTTACATTAGTGTGTCATGTTCTCGTGATCAGCTACTGTAAGCATGTTCTCTGATGGAGTGGGTGGTTGTATTTATGCAAGTGTGGGCGAGTGTGTGACAAAGAGACAGCGAGTGGGTTTGTTTGAAGGTGGCGTACCTCTCCCCAGGGTGTTCTCTTTCTTGTCTTGCATGCTCATGGCCAGCGATGCCCCCTCTGGGATCTGTGAAGAGGGAGAAGGTGAAAAGAAGGAGGGAGGGAGGAAAGTAGAGGAGAAAGGGCACGGGGTCAGGGGTGAGCGGGGGTGCACCAGAACAGCGTCATTAAGCACGCCCTCGAGGGAGTGTCCCGCTGAGGGCGTGCTTGTGCGTGTGTGTTGGTCTCGCGTGCATCTCGAGAGGTGGCGAGTTTGCGGGAGCCTGGCAGGGCTCATTAAAGTCAGCCCACGGTGAAATGGATTGAACAGCCTCGCCGATGAACCCAGACTGTTAGTACATGCTGAAGCTCACTGCTTTCACAGCTCTGTCCCCATGGCTCAGCTAAGACTAAACAGAGCACTTAACAAGTACAGGTAACAGGTCAAAGGGCGAGAGTCACCGAACTTTTGTTTACTTATGCACAAATGGACATGGACATAAGCAAACATACACACGGCAAGACATTGTTAATGGGAGAAAAGTGCATGACATTTTACTTTTTTCTTATTTTTTATTTTTTTATAAAGGCAGTTTGAAGCTGTAAGTAGCATTGCTGACAGGATGCAAGATTCTTCCCTTTAGCACTTATTAAATTCTTATATGAAAAGCAACGATTGGCTAATTCTCTGCAAACACTGTAATTAAAAATGTTTGTGTCCTTTAATAAATGAAAATGAAATAAGTACATTTTAATAATGCTGTACAAAACAAGCTTCTATTTAATTTCCTGTCCTATAGTAAAGCAGTAAATGAGAAACTGTATACATATTAGTGTATTAGTACACAGTATACATTATCAGTTACTCACGCAATGCCTGTCATTACTTTTACTGGTTTATTTAACAAGGACATTAATAATGCACATGAATAAACACTGGTGCAAATGTGCCAGAGTGAGCAAAGAGACTTTTTTTGTGTGTCTGAGATGTTTTCGATAACAGTTTACTAACTTTTGAAAAAAAATAATTTGCAATTTAAAAAGTGGCACACAACTTTTTCAATAACTTTCACAGCAATCATTTACATAGCACTCTGCCAGGCGTCAAATCCAGATAATAGATTCAAACTTTTGTTAGCAGTGAATTACTACAACATAAGCCATTTAAGTCCCCATTAAATCAAACATGTGCTTTATTATTGTTATTTCAGTTTGAATGGTTGACCTCCAGTTTAAAATGATTTATGCAGCAGGTCTTTTCACCTTTATCTGTGGAAGAAGAAAAGTTTCTTAAATTGCAGTTTAACACTAGGGCAGGGGTGGGCAATTAGTTCTCCGAAGGGCCCACATGAGAAACTGGGACTGTTGTGGAGGGCTGCAACAGTAAGATGAACTCATTTCTGCTCATTATTAATTTTACTTTATATAAGCTTATTGGTTTGGCCCTCAACAACAACGAGTTTCTAATGTGGATCCTTGGGAAAATGAATTGTCCACGCCTGTGTAGGAAATAGGAGTTGGAAGAAACTCCAACCGATCTATCTTCTTCCACTTATCCAGCTGAAGGTTACGACAGGCTGGAGCCTTTCCCACCCTGGACAGGTCGCCAGTCTGTCACAGGGCCTACACATAGAGACAGGCAACCATTCACGCTACACCTACAACCAATTTAGAATGATCAATCACCAATTAACCTGACCTTACTAACTGCATGTCTTTGGACTGTGGGAGAAAGCCGGAGTACCTGGAGAGAGCCAACCGGGACTCAGGAGAACACGTTAACGCCACACAGATGGTGCATTCAAACCCACCACATCACCGTGCTGCCTTCAACTCCAATCCATTTACACTAAATTATGACTCTAGAGCTGAAACCAGCAACTCTTGTTTTTCAATTTAAAGTTTTAAATGATTTAAAACTAAAACAGCTTAAAAGCTTTTACTAAGCATTTACTAGATGGATGTGTCGAGGAAAAGGTTTTTAGGTAGGCCTGCTCCATTAGAGTATTATGCCAAGTTATTGTAGTTTTGTATTTTTTGAGTTTATGTATTTAACTCAGTTTAGTTTGTAGAGTTGATTTTCTTGTTTCAGTTTTATATTTGTTTGAAAATGCTTCACTTAAGTTTTTATTAGTTTGAGTGTTAATTGTAGTCTTTTTTAATTATTATTGAATGAAGGACACACATCAGAGGCATAATTAGGAAAATCAGTACAGACATTATGATAAAAACAGAAAAAAACTCCTTTAAAGCAGTTAACTCGTCGTCTTGTAGACACCCAGAATTTCTATAAGCACATCAATCAAAGCCTCATCCGGCAAATTGTAAAAACTTTTGACAAAACTAACAAATACTAAAACTATTTCTTCTATTATTTTTTTTATTTCAATTTAGTTAAAGCTAAAGTTCACAAAACAGTTTCAGCTAGTTTGATATTTTTTTCAAATGTCTAGTTTTTATGAAAATTTTACTTCACGTTTATTTTCAGCTTTTAGTTTAGTTTTGGTTAACTTCAATAAGGTTGATCCTATGTTGAAATCGCAAAGAGGAGAGCATGGGAGGTTACTGTATTTGTTAGATCTGTGTGTGAAATCAACACGAGCCAGCGTTTAAACCCACTTAATGCAGTGACTCACGAGGACTCCATAATTCAAACAATTAGAGCGCAGCAGCATCAGGCTTCGCTGAATGACATTTAAGTTTGAACTTTCAGAGGAACCTAAAACACTTGTCTCTTCTGACGTGGTTAAATAATAAAAACACTTTTAAGCATAACCCGGCCCTCGAAATGTTGTAAAAATCACGCACTGTTAGTTAACAACTTCTAATTTGAAATAAATTATACTGTTACAGATATCGTATACTGAATTGAGCCATCAACGGTGTGCTAATGCCGCAGTAAACGATTTGTGCAGTCACAAAGAGAAACATGGTGCAGCAGCGAACTCCAGCACAAACAGAAACACCTACAAAAAACGAGAAAAAAAACCCGCCACAGAAACATCTCCCCACCCGGTGACAGCCAGTGACACCTTTTACACGGGATGCTTTTCAGTATGCTGATTTGTCTCCCAGTTAGGATGACGGAGAGAGAGATGCAAGGTAAGACGGAGCCGATCCTGCCAAATGATGATAATAATAATAATAATAATAATAATAATAATAATAATAATAATGGATACTTTATTGATCCCCATGGGGAAATTACTTGTTTTTCTCTGCATTTGACCCATTCACTCAGTGAAGCATAAATCCTTGATTCTGCAGCATCAGTCTAACAGACATCAATTCGGGCACCAGATGTGGAGGTGTGGCAATACTTGTCATACTTCCAGAAGCCTACTCTTTCCTTGAAGTGCATTTAAGAGATATATGATGGAGGAGGAATGATTTCCGGGTCAAGGGAAGGAACGAGGACGCAAGAAAGCACAGGCAGGCATAATGAAAAGCACCGCATGCTCCAGTTCACACTCTCAGCATCCCTGCTGTTGATGTTGCAACATGCAGGATATACAAATTCACCAAGGCAACACCCACCACAATGGTCTCTCACAAGCACACACCTGGTAATGGAAGACTGTGTTGAGTTTCTTTCGGCCGTCCTCCATCACTGAGGAGTTGTCTAGATCCTGCAAAAGCTTACTGTTGCTGCCTGAGTCAAACCACTCTGGAGGAAAGAAAAAAGGAGAGACAGCAGCAGCGTTAGACAATTTCCTTCTAAATTTGGAAAAGAATATGCAAGACGGACCGCAGCCGTGCTCTAACTCTCTGTGTCACGACCTGTGGAAATATTCTCGGGCCATTAATCAAATCAGCACTGCAGGGTCCACAGCTTTTGAAAGCAATAACTCTTTGTGATTATGACTGTACACTCTCCTCAATGCATTCTGTCATTTATTACATTGCAGCCTCAGGTTAGTTGAGCTTCATGAGAGGAATTGACCTTTTGCAAAGGAGATTACTATATCTTGGAGGGCTGGGTAGGGGAGAGGATGAAAATAATCAGAGAAAATGTGCTCTTACCCAGGTCGACATCCTCGGCCCGAGGCCACTGGGAGAATGGGAGGTTTTTATAAAAGGCTTCAATGATTTTTTCCTTAACTTGGCAGATCGTGTCTGTGTTCATGACCCTGACAGATAGGGAGTCCATGCCACAGCCCTGGAAGGACACGTTGATGTTCTGCAAAAAAACAAAAACAAAAGCATGGGACGATTTGTAAAAATATGAGTTTGGATCGTCAGCATGACATTGTCAGCATGGCCTAATTAAATGAGATGTCAGACCTGTGGCTTGGCCTCAATATTCTCACGTAGCAGCCACTCCTCATTGAGGGTGTAGCGGGCTTTTCCTGTGATGGCGTCAATTGAGCCCTTGTTGATCTGCTGCTTGATTGCACACAGCAGCAGGAAAAAAGGCTCACCCACTGTTTCCTAAAGAATTTGCGAAAATCAAAGCTGCGGTAATTCCTTTTAATCAAACTTGTGTGAGTCATTAATTACTCTGCTGAGCATGCTTCTTTCCCATCCTCACCTTGAGGTAGCTATACATGCAGATGGACATCCAGTTGGTTAGCATTTTCTCCACTACGGACTCAGTCCGGCGAAGCATTAGTTTGGGGTTTTTGGAAGCCGACGCATCAATCAGGTCCACCAGCAGATCTTTCATGATACTGGTGTAGTACTCCAGCTTGCCATGGAGGGCGATGGTGAGCAAGGACGCCAGACTGCATCTGAAGGGTGAGAAAACAGATTAGCGGCTGAGACAGATGAGCAAAAACAGACTCTGGCAAACATGCCCTGTCAGTGTGCGGTCAGTGGAGATTTAAAAATAGCTACATTAAAAGAAGAACAACAATATTTGGTCCTCCCTTCAGCACCTGTGACAGCAGAGCCAAATAAAGGTTTGATCTAATGCAGGGAGTGTCTGAGTCAGTACCAGGGGTGCAGGGGATTTCCCTAACAAAGCCCCTCTAATCCATCACAAAGAGGCTACATCACTCAGTAAGTGCTGATGTTGTGCTGGGAAAAGGATGTGGTCTTGCCGCTGGAATTTCTCTCTGATTCACAATGACAGCCCAGTTTTAGGACATCAGGAAAAAACAAAACAAGTAACACTGATATATGTCCGTATATTTACAAAGCTGGAGCAAAAGGTTTTCCACAAGCTATATGCAACAGATAGAGAGAAAAACCTACAGCCTTAACCATGGTCTTGTGTCCTGTGAAAAACTCACTATACATTTGTTTTTAGACCACAGCTTCAGTTTTAATGTTAAGACTGATTTTACACTGAATGTTAAATTGGTAAGTCAGAACTTATTTAATAAGTTAAGAAAACAGATGGATGGAAAAAAGGAAGGACTGATAAACTTTGATCTATTAAATGGATTAAACTTTAATATAAGCTCATTGCAGGCACAACACCAGCGTAATGAAGCCAATACAAAGTGCCAAAAACTAGAGTTCAATGGCCACTTAAGGCTGGCTGCAGAAATGAGTCAATCTCAATACAGTACTATTTTAAAATGCCCATGTTTACACAAGAAAGACGAGCATATGTAAAGTCTGGCACAAAAAACATTTTGGTCTTAGTATGTAATTATTAGGCTGTTATAACTTAAGCATCATTAGAGACTGTTATTTTCTGGTATCTACTATCTACTATTTGTGGTGTTGTCCCTTTTAGGAGGCATAACGTGGAATACTACGTGGCTAAAAATGATGTGTCAGGATAAAAGTATTTAATTTTTATGCTACTTTCCACTTATTAAGTTGTATCTGTGTCTGTGCAGCGCACTCATACATGGAACCTGCTTATTAATCAGCCTTGTTCACCATTCTTCACTTCAGTTGTTTGCGGTGTGGTCTTTCACTTTATCTTATTCAGTATGGCTCTCTGAGAAAAAAATGTTTCCTACCCGTCTACTTGACAGCAGTTTTTCTGTGTGTAGTACAAATGAATGTAGCTGTAAGAGAAGCAGTTACCTGTCCCGCACAGCAAAGTCTTTCTGCTGCTCCAGGGCATGGACGAACGTGATCAGGAAGTGTTTGTTGTTGAGGAGAGTGGAGAACAGAGTGATGCCCTCTTCTATGTTAGGCCTTGTTGTGTTGGTGGCCTGATGACAGAGGGGAGATTAAACAGTTATGTCTCTACATGACTTCACCTTAACTGGATTACACACCTGCTGCGTCCCCCCTAATCTACTTCACCTCCTCTCATCTTGAGTGACCCATCCACCGAACACTTCATCTTTCTATCACATCTCCTCCCCGTGTACCTTCAGGCACCTCCCACTCTGGTTTCCTCCACACTATCTGCACGTCCTGCTCCAGTCTCTTACTGCGTGTGATAGTCTCTAAATGTGCCGAGTCGACTTAATGAGTATGGCCTATCTATGAGTGCGTCTAAAGCAGCCGTGTGATGAAGTCTTCCCTCTGGACTGCAGCCATATGGTGTGGTTTGCAGCCTGACAGAAGGAGAACAGGGGTGTCCATTAAGATAAATGCCCGCCTATGAGATTTATTTGCTGTGACCTGGAAAACACTTCCTGGGAAGACAATGTGGATCCAAGGCACTTCATCACTGTTAGACAGGCTCCCCCGGCTGCCGACCCAAAACTAGCACTGCAGTCTTTACTTTCTCTCGTTGTAATGTGCGCATGCATGTGCTTTCACTTTCACCACACATTCTCACAAAGGTGTGTGAAAATGCACGCCCCCCTCTTTTACTCTCTTTATAAGTCTTGCTCTCGTCCATCCTTACACACACACACACCTACGCACACACACCACCCACTAGAGATCTATTTCATTATAAAGCATACTGTGAATTTGTCCAAGTGCCTGTAGGAAGTGTGTCTACAGCCTACTATCAACTTAGCGGGAAGCGCGTTCATTAACAAGCTAACATTTGTGTCCTTTGAAACACCTGAATGACATGCATACATAATGCGGGTTCACACAGACAGTACAGTGGCATAATCCAGACACAAACTTCGCAACCACAGGAAGGAAGGGAAAGAAAAATCACAATACGCACAACAACCTTACCACGAAACCTTAATAAGCTTCAGCGTGACCCAGTTGAAAAACAAGAAAGTGAAAAAGCACTTTGGCAGGAGAAAGCCTAACCTAACAACCTAATGGCTTAACCCCTCACCTGCCAATCCTGCAGCAGCGGGTGGGTCTCTGGTAAAGCTCGAGGCCCCAGAGCATCATTCTCGTAGACAGGTTGGACCAGACTTTTCTCGTAATCTGAGCACATCTGAAACACACAATCACACACAGAAAACTGTCATAAAAAGTCTGCTGTAGTCATAAACACCGGAAGATAAACAGGGGAAACAAAAAGAACTGGCTTTTATGCGCTGGCAGTAAGTTTTGAAATCTGGAGGCAAGGGACAGAAATTCTTGAAAAGGTCCCGAATGACCATGAAAAGGAAACATGACACCGTGACACAAAACGTCATGATCCTTAATGGCTTTGGAGACAAAGTGGCCGAGAGCTAAGAGGCAGCCTTTCAACACAGTCTGTCATTTCAGGACAGCCACGTCTGGCTGGCACTCTAACTGTGTCTAAGTCTGTGTCTAACACTGTTTCGTGTGTGTGCGCGTGTGTAATCTCAGACAACCAGAAGCTCTCATGGAAAAACAAGAGCACAAAGGCTCATTTGCTGTCTTAGCAGACAAATATGACAGAACCCAGACTATGATACATGGACCTAATCAAGCTAATGTCACAGACTGGTTTGCTGACCTCCACAGCGACAGCCCTGAGCTTCAGATTTTGGTTGTGGCCATCTCGTTTATTCAAAGCCGGATGTGACGCAAAGGGTTGAGTCTGACTGAGGATGCACACCCGTATGGTAGAAACTTGTATCTGCTTTTTTTTTCCTGAAATGTCACCATAATTTACGGAATTAACATTATGCTGAGTTGCCTTGAAACTAGCGACTGATTATAAATCAAGGGAGAAGTAGGTCATTAAAAAAAACCTACTGCACAATCTGGCCTCTTTTTGCAACCATACATTTGCTGGTATATACAAAAAAATCCAGCTTTATGAGTCTTTGCATCGGCTTCACTTTTCAGACCTGGAGGCTATGGCCAGCTTTTTTATACAGTCTGTGGGAGAAACGATACTGCAGTAGCAACACTGGAATTTATGTTTCCCTCCATGTAGCTTTTCAACACTCTCCTCCTCTCTTTTCCTTCCCAATAAAAAAACAAAAACCAAAAAAAACCAAAAACACAAAACAGCGTCCACTGTCCACTGAAACCGACATGGCTGTCATTGCGCAAGATCATTTGTACTTGCAAAACAGCGTGGGTGTGTGAGTGGAGAAAAAAAGAAAACGATGTGTCTTTTGAGAGATCGGGGAGAAAGTTTCCATGTCACAGTGCCCGTCATTGTTCTGTCTCCTTGAAAGTCCATGCCTGTGGTTGGAAGACAAAGCCTGCTGAGCTGTGCCCGTCTGCACTGGTGGAAAAACACCCACCCACAGATAGACCCACTTCGGGGTGGATCGCACATCAGAAAAATGCTTACCTATAGAGAACATATTAACTGTCCTGCAGGGTGCCAGACTGAGCTACACCTCACTGGATTTCTGCTCTATGTTTAAAAGTTCCAAGGTGAATTTTTACCCTGCATATTACAAGCAATGACAAATGGGAAATGGGACATGCAGGGCAGAAATATTAAAACCCCAGTGAGAAAAATGGTATTGTCAATGTGCCAGTCGAAATCAGATAACAGGGAATAAATAGGGTTTCTCACCTTGGGGAAGAAGGTGCGTGTGACAAACTGTTTGTACTCCAAAAAGGGGATGCCCTGGCTGCGATTCAGTTCCTTGGTCAGGTCTGTCATGTCGGTCTGGAGTTCTGCAAAGCCTGAAGGCGCAAAAAAGAAAAAAATCCCCCCAAAACAAAACAAATGAGATTGAATCATGGGTACTGTTTGTACACCGTGGTTTCTTCCTGTTTCTGGCTCCTCGAGCTTCATTTGTTGCTAAGTAAAGTAAGCAAGAAATCTGTTTTCAGACTAATCCAGTAACCATCAATTTTCCCATCCTGCTGGAAGACTGGTTGATTTCACAGGAAGCTATTTTAAATCAAACACAGAATTATATCATTTAATTTCCTCCATCTAGTATCATCTTCTGGTTAAATACCAAATCCTAATCCTCTGATCTTTTTCCCCTCTCATCCTTTCTTCCTGCCAAACTGTGCAGCCCGTCACGACACGCAGGCAAATATTTACCAAACGACAATCAGAGCAGCCAAATCCAGTCTGAGGCTTTTATCCAAAACATGTGTACAGATCGAGGTTTACATGCAGTAACAGCATCAGCGTGTCCAGATGCTGACTCGAATCTGCATGGCAATGTTGTAGCCACTTTATTGGCTAGCATGTACCAGCAGAGGATAATGTTCACATGTAATGACACGCCAGAGATCTCTTTATAGAAAAGTGCATCCTGTTGCAGGATGAGAGACGTATTTGGGTTACAATGGCTGTTTCTTCAGACTGTGTTTGTGCAGAAAGAAGAGAATACTAGACCAGAGGGATTTAAAACATATTTCATTACACCGCCAGGTTATTTATCCTCCTGCTCGCTAAAGCATCGTCTGAATCAGTTCACACTGTCAGCTCCAGATTATAAGCAGCAGGCCTGAATACCAAACCTCCCCTCTGCCTCACTCTTCAGACAAATATCATGACACTCCCATTTGTGTAACCTGGAATATGTCAATTACCCATCTTCTTTAACCCTCTCCCCCTTTCGCCTGCTTTTATCACATCTTCTCAGCAAAAGTATCCAGTGCTTTGTTCACACTCACCCTGAACTCTGCCACAAATTTATCTGTGTCCTCTGACAAAATAACCTCTCCTCTCCTCCTCTCCCTCCCACGCTTCTGCTTCTCCTCAAGCTTGCGGCCCTCACTCCCGCTCCTATCGCTTCCTCCCTCCATTTTTCTTTCTCTATCCGTCCCCCCTATCGCCACACAATAAATCTGGCTGCTCAGATGCGGAGTGGCCTTCATACTGCTTTGGTCTAATGCCCTAGACACGCACACGCACACACACAGACACAAAACCAAACACAAACTCAAAGGTCTCGTTCCTATAGGGCAGAGGGAGCAGAGGCGATGTGGTCACTCAGTGTGTCTGTCTGTGACGGATCATTTGGCAGAGACTATCTTTTATGAGTCACGCTTACTAGGCACAGATCTGTCCACTGTTGTTTCTTTCTCGCACTTCAGACTAGAAAACCTCAAAAACAAATATACTTTTCTGCTCGCATGCGCACACAAACACAGATATACACAAACAAGTGTGGTCAACATTTCTGTCTTCATGCAAACTTCTTTTTTTTTCAAAATCGCTATCAAAAGTGACTTTGATAACAAAGTTTGTACTGGTGCGCTCATGTGTGTGTGTGTGATGTTCTTATAAACACACCTTTACGGATCTCCTCTCTGATCTGGGACTCCATCTCCTCCATTTGGAGTAGCGTTTTCTGCCAGTAGCGTTCTGCCCTTCGGCTCTTTGTGCAGTACACTACCAGAGCTGAGAAAAAAAAAAAAAAAACACAAAAGAGTGAGAAAAATACAATGCAACTAATTTACAAAACAACTGCTGTTATCACACACTGTCAACTTCCTGGAAATAATAACAGGGTCAAAATGGGACTGAGAGATTTTCGAATGGATGAAATTATTTTCGTGTTTTTTTAGCTTTTATGAGCTCGTGGAAAAGACTTTGTGCCAATGTTTTTCACAGTGAGAACACGGGACGTTAAAATGATTTACGCACTAATATTTCAACATTTATGTCACACCCACAAAGTCTGGCAAGAAAAGAAAGGAGGTTGGCTTTTTTTGTTTTTTTTTTAATATCTGAGAACAGATTCATACCGGGAAACTGTGTGAAAATCCACACTAACACCAATTTTCACCCATACACCTGCTGCCCCAGAGACACACTCAAAGATTACAGTGTATACACACACATAAGCACACAGATGGTGTAAACGGTAAGAGGAACACTGTGGTCTTTGTGCAATGGATACTGAAGAGGAATGAAGGGAGGCGCAGGAATCTATGACCCCCGAATTCCTTTTATCTATTTCCCATCTGGAGCACGCATTGCTATAACAGGCATACATCCATCACGTTCTGGTAAGTATGTGTACACAACTTACCCACAGTGCACAGCAGCAGCAGCACACAGCACACCACAATGGATACCACGATGGCCATCTCGCTGCCGCCGAGCTGCACTGTGGCAACTTTGCGTCGAAAGTTCCCCACTTGCACCTAAAAAGAAAAAGGAAATGACAAATGAAACTGGGTCAAGCTCCTTCAAAAATCGGCCTCCTCCATTGTTCTGTTTTAAGTTTTCCCTTCTCCTTCTATGGATTTTTCTAACAGCGTGACTGTCAACTATATCGCCTCAAGCCCAACATTTACTTTTGTGTTCTTAGAAGCTTATTTAACGATATAAAACATTAAATTCAAAATAAAAAACTTTCAGCTCTTAATCACTGCAAATAAAAATATACTCCCCAAAAAACAAGCTACCTATTCTATAATTATCTGACAATATGTGCATTTTAATATAACGCTTAAATGATCCCATCTCCATCTCACTAGTCCAGAAATTTGATAAAAATGCCCCAGCTGTCAGATCTTTTGAGTCAGCTGCTGGTTAGATGTTGCAAAAAGCCAACTCTAAAGCTGTGCAAGCATGTTGAAATCCTAGCAGATGGACTTAGAGTAGTGGGAATATGAGCAAATGATGTGTAAAGATAATTATAGCAGCCCAAATGAGATAAAATAAAGGGATTGTTTAAAATGGTTTGCACTGATGAAGGAAGAGTGGCGAGAATTAAACCCCACTTCCTGGATAGTTGGCTAGGAAATGAATGGCTGGAGTCAAATTGTTGTCCCTTTTCCTGCACTACATTGTAACCCAGTAAGGTAATATCCAAAAAGGCAAAAAGAAAAAGTTGAAGGCAGAAGTTTGCAGAACACACAGTAATGAGCAGTAGATGCATTAAAACTTTTCTTTGTAACACAGAGTGAGTAGAGTGCAACAGAAGCAGTTCTTAATGAGAACACAAGTTGCTGCAAACATGCACAAGCACATCATTTTTTTCTCCATAGGCACAGGTGCACATATGCAGAAAAAAAAAATTACACACTGTAGATTTTGAAAAATGGTCTCTCGCTGCAACGAGTCACCCAGTTCAGTCTAACCCAGATGTGACAAGAAAAGAACTTTCACTTCTGCCTTCTGATTAGTCAGCAGGGTCTCTCTGGTCCCTGCTCACATCATTCCCGCTCCTTCCCCAATCTGAACATATTTCATGAAAAGAGACGGAGATCAAAAAGCCTCCAATCCTCAGACCAAATCCTTCTTACAGTGGTCTTACTCTAACGGGGGGAAGCTGGCTCACCGGGCTCCCTCATTTTCACATTCCCTCTTGCTCTTTCTGTTCCAGACATTTATTTACTCAGACCAGCCAGAGGAGGCCTTCTTCCAGAGGTTGCAACAGCCAGGCCTGGTGTAATGGAGGGGAAAATGCCATTGTTCCATGTTCCTGTTTCGCTTGGGGTACAAAAACACTGCTTCCCCACATCCACTTCTGCAGCACTTCAGAGCCAAGCACAACACAGGCGTACAAAAATAGATCTTCCACCAAAAGTAAGTGAAGTAACACAAATGGCCACGAGCTATGCGTCACCCCAACATGTATGCATTTATTCAAATGTGCCAGCACAAAGGAAAATGCACTTGCACTCTGTATTTATGCCCCTGTCAAATGCGCTTGCAAATCATCCTCAGTGCTCGTGTGCAGGAAGCAGACAGCCCACCCATTTGTGTTATGACATCTTATCTGACCCTTGCCCTGACTTTATGTGTTTGCTAATTGCCAGTGTTTATTCTGAGACATCCTGAGAGACAGATGGGGGTGGAGGTTTGCTTGAGCAAGCCACAGGTACACAAGGAGAGACAGACAGAGAAGGAAGGAGAGGCTTTACTTCTATTTTTGTGTCAAAGTGGGGAAACGCTTCTTACAGTTCACCTCAACCGTGGCAGAGAACGACTAACATATGTTTTCTGAGCTATTTCAGCAAACCACTCGCAGTTTGGCTCATATTTAAATATAGATGAATGCTTTCCCCCTTAATAGAGCCCTATCGAAACAGACCAGAACGGATATCTACAGATGGGGAAGAGAGATGGGTAGGAAAAAGAGGGTCTGGTTTTATCAGGACTGCTCAGGGCTTAGCCATGTCTTGATTAGGGCGTTTAATGGAGAATGAAAGAACCAGGAAACAAAAAACAAAGACACAAGTGAAGAGTGAGATCATCGCTGACTCAGAAGTTTTTGGGATCAGTGTGAGCAGTCTGTGCAATATATGATAGAAGAACTGATAAAAGATTAAAGACATGAACAACAGTTGGCAAACACATAACTATTTGTTGTGCCACAGAATGACGACTAACCACCCCCAACTGACTACTATTTCATGATGGAATGAGGAGCGACTACAACCCATTTATAATGCATGTAGAGCGGCACACTCACAAATGACTTGCAGAGCACGCATTCAGATTTTTGCAGATAAAATCCGTTTCAGTGTGCATCACAGGTGGTACAGATTCTGACTAAATGCTTGGCTTGAATACCGTGTAATATTTGGTTGAAACTCTAAAATTATCGAGGTCCAGGCAGCAATATTTTCAGCACAAGTCTGAATTGTATATTTGCATGTTATAGTGTTTTACAAGGTTTAATACTTACAAAGACAGGAAGCTCCCTTTCGCTGGAGCTGGATAGTCCGTTGATAGTGCAGTGGAACAGCTGGTCATTGTGAAAAGTGATGTTGCAGGGATAGGAGCCAATCATCACTGAGTATTCCTCCGGCATCAGCTCCAGATCGCTTGGTACTTTCTGTGCCAGAAACGAATAAAAACAGCCGTCAGCCGGTCAGGAGTAAGATAGCAGAGGGGCCTACTTCGAACAAGCGCAGATAACATTCACGAAGAGATTTACCCCACACATACGTGCAGACACATAGGCATTCTAGTGTGCACGCACAGAAACCGAGCCGTGGCAGGCCTGTCATGCAGAGAAAGGCAGCGGGAAACTCATCCAGTTTGGGCTAGAGTTCAGCTCGAAGCACAAAACATTCCCACTCCCCCTCTCACATGGCCAGAAAAGTTTCTACAAACAAACCCGATCACGGTCATCCCTGTCTGAGCCCAGAATAACATTCTCAGGGCCTTTACAGAAGCCTTTTGAAATAAGATGCATGGACAATGTTTTCCAATCAGTCTAACTCTGCTGCTTCCATTAAAGCCCGGAATTTCACTGCTTAAATAGACGCTCGTCTGATTTTACACATGAAGTGTGATTTCACTGACTCAGGAGGTGTAGCACTTAGCTTATTTAAAAAGCAGCACAATATCTTCCGAGGATCTAGTGAAGGATTTTTAAATGCTTAAAAATTTATAGTAGGGATCAGGAGAACTCACTTTACAGATGGTGGGCACTGAGTTTGAAAGATTTTTATCAGGCATGACAGAAATGAAAGATGTCCTTCACTTCCAATATGGTAATTTCTTGATTTTGAAGCTTGTCCCGTGTTAGGACCTAAGGCTCAGATCACTTGCACAATGCTAATTACATGTTAATCTTCATTACTTCTTCTTCTTCTTCTTGTTTTGGCTGGTGTCTTTAAAAGTCACCATAGTGGATCATCTTCCTCTTGCACAGCAATCCCCTGCATGTTGCCCTACAGTACATCCATGAACCTCCTCTGAGGTCTTTTTTCAACATTCTTTGTTCAGTTTACCCACTATTACTCCTCCATCTCAACATTCCTGCTCAATCTGACCTGTCCCTAATTATTCCCATTATTTAGTAGAGTCTCTCACATATCGTCAAAATATCTGAAACTCTTAGACTAAAGTACCCTTTTTAACATGTATAACATAAAATCTAGTTGTCTGTTCAAGGGTCACGGTGGTTAAGCGGTTAGCATTTTTACTTCAGGTTCGACCCAGGCCGGGTCTCTTCTGCAGGTTCTGCCCATGTTTTGGTTCCTCCCCTACCAAAATCATAATGGGTCCGTGCTGTCTATGTTGGCCCAGAAGACTCATGCAAAATAAATTCTTAATCTGAAATATTTTACTAATCAGTTAATTAAGGGTTAATGAGTAATGCAAGAAACGTCATTCCACCAGAGTTCAATAATAGTTTTTCTAGTCAGGAATGTAGAAACTTCAGTACACAAAGATCAGACACAGATGATTAAATCGGCTGTAAAAAGTCTAGCTGCATTACTTCAAGTACTTTATTTGAAAGTAGAAATCCAGTCAGGAACAGTCAGGAACGAACTGTAATCTTGCCACAGTGAGCTTTACTGTGAAACAACAAAGAAGAATTTTAATATTCATCTTTGGGCACTAACTCCAAGGTTTGTGTATGATTGCATGACTCCTTGTGTTTCTTGTGGTTTTACTTTTTACTGTGTCACAGCCTTCTCTGTAATTAATTTGCTATGTACAGTGTTATTATTACTAATAATAGACTAACCTACAAACAGAGAGACGTACAAACATATGAGCCTTTTTGTATGAAATGGCAATTTCCCTTCAATATAAGAATGACAAGTGAGGAAGTATGCGTGTGTTTATCCCCAGCGTGCTTCCTTGTTTTGATTACACCCTTAGGACACTGTTCTGTCCCCACTGCAGATTGCAGCCCCCTGGGTCTCTGTCAACAAATGCTTCCTTGAACA
The DNA here is from genome assembly GCF_057381845.1 of Rhamphochromis longiceps. Lineage (NCBI taxonomy): Eukaryota > Metazoa > Chordata > Actinopteri > Cichliformes > Cichlidae > Rhamphochromis > Rhamphochromis longiceps. Next base: position 26,207,855 of record NC_140576.1, read on the forward strand.
AACACAACACACACACATCATACACAGACACAAAAAGCATCAAGCTATCACACCAATATGTTTGAGCATATTCTAAGAAATAGATTTTTATAACCCCAATATGCACAAGATTTTCACACGGAAACTAATAGAAAAGGCCAAAACAATGGATTCAACAGGCCGAAAACAGAATAAAGGATAACAAAACCCACCCACATTCCAGCTCAGGTTCTTAATATAGGCTGGCTGGCTAACAAGCTCCCTATTAAACAAACGCATTTCTCTTCAGCCTCTCTCTCCCATTCAGCTCCACCACGAGTGGAATCCATCTTCCTAAATCAAACAGGAAACAACAAATGAGTCGACCATGTAGATGGGCTGAACCCGGCACACACCGACACATAAAGAGGAAGCTGCGTCGTGTTCAAACTTTCCTGTCTGCGCTGTTAGTATGTGCATTTTTTTACGGTGTCACAGCCAGAAACCCTCTAGGGTGATGAATTCATGCAGACAGGTGCTTAGATTAGCCAGAACGTGGAACATGGGACCTCCAACTAAACAAAGCCCCCCTTCCCCCTTAGACCTGCAACATTAGAAGTCAACACATTACAGGGGACAGAGCCTTTGAAGTGTTTTATATGCCTCTGGTTTATGTGAATATGAATAAAGAAACAGTCAGCTCTGTCGGCTCATAACAGTGGGGGCATTCAGGTTTACAGCAGTGATGCTTTTGAAACCACAAAACAAGCCAGAAAATAGCATCACTAGTTCAAGGAGTAGAGTAAGTATTTCATTTTTTTCAAAGCTCGCCACATAACAACATAAAAGGCCTGATGTCTTCTGATGGTACCTTTAAGTCTGACCAGCTTTTTGATGAAATAAAATTAAAATGCAAATTATTTGTGTGGAAATGTCTGTAGGGACTGGCAGACTTCTGGGGATTTCTGAGGATCTTTTTGTAGACCAGCACAAAGTGAAGCATGAAAGTGATTGAACAGTGTCGCTCACATTGATGATGAGTGTCAGCTGCTCCCCTGAATGGTGTTTGATTAGCTTCTCCTTGTTGGCGGTGAAGAACTGAGGATCCTCCACATATTCCAAGGGAAAGTGACCTATGTGAGGTTCCTCCTCTTCTTCTTCGTCATCGGTATCAGACGAGAAAGGCCTGTCATTCGTGTAAAGGACTCCATTCAGCAAGAACTGCACTGAGGTCGGCTGGGATTGGTTGGATGGAGGAGAGCGGCAGGCAATTGTGGAGGGGGTGAGCACTTCACACTGCTGTAGAAGGACCAGAGAGGACAACAGTTACTTACTTTGAACCAATAATTTATTTGTGTCTGCATGTTTATGACTACATCACAGGAGAAAATAATTATTTTCTAGTGAATCCCAAGATCCCACACATCTGACTATCTGACTGAAAGCGTCAAGCAAAATAAATGAGGAAATAATTAGGATACTCACTGAATGTCCAATTCCCACCACCTGCATGGTGACACTCTGTACCAGATCAAAACCCTGGCCTGTCACTGTGATGTTCCTGCCACCACTGTGACACACACACAACAGAGAGTCACATCTCAGCTGCGACAAAAAAATGTGTCAAATTCATACTGACATGCAAATACTTTGGGACCCTTCTCCAACACGAGACAGAGACAGGACAAGATAATAAAGCACACCAGTTTGAATACACTGAAAAGCCTCACATGTCCTCAAAAACATGCCACTGCCCTGTCACACTGAAGCTGTGCAATTTAGAGAACAATAGGAAGAAGACACTGAGGACAATATTACAGTAATGACTTATGCCTGTGACTGGGAATGCGAGGAGAACTCCAAAGTATTGCATGTGGAGATTTTTAATCCTTGAGATGTGTGTGGTGGTATACGTACCTGCGGAAGCTCATTTTGGGGTGGATGGAGGTGATAGTGGGGTTCCTCTCATAGGTGTATGTGGTGCTAAGCTCTGGACCCTCACAAGTTTTGTTCTCAAACTCTACACACACTGTTACTGGGTCAGTGTGTGCCTGTGAGGCAGGAGGCATGATGCATTCAATTGTTCGAGCTGTTTTCCTAATAAAAGAAAGAAAAGAAAAACAGGTAAACGGTGTAACCTCAGAACTTGCAATGTCTACAACTGTTTAATCCCCAAAATACTTCCAATTACAATTGAAGTCATATTGGCAGAGTTGCACAGAAGTCAAAAATCTGTTTTGGAAAGCATTAGGGATACAGGTAAAGGTGCTGAATTTTATGCCGGCTTCACTGTGCAGCCTGAATAAATAATTACTGTGTAGCTGCATTTGTTATCAGCTACAGAAAAGGGCGCTATTAATATGGGCAAAGCAAAGAAAGCTATTTAAATCCTTTGTGGTTTATTGGTAAGCATTCAAAGTCACAGAGAGTTTAGAACCACTTGAAATTTGGCCAGCTTAACAAAAGTTGCAGAAACTGCTTGACGAAAGTCGTACTCACTTAGTGATAATGCATTCCTGTGTTGTGTTGACCTTGACTTTAACCTCAGATCCAATGTTAAGGTGTTCCCCATTGATGGTCACTTTGGTTCCTCCAGCACGCAAGCCCCGCTCCGGCTCCATGGACAGTAGCTTTGGGATCTGCATGCAGAGGAAAGATATGGGACACTACTAACAAGAAATCACATTTATCAGTAGAAATCTGACAGCTTCTGTCACTGGAAAAGACAGGCTTAGTAAAAACTGCGTTTGTGCTCTATGATGCCTTTCTTGACAACAAATAAAATCTTTCCTTATCCTTTGAGGTTTAAATATTACGTCTTTACAGATGGGCTGAGACAGCTGCTGACTATAACAATAAATTAGTGAGGAAAACTGAAGACAGCCCACGCTGCAGTATGTTAAAGTGCTGCTGAAGCCAACAGGCATTTAAGGCCCAAGTAGCAGGACAGCTGTACTGTACTGCGGGTAAGAAGCAATAATGTTCATGCATACGCATGAGAAACTTCATGCACACGTAATCATACATGCACAAAAGCACCTACACACAAATAAAAAGCCTCCTTGGGCGAAGATGAATATCCCTGTCCAGCTCTGCAGCTACCAGCATCAGCATTCCTGCTCTTTTCAAACTTTTTATCCCCGCCGTGAACCTCGCCTCCAGGGAAACCTCTTATCCTCACTGACAGGATTCACTTCCTCAGTGCACAGGGATGGAGCAGACCTATTGTGTATTTTTGTTTAGGAGGGGGCGTAAGGAGGCAGATGTTTCCGTCAAGAGGTTTGAGGAAGGAGATGCGGTAGAGGCACATATCCTGTCTCCAGAACTGCTTCCCCTTTCTCTCACATCTTCTCCTGCAGTAAAACACCTCCCGACACTGACCAGTTCTGAGATGGATAAGGAAGCTCAGGAGGAGGTCCAACAACAGTCCTTACTATGTTTGTCGTTCTAGATTTTAAAAAAATCCTTATGTATCAAGAAGGGTTTCAAGATTGGGATGATTTCTCTGTGGGATGACTCACAAGGAGATCTGTTTGTAGAAGCTCCAGACATGACAGCTCGTTCCAGCACTGGATTGTAAAAAAAATTCTTTGTCTATAAACAAAGAGAAACAAATGGCTTACATGGGTATTTCCACTGGGTGAATACTCTTAGAGACTGAGAGACTGTGTGGGTTGAGGTCAATTAACACAATGCTGGCCAGCTCGCCTCGTCCGGTGATGAATTCAGAGCAAGGGGACATTCCAACAATCACCATATTTGTTTTTTCTGGCATTCAATGCTGAATGACAATGGTGCTTAGCTTACAGCTCACATGGATGTTTGAAGATTCCCACACACTAGCATTCCTCTGAATCATAAAACGCATCTGTTAACACTTAACTGACACACATGGGGAGGCTTTCCCAGTGGGGAAGGAGCAAAAAAAAAAGGAGCATAGATGAAGAGTGTGGAGGAAGAGGCAGATAGAACAGAAAGCAAAAACCAGCAGGAGGGTGGATATCTGGAGAATACTCACTAAATATGAGAAGGTCTCCTTTGACTTCCCCATCCCACTCTGCTCCACATCCACTTGGACAATATCGCTCCTGTTATCTGCAGCCCTCCCAGTGACACACACCAGCCTGGGGACAGAACACCACAACAGAGGATCAGTTAATAAAAGAGAACAATATGAATAACAAGCAAAAAAAAAAAAAATGATGCTCACAATTTTAAATCAATAAACTCATTTGAAAAAAAAAAAGGAGTCGCTCAACTCAAATTGCAAGTGAGGGAAACCAATATAAGAATGAAAAAGGAGATCTCGACCTGCTAAACAAAGACACATAATTAATCTTGGGGAATAGTGTTATGAACTAATTCATCAATGCCCATTGCATTTACATAAGGGAATCCAATAAAGCCCTGGGATATCAGATATTAGGGGAAGTAAAGTTCAAAGCTCCTTAGACCAGATGTGTCTAACCACAGAGGAGATTAAGAAGCTGCCGTGGCTTGTACTCTTACCTCCTGGCTGTGATTATACCCTGTGCCATCAGTGCACACTCTACAGAGACGTCTCATATTAATGACATGGTGGTGTACTGAGGCACAGAGACCTACTGTTCTGGGACCTCACTGGGATAAATGTACCAAAGGGGGAACACAACCTTTATCGCCTCAAATGATCTCCTTCCAGCTTGACACCCTGTCGGTTTATTTAGTCAGGTGCCTGCTGCTACAGTGGTTATAAATTCTCAGCTAGCGATATATGATTGACAGAGGAGACCCATGGAATTTACATAAGTGCAGGAGCTGTGCTTAGTGTGGGAGGACCTGGCAGGACACACAGTAGATGCGGCTGGGCTGGGTCGGTCTAGGCTTGGCTGAGGTCAAGCTGTCGGGGCTTTCTAAATATCAAGCCTTAAACAAAGTGACATGTATTCTAGCATATAACAACCCTAATTAAAACAAATTTTCCCCTTTTTTCATAAGCCAGAATAGGTGTTAAAAGGAAACTAAAATAACCTGCAGTACCAACCATCTGTTGATAGCAGGGTCTACATTCATGCTCATTAATTACAGAAGCATCAGGTAAAGAATGCCATTACACTCAAATTACACTCCTCTCAGTTATGTGGCATGAGGGCAGAAGTGCACCTGTTTGGGAAAAAATGCATCGCTTCACATGCTCTAAATTAGAGAGGAAAGAAAAACAAGGACAAACAAAATGAAACATGACTATTCACAGGATCAAGCCTGAGGGAAATAAGAGAAATTGGAGCCTGAATCAGTCTCAACTTGCAGGGTAGCTTCAGGCTGGGAACTAAACTGTTATCAAAACTGTACATCATATTATATGATGTTTGCTATTGAACCATAATGTTGAGGATAATTCTGCACAGCAAAGACACAAAGTCATTTTTTCCTGTGAACTACAACACAAGGGGTTTTCTCAGCAGATAGATGCTATGATGAAGTCAGCCTGTACCATTTAAACTGAAACTAGGTGTGTCTCATAGTTTCAGGAAAGAGTTTAGAATCTTTCATAATCCGAACATGTCAAAAACATTTTGACATTGCCTTCAAACCTGCTCAATCTAAGCTGTCCCTCATCATTCCCATTATTTTTTAGTGCCTCTCACATATTCTAAAACTATATTTAATCCTGAGATGAAATTACCCCTTATAATGTCTATAACATCAGGTTAAGTTGCTTTTTCAAGGGTTAGACAGCATGGTGGCCTCTCTACCTTTGTCTCTGAACCACTCAGTTTGAGCCATCCCGCTCTCATTTCTAATCCTGTATATCCTGGTCACTCCCAATGAAAATCTTAACCTTTCTTAACCGATTCAGTTCTGCCACCTTCAGCTCCTCCTGTTCTTTTGTTATTACTACCATCTTATAACCACACATCATAGCGGGTCTCACTGCCTTCTTGGAAACCTTCCCATTTACTCTGGCTGCTATCCTTCTTTTACAAATCACCCCTGACACTCGTCACCACCCACTCCACCCTGCCTGAACTCTCTTCTTCACCTGTCTTGTACACTGTCCATTGCTTTGGATCCTCTCATTGAACACACTCTGTAATATTTGACTTCACACTGATAAAACACTGTAAAAAAACACCAACAAAATCTTCACATTGGAGAACCTGGAGCCAGGAAACTGCTGCCATTTTTGTTTACAAAAATTTATTTAAACAATTAACAGAATTATCAAAACAGATGTTGAATAATTTGGAATAATTTCCTGTTGATTGACTGATCAATGCAGCTCCACTCGAAGTATATAACAATAACTTCTTATGGCATAATTAAATTTCCACCAATTAACTCAGATGAATTATTTTTAATCTTCTGCTAAATTAGACTCTTGCCAGTTACGAGACAATTAACTTCTCAGAGCTAGTGTGGCAGCAGTGACAGTACTTGCTATATATCCCACAGTGCCAAATGAAACAGTGCAGAAGAAAACTATGCAGCCTCCCGCATACACAATGCATGTTGCAACACTTCCATGTTTAATTTTTAGATATGTACCAACGTGTCCAATGTTCCATCGATGTGCAATCAGATAAAAAAGCATAGAAGTAGACTTTTGTAAGATATGCAGATAATGTGGTGTGTGCATGAGGGTGTATGCTGGACGTGATGTTGATGTGGTGTGATTCTACTCAAAGGACAGGCAGACTCCCTGCAGGAGCGCACAGGGCCTGGGCTGACCCCTGCTCTATATTCCAGCATTGCCCCACTGTGGAGATATTACAGTCGGGAGGGCAACATTTGTTCTAGCACTGAGATGTCTCTAATCATTTCCCTCGAGTGGCTGCAAAATCATCAACAATCCAGTCCGTATGTGTCTGAATACAAGTGTTTTCTGGGGCCGAGCTAAATGGACACAGCGACGGCCACTCAAGGTTCGTATGAAAATGATGAAAAGGAAGGGCAGCATGGAGGACCTGAGCCAAACATCAAGTGAAGCACTTCAATAAATGAGGTGTGCTTAGACTGACTGTGCCATTAATTAACATGTTGACACTGGGTGAGAAGAGCATAGCCTCTCCAGTGCTGCACATTTTCCTTTTGGCACACAGATGTGAACTTTCACCTTTCAGCACACGGGCAGACACCTGTCTCAACAGTCGTGGTAAATGAGGTCACATGCACAGGTGTGTGTATGCTGATGAGTAGGCTGTGTATATGAAGAGAGCAATACTGACGGCTGGCAAGGTCTTATGAATGAGGGGAATTTGAAGCAGACCTTCCTGCTTCAGGGGTGTGGTGTGAATAGCTTTACATTGTACCTCAAAATTAAGTTGTGAAGGTGATGAGACAGGATCACTAATCAATCACCGGAGTGCCCCACAAGGAAGAAGTAGAAAAATGTCTGGTTTCGCATGCCTGCGCGTCTGTGCAAGTCAAATGTGCTGACACTGTCAGACGCACTGATGTGTTATGATTTGTCAGTGCCACTTCCAGCAATGACGACGTGCTGTCACAACAACCAGCCTTTGGAGCCAATAAGGAATGACAACATGGGATGAGCTCACCCCGGAGTGAAACGTGATTCGTTGTTTTCTACATGTGTGGTTTGGGGGGAATGTGTCAGGCAGTTGGAGTGACAGGTAAGACCCGCAGGTCACCCTAGAACTGGTCTTAATACAATGATTGGCTTCAGTGGAGCAAGACCAGATAAACAGTTCCATTCAGGGAACATTACAGATACGGAATGAAAGTTCGGATGTAATTGTCGAGTTACTGACTTTTCACTGAGTTCTGCTAGAGTCGGAGTCGGGCTCCTTCTGTCTCCATGGTGACAATGTGACGGTTCCTGAGCTTTGGAGGGGTGGTGATGGAGCCATTTAAAATGAGAAGTGTGCTGCATAATAATATTTGTGAAAATTAGCCTCATGAATGCATGAAAACTGAGCCACACGTGGACAGTGGGTATTTTAATTTCATGATTGGTGGGCCTATATAAAGCAGATCTAATCACTGTCACAGATCTCTGTGATGGTGATTAATTAACAAGAGGAAGTTTATAAACTGCCCCCTCTTGGATTGTCTTTAAATAAAAGTTGGTCAAGCACAAAATAAAAAGTATGGATTTCCTCTGCTGCCCTTGATGGTTTATTTCTGTTTCTTTTCTTTGTAGCACGCCAAATAATAGACCATTTTCCACCTGACCTCCTAGACGTTAGAACTAGGGTTATCTGGCCTGGGATCAAAAACTTTTACGTTGCTTTCATTTATACATTTGGCATGTATACAATGAATCCATCTCTTTCATATGCTCTGGCTAATCTGTCGGTATCTAGAAATTTAAAACATTTTGCAGAAGAAAAGATAAAACCATTTTCAGTGCATTCTTTTTTCTGAGAATTTGAGGCTCAGGTGTAATTTATATTTCTAGTTGTCGCTAAAATGGCTTCGAGCCTTTATAAACACCTGGAGATCTGCTGGGCAAACTGTTTCTAACTCGTCACCGTGAGATTACCTACATTTCTTTCTTTTTTAAAAAACTTTTGTCCTATTGTGCAAAATTC